>NC_067144.1:72960930-73279263 GCF_903995435.1 Acomys russatus | reverse complement strand
TTGTGAACGGTAACAACAGAGGGACCGTCCAGATGAAAGGAGAGGGGAGACAGGGACGGCCTAGCGCAACATGGGAGCTCTGAAGAGCAGTATTAGCAGCGCTCCTGCGGCTCAGCGAGTGCGCGTCAGCTGGCAGAGGGGTCCGAGCCAGCCTCACAACGGACTCCAGGGCGCATCCACAGCACAGCAGTCAGGCTGGGCATGCTGAGAAACCTTTTATACTGTTTTTGTCACCTTTCTTGTTAGGATATTATTTGTAATGAAAAATATTCAGAAATAAAAGTAATGTGTTCTTTACAAAAAGTTACCTAATTCACAACTAGCAACTTGAAGAAAGAAAAAAGCTACAAGATGCACTTTGAGCAAAATGAAGACAATCTTGGTGGAGAAGTTAGACATGCCGAGAGCAAGGAATGAAAACATGTAAATTAAGCTGGGGAAGTGGGTAAAGTAAATAAGCTGGCGAGGCGGGTAAAGTAAGCTGGAGAGGTGGTTCAGTGGGTAAGGAAGCATCCTGACAACCCTCAGGCCTCACATGGTGGAGGCAGAGAACATTTTCTCATTCTCTCTCTCTCTCTCTCTCTCTCTCTCTCTCTCTCTCTCTCTCTGTGTGTGTGTGTGTGTGTGTGTGTGTGTGTGTGCGTGCGTGCGTGTGTGTGTATGTGTGTGTGTGCGTGTGTGTGTGTGTGTGTTATGTCTGTCTATCTGTCTCTGTCTCTCTCTGTCTTCGAAATAAATTGAAACGGGCAGGAGGATTGAGAGTTCCTAGCTAGTCTGAGCAACACATTAACACCTGGTCACAAACACACACACACACACACACACACACACACACACACACACACACACACAAAGAGGTTGAGGGACAAGGAGGAAGAGGGAGAAGGGGACAAGGGAGAGGAAGGAGAGACAGAAAGGTAGAAAGACAGACAGATGATAGATCAGACAAACAGACGATAGACAGACAGACAGACAAATAGATTGATTTTCAGGCAGGATCCCAGATAGCACAGGCTGGCCATTTCACTGTGGAACCAAGGGCTGGGATTATAGGTGCGTACTACCACACCATACAAACAAAAATTCTTAAAGAGGCAAGACCCACTGACCACTGCTGTACACGTATAATACATATACAATTATATATTTACAATGATAATGTATATGAGCTAAAAACATGCGAAATAAAATCCTGCCAGTGATGGCATGTAAGCTGTGTGTTTGCAGTTGGTGAGGCTGTGTTTGTATCATCCAGGCCATGCAAGTGCCTAAATAACAATGCTCTTTGATGAAAAATGTCCCTTCATGGTCACCATAGTAACCGCTAAAAGAAAAGCAGAATGTTGTACAATTTCTAAGCTAATAGGGAAACCTCGACAGTAACTGAAAGACACCCAAGAATCCACAGAGAATAAGGAGCAGAGAAATGGAGGTGCCAGCGAGGAAGGGTCGGCCTCACTCCAGATGCCAGGGCTTAGCGGAAGTCTACAGCGACAGACAATAAATAAATAAAAATAACAGGACTTGTATCAGAAGAAGAGAAGCTATAGGAGCAGAGGTTTCTAAGACTGAGACACACAGGACAGGCAGCCAACTCACAGGCAGGAAAGATAAGCAGTCCCAGGCAGGCATAGTGGCAACATGCCTTTAATCCCAGCTGGGAAGCAGAGGCGGGAAGGTGTGAGTTTGAGACCAGCCCAGTCTGCATACTGAGACCTAGTTTCACACACACAGAAGAATGCATAATACCTCCAATTATAGTATCAAAACTACCATGAGGCACCGAGTAGCCCAGCGGGTACAGCTGCTGACCATCTGACTGAAGGTTAAGTACCCAGGAGGCTATGAGAGTAACACAACGGCGGGACAGACATCACAGCAGCCATGCGCGGGTAGTGGAGCATCTTAAGAACATGGAAGAACGAACGACACAGCGCTCGGGAGGCAGAGGCAGGCGGATCGCTGTGAGTCCGAGGCCAGCCCGGTCTACAAAGTGAGTCCAGGACAGCCAAGGTTACGCAGAGAAATCCTGTCTCAAAAAACCAGCCAACCCGAAACAACAAACAGAATACCACCTTCTCACTTAGTCCAGCATAGGTGTCCAGCGGGAGACCTCCTGACCACAAGCAACAGGTCACTGATGCTTCCGGGTGTCCTGTGAAGAGCTGCGATATCTGAGGACACGTGAGCAGAACACTGAGGTTTCCATCCTGTCAGCACACCTCAGATCGCCCAGCATGGACACCCCTGGGATGGTTCTATAAGAAGTGGTCTCCCCAGAGGCTCATGTGTTGAAGGCTTGGTTGTCAAGGCGGTGGCGTTCAGTAAATCTGACAGCCAGATTTTTTTAGAAGGTGACAGGGTCCTGAGCATGCTGACACCTTCAGTGCATGCGTCCACGGACAAGTTCACTACAGACCTCACAGATTCACCAGCCAACGCCGCTCACCAAGGGCGAGTGACAAAGCAGGAAGTGCTGGAAGAAAGTATAAAATATCCTGTCAGCAGGCAATAACATTGCTAACTAAGAAAACAAAAACAACCCAAAAGGCTCAGTCGGCAGATGACAGAGAGCAACAGACGCAACGGCTTCCACGCATCCACATCACAGGCAAGTGCGAGACACAGAGGAGGAGGAAGTCCCTCTCACGGTACAAACAGAACTGAGCCAGCTGTAGTGTCACCATAACAAGGTAAATCTTTACACAGAACGCGCCCAAGCCCTCCTGAGACACAGAAGTGGACTTCACAGGAGCACTCCGAAGTAAGACCGCCCCCACTGAAACGATGTGTTTGTTCTCAAATTCATGGAAAAACACCCCCCCACTGAAGTAGGGAAACTCCCAAGGGAAGTGAATGTTGAGGTGCCAGGCTGTCAGGTATTAGGCCCCTCCCCGTCCCTGTGCAGTTTATGAATGACCTACAGACCAGCACAACCCACGAGGGAGCCCAGAGGACTTCAGTATGACAGGCTCACCACATGACAAACAAACGCCTTTCACAGCCACAGCAAATATAGATTTTTTTTTTTTAAACAATCAGTACTGAAACAACCTGCCAGCTACTAAGAAAGATCAGACAAGAAAGATCTCTACAGTGGGAGAAAATCCAAAGGATCAATGGTTTACACGTAACGACTAAATCCTGGTGGAGAGTCAGTCTTCATCCCTTTCAGCCTGGTTCTGGCTCCCCACCCTGAGGACCCAGGCTGGCTGCTGAGGCTTGTCACAAACGTCAGGGATGCCACTCTGGGAGCATCTTTTCTCCTGACTGCCCAGCTGTGTGGCTCCATTGCCGACTCGTTCTCAGACCTGTGCGCACGAAGGCAAGTTCTCTACCTCACACACCCATCTGAGAAAGGATCCCTGATCGGCCAACAGATCGGTCAGCAGCTTATTTTTTCCACTTCATTTTTTAAGATGTATTAATTGTAGGTGTTTTGCCTGCATGTATGTCTGTGTACCACACGTATGTTTGGTGGTGCTCTGAAGTCAGAGTCGGACCCCTGAAACAGGTGTTATGGATGGCTGTGAACCACCATGTGGGTGCTGGCAACCAAACCCAGGTCCTCTTCAAGAGCAATAAAGTCCTCTTAACCATCAAGCCATCTCTCCAGTCTCTCACTATTATAATAAAAGCCTATATTCTATTATGTGATTTCTTATTTTTTCTGATCATGACTTTGTGAATTGAAAATACCCTTTTTTACTACCGAAATTGTATTTACTTGTATGTGTTTACCTTCGTGTCTGTCTGTGTTCCCTGTACATGCAGAATTCCAACGTGGCCGGAAGGCGGCATTGGATTTCCTGGAGTTGCAGTTGCATGTGGCTGTGGCTGCCGTGTGGATGCTGGGAACTGAGCCCGGGTTCTCTGCAGGAGAGACATCTCTGTACCGCTCTCAAGTGGAAGTGAATAGCCACAAGAGACTGTGTCCCTTGGCTACAAGAGACTATGTCCCTTGAGATGACAGCTGACATGTCTCTGCCACTTACCTCAACAACTCAGACTCCATCCTCCACCTTACATCAGAGCATAGTGGCACTTGGTTCTGTAGAAGAGTACAAGAGAAATGACCATCTTTATCAGAGCATCTGTGGCTCCCTCAAGACTGGGCTCTTCGGGTCCCCTCCCTCACAAGACTCGGGGGAAAGTCTTACGGGTTCTATAGCATGAGTGCGGAAAGCTAACTGCAGGGAAAACTCCATCTGCACAGCTGTGAGGATGTCCTCACCCACTGGGTGAGAGGCTACTGTGCTGCGCCCTGTAAGTAACCCCTCACTGTGCCCGAAATATGCCCAATAAACCCGCTGGCCCGGTGAGCTGGGCTTGGGTGGAATTTTGGTTGGTCATGGGGCAGTAGGATGTCATCGAGCTATGTCCACATCACTGCAGGTCCAGTGAGGGCACACGGTCTCTGCAGCAACCGCCCAACCAAAATCACCCGAGACAATGCGTTAGCTAGAGTGGCTGAATTCCAGCAAAATCCTGTTCACACTGTAAGGTCAAGTTAGAGGGCTTCCATTTTCCCAGCCATTTAGAAATGTAAAGCCCGTGCTTACTTTGGTGGGCCATACAAAAACAGGAAGTGGGTTGTAATTGACTGATGCTTAATCAATCTTTTGCCATGGGCAGGAAACTGAAACCACTTCACCCAGTCCTTCAGAACTTTCCTGTCAAGGCGACAAAAAAGGAAACAGTCTTTGATGGTTGCTAGAGTGTAATAAATCTCCTTGGTGTCACTTCATCTAGGATCCAGTGTCCCCTATTTCTGTATTCGAGGTATGGCCCTCAGCAGTCTCATAAGGGCCTACATGAAAATTCATGTGGATGAGGAACAATACTTGAAGACTGGTGTGCAAGTAGGCAGGAGGAGTTATGGCTGCCAGGATAGCACTGACTGGCAGTGTGGCACTGGCGGTGTAGCACTGCGAGGCCCCTGTGCCAGTGACCCTGTGTGCTGCCATTCACGCCTGTCACAACAGTGAGTCAAGTGGACACTGGATCCAGTGGATACAGGGGCCTTGGAAGAGAGCAAATGGTCCAGGGACAAGGCAGGGGAAACGTAGTGTGGATTCTTCAGGGGCTTCTGGAAGCTCTTCGTATGTCACAGTAAATGCAGACAGTATCAGAGATAAACCTCGCCAACATTTCTATTTTTCACAGTAGACTTGTCCAAAGAAAAACCCTGTAGGAGCCCTGTATGTCATTCTCCCCCTCCCCCACACCTCAGTTTTTTGAGACAGGATTTCTCTGTGTAACAGCCCTGGCTGTCCTGGACTCACTCTGTAGATGAGGCTGACCTCGAACTCAGAGATCTGCCTGCCTCTGCCTCTCAAGTGCTGGGATTAAAGGCGTGTGCCACCATGCCCAGCACTGTGTGTCATTCTTAACCCATGTGGGAAAGCCTGCGTTAACGGTCGCTGTCACTTTCACCCCTAACTGTTCTGGTGGTCTCAGCAGCTGGAAGGAATAGCCACCAAAAGGGTTTGGTCTGTGGACCTCAAGTCAGCGTCTGCATGGAGGTTTGGGAAGAGGACTGGACTAGAAGGCAGACACAATCACTTGTCAGTTGGCTCATCCTTGACATGAACTCTTAGCTTTCCACAAATCTAGAGGTATTGACCCGTTTCTTAAACCCATGACACACTGTACTTGCCACCAAGCCTAATGACCTGAGTTCAATCTCTGGAACTCACTTGAAGTCCTCTGACCTCAAGTGTCATGATACAGGGACCCTCACTCACATGCACACATAATAATAAAATTATTTCTTTTTATTTTACGTGCATTGGTGTTTTGTCTGCATGTATAACTGTCTGAAGGTGCCAGGTCCCTTGGAACTGGAGTTAGGCAATTGTAAGAGGTCTTGTGGGAGCTGGGAATTGAACCCAGGTCCTCTAGAAGAGCAGCCAGTGCTCTTAACTGCTAAGCCATCTCTCCAGCCCAATAATAAAAAGTTTAGGGGGCAGGAGAGATGGCTCAGCAGTTAAGAGCACCAACTGCTCTTTCAGAAGTCCCGAGTTCAATTCCCAGCAACCACATGGTGGCTCATAACCATCTATACTATGATCTAATGTGTACTGTATACATAATAAATTGATTAATCTTTAAAAAAATAAAATGAAAAATTTAAACTTTAAAGCAAAAGGAAAAGAACTTAAAAGTAAAAATAACATGCTTTGTGAAATCACCAGGGTCCAAGCAGATGTTGGTGAGACCTGGCTGTGGCCCAAAGCTTTGCGCTGCTGGCAGGCTCCGCCTCGGACAGCAAATGGCTTCTGCTCACAGAACAGGTTAAACACGTCCACATAACAGTGATTTCAACCTGCGCTGAGAAGAGGTCGTGGTGGCTCCTCCCAGCCCTTCCTCTGCCTCACACCGCTGGCCTTTTGCCTTGCTTCCTATAGGTCACGGCACTTGCCACAGGCACAGTGGAGAGGGATTGGGCTCTTGCTCCCTAGTTTAGCCAAACAACAAATAAATTCACTTTCCTTTTCCTGTTCTTCAATCTCTTTAGGAGCACAGGGGTGCTGACCAAGGTTGTGGACACAGGACATAAGTACCCACTGTCCCCTGGACAGTACTAACCCTCAACACAAGAGGTTGACACAGGTTTATCAAGACCCCTCAGTGTTCACAGCCCTCCAACGTCCTGCTCTTCGCCCTACTGAAGGAGAGCCACACCCCTACTGCCGTGGGCCCAACCCCTTTATCCCATTCTTTTGTATCAAAGTTGCTCTTAGGTTCCTTCCTGTTCTTCACATTAAAGATGAACTCCTGAGGGGACCATCAAGAGGCTGCTCCCCTTTTCCCTACTCCATCACTTCCCAGGGTCCGTCAATTCCCCTTACACATGCAGGACTGCGGTCTTACAGCATGTCACCAGCAAGGCCCTGCAGTCAGCCCGTGCCAGCTCACCATTACCTGCTCAGGCCCCGCTGCTCGCACTCGGATGCTAGGAAGCATGACCTACCATCCCCACTTTAAGAACAAGAATGTGTGTAGCTCCTCCCAGCCTCCTTTCTCGTGCTGCTGGTTGCTGGTGACAATTCTCTGGCACAGTCCAGTCCACAGCCTGGCGCTCCTGCCTATAAAATGATGGGTCTCAGGCCAGGACTTCCTGTGCACTTTATGACTGTTGGCAGCCTAGACCCTCGTCTTCTCCATGCGCAGTGCCTTCCGTAGCTAAGCGGGGCAGACACATCTAGCTCACCCCCTTTTACTCTTGCCGGGAAAGGAGAGCTGTGGGAGGCAAGAGGGACTTCAATCACAGCCAGGGCTCAGCAGGGACTAAGGCTGTAGCTTGTAGCTGGCAGCCCACCAAGAGCTGCACACCCCGCCCACCCCGTCCTGGCCCCCCAGCTGCCTCTAGCATGCCCCACTCTTTGAGTTCCTTCAGTCCCTACAAACGTTGAGACATCTGTGGTTGAGTGAGGGGTGGGGAGGCCTATCCAGACCCTACACCCCAAGAGAAAACAGATACTCATAAACCCTGTACCTCATGCAGGTGACAGTTTGTGAATTCTGTGTAAGCCTCTCCACAGCACCTGCAATCCTAGACAGGCATCTCCAGCCCTGTGCTCTGCTATCCACCCCATCGAGTCTGCAGGTGGCGCTGGCACTCACTGGGCCAAGTCCACACCAGGAAAGGCACATCTCCAAGGTGCAGAGATGGGCAAACCAAGCTGGGGAGGGCAGAGCGTCATGGAGCACAGGTCCAGGGGCTTTTCAAGTAGAAGGCTGTCCAGGTGGTTTAGACTTGAACTTGTAACTGTCCCTGGAAACAGTTCAGCCATCTTAACCCCACCATCAGGCCAGTGTGGTCCTGACGCACCCAGGTCACCCAGGTAAGTTGTGTATTCTAACACAGAGGGCACACTCTCATCCTGACACCCTTGTCCTTACAATTTACTTAAGAGAAAAAGATACTTTAGAATTAAATAAAAGGGGCTGGCCATGTCGTCAAACATCTCTTGAGGGAAGAGAGTGGCCTTACTGCTTTGGAAGTGCGCCACAGCCGTCTAAGTCCCAAAAGTTTCTCTGACATCACTGGATGCTCCTGAGCTTAAAAGCCTAGGGGGCTGAGTGGCATGGTGGGTGAGGTGCTCACTGGGCAGGTCAGAGAGCGCGAGTCCCACCCTCAGAAGCCATGTGAATACCAGGCGCAGCACAGCTGAGATGTCCAATCCTAACGCTGGGAGGGTGAGGGCAGGAAAGGGCAGTCAGCTGGGCCCCTGAGCTGGCTGGCCCCTAGACTAACTGAAAAAGCAAGCCCCACATTCAGAGAAAGACATTGTCTCAAAAATCTGCTAGTCAGCAGGAGTGGGAAGTAGTCTGTCAACCTGTGGTCTCTGTCTGCGCATGCATGGACACAAACACCTGCACACAAACGTGTGCCCATGCACATCCCACTCAAATGCTGACACGCCACACTCTTCTGTGATTCAATCAGGCCTGTTTCTCTGAAGGCTGCAAATGTCTTGGGCTGCAGTAAGTGAGGGGCACTGGAAGCAGAACTCCCAGAGCTGGTTAAAAAAAAAAAAAGTTAGTGTTGCCCTAGCATGGTAGCATGCACCGTGAATCCCAGCACTTGGGACACAGAGACAGGCAGATCTCTGAGTTTGAGGCTAGTCTACTCTTCCTAGATAGCAAGTTCCAGGACAGCCAGAGCTACATAGTTGGGGGGGGGGCACAAGGAGGGGTGCAGTGCTGGTCCTTATCACAGTCACACAGAAGACACTATCAAAAAACCCCAAAAGCCAATGAGCTCCCCAATTGTAAACTGACATCATGTGGTAGCCAAGCCAACTAAACAAAGGTAAGACCCAGCCAGGCTCCAGGGTAACCGCAAGCAGCTCAATACTCACCCCGTGTGGAAAATGCAGGTTTCACTGATGGTACAGATCCAAGCTCTGAAGCTGGGTGTGGTGCTTCTAGACACAGCACGCCAAGGCTTTTCTCTGCACCACACACAGTGCTACATGCGAACACAGGAGACAGCTGTTATGCAGGCCGAGGCTGAAGAGGAGGATCTGCCAGGGATCACCAGAGCGAATGGACACCAGCCAGGATTCAGCCTGTCCATGATTCCAGCTCAAACCTGAACTGCTACACAAACCATTGGCCCAGGCGTGGAGGGGAAGTCCACTGGCTTCCAAAGGCCACACAGGACTGAGGTACAAGGAAGCAAATCCCACATCAATAATGGGAAATACACTGAACACATGGCTTCTCACAGGACATCTGACCACTACTGCTAGGATGCCCACGTCCACAATGGAAGATAATGTAAGTAACACCGTATGCTTTGCGCACTGTACTTCCTGAGTTTCCACCTTTCTTGTAACACTGTGTAACGCAAGTGTAACTCAAGAGTCCACATATGTAAGCAACAGCAGTCGCCCCTTTCTAGGACGCTCTCGATTGGCCTCTCCTCGCTCTCGTCATGTCTGGCTGCTGGTTTGGAACCTTAATCAAGGCTTTCTAAAAAGATGACCCAGCCGGGTGTGGTGGCGCACACCTTTAATCCCAGCACTCGGGAGGCAGAGGCAGGTGGATCTCTGTGAGTTCGAGGCCAGCCTGGTCTACAGAGTGAGTCCAGGACAGCCAAGGTTACACAGAGAAACCCTTTCTTGAAAAATGAAACAAAAACAAAAAGATGACTTGACCCCATTCCAACTTCCTGAGTTAAACACTTGGTAGGGCTTCTGTGATTGACCCAAGATCCCTGACCTGTTTTTAAACAGGTAGGCACAGAGGTAGCAGTCTGCTAAGATCACTAGTTAATCAAAGCCATCCTTTCCCCCAAAGGAAGAGTGGTCCCTCAGCATAGGTGCCTGTTTCATGTCTGCCAGCAATGCGTACAACGTCTCCTTAGGCTAGTTCTCTGCCTCCTACACAGCCTGCCAGAAGCCAATCATGCAGGAATGGACTTGAAGCAAGCAAGGTAACTGGAGGTGGCCCACGCTGCAATATCTGTGATGGGTGTGACCTAGCAGGCAGAGTCCCCAGGGACCATGTCTCCAGACTGCTTCCTGCTGCTGACAGCCTTTCCATGCTTGTATTTGCTGTACTCTTCCTGTGTGAGTGTACACATAAAACCGCATGGATACACACACACACACACACACACACAACTTATATATTCATTGCCTACACTCTGATGTAACTGCTTCCCTCTGCCGGGCAGATTCTTGCAGAATCTGTATGAGGAGATTTTATAATTCTTGATGATGGCGCCTAAGTTGATTCAAGTGGCTTTTTCAGCCCCTCCTGCAGAATAACTAAATCTGCTAGGAATTCTGTGACTTTTTTTCTCTTGTCACTGACACATAAACTTCACTAGGATAGAAAGAGCCTTGATTCAGATTTGTGACTTCAGTCGACACAATGAATCCTGGTATGCACCATAAATTCAGGCAAGTTAGTCTTAACTTCCCA
Organism: Acomys russatus; assembly: GCF_903995435.1. Classification (NCBI taxonomy): domain Eukaryota; kingdom Metazoa; phylum Chordata; class Mammalia; order Rodentia; family Muridae; genus Acomys; species Acomys russatus. Next base: position 73,268,820 of record NC_067144.1, on the reverse strand, counting down.
TGAACCCAAATCCTAACAGGGCTACCAAGTAATGTCTAATTAAGTACAAACCTCAACATCAAAATATACAAACTGTTTCATTGTAATTCCTTATACCTTGGCAGCTTATGGCATAAAATACTGTCATTCTAATATTACTTTGTATCTTGGGATGAAAGATAAAAGTATTGTCCTGAACTCACTATAAACTAAGAGATAGATGGAAAATGTGTAGCCAGGTCAGCCCTAATTGAAAAGACACAAACCTTGTTGTGAACTCTTGGACCCCATTAACCTTTAGGCCTTGTCAACCTGTCATTCTGAACTATTAACTTACATAATAGATACATAGATGAGAAATGTTTAGTTTTTTATGAAAAACCATGTAATGTGCAGAATTTCAGAATCCATCTGCTTATGTGATTAATTACCTTTTTGACTATGAGGTAATTCTTTTTCTTATATAGAGCTTTGTCTCAAAAGCATAAAGACTGTGGTCAGATATGCTCCTTTCCCTCTTGAATGCCTGTGGGTTGAGTGGTCTATTCTGTCTCTGCCTCTCTCCTATTTACTTCCCTGTAGATTAACAAGTAAGTTAACAGACTCAGGGCATTACCTTCTAAGATCAGCAGGCTGACGTTTGCTTTAGGTTGCTCTAACAGCCTGCTCCTCTGCAGGAGCTAATCTCAGAGCAGAGAGCCTTTACAACCCCTTCAAGTTTTTGTCTAGAGGCTGCTTTTACGTCCGGGCTACAGGAAAAATGTGGTCAGTTACATTTTCCTCTTTAGCCAGTCCCCAGCAGCAAGAGATGGAATACCGCACGCCCCCCCCCCCCCCTCTTTCTTCCTTATGATCAGCAGCTGCCTGAGCCTGAGATACAGTTGAATTCTGCGCCCAGTCCCAGAGTCTCCCTTGGACCAGCCAAAGCAGAGGACTTTGGCAAAGCCATTTCACACAAGTAATTCATTGCCAAAGGTTGCCCACCTATCCTTCCCCACCTCCATAGGGACCACTCTACAATGGCTTGTGACAGATGAGCTGCCAACTCCCCTAAGACTGTGTCCCAAAAAGCCAACCCTTCAACCTTAGGTAGGCCTCTCCTCTTTCATGGGCAGCAACAAGGCACCACAAGCCACACCTGCTAGGCTGAGGCCCACTCCCCAACCATCTGTCACTCAACTCTGGTGCTCACCCTCTCCAGTCTACTGCTTTCAGCTAAAGAGTTAGGGGACAACTGAAGGTACTTACACTTACAAGAATAAAATGAAAACCCAAAGGTAACAATCTTGGAAATTTAACTGCAAAGATGATCAACTATCTTCATCTAGACAGGCTAAGTAGCAACACTGACTTGTCTTTCCAGAATGCTGCTGCTGTCCCACACAAGGGTGAAGGTGCATTTTGTTAGCCAGCTTGACTCCTCTCTGAGCAGTTCCTTCAGAACTCAACTCGGCCTAGCCAGGGTAGGTTAGAGAGCAGGTGAAAGACCCGTGTGCAGCCCTCTCAACAGGATCAGGATTTGGGGTGAGGGGGCGGGTTCCAGGTGAGGACAGAGAAAGCATCTACACAGCAGCTCAATACTAAAGAATCCAGGGCTGCACTCTCAACCTTCCTAACGCTGTGACCCTGTAATACACCTCATGTTGTGGTGACCCCTCCACCATAAAATTGTCTTGTTGCTACTTCATAACTGTAATTTTGCTGTTCTGAATCATAATCTGTGTTCCTGATGTCTTAGGGAGTTGAACCCCAGAGGGGTCCACAGGTTGAGAACCAGTCAGTTACTTGGTACTTACTTACATGAGTATCCGGTTGGAGAAAAGCTTTGTTTCAACACAGAGTAATTTTGGAAGCGACAAAGTGCTTGTGCTTAGCCAGCACTAAGGGCGCGACAAGCCCAGTCCTGACCCAGAGCAGCCTGGCTCCTTACCTTTTCCTGCTGGCAGTGGCTGAAACCTAGGCCCTGGCAAAGCAGAGTACGAGAAGACGTGCAGGACAGCGGCCTAGGTCTTCAGCGGCTTGTGTGCACTTGGGCTGTTCAGAGGCGACATGCTGCCCTGCAGATACGCCAAACTAGGAACTCTGCTCTCAGCACACCAAAGCCACGCACAGCTCCCACTCTGCACTCCCTGAGAGAGCACTAGGCCCTGGCATGTGTTTGGACAAACCGTTTCATCCATTGCACATGGTCTCCAGCACAAAAACAGACACAGAAGGCGTCTTGAGCCTGAATTCTCAGAGCTAGTAAAATAAAAGCAGACCCATCAAAACAAAGCTGGGGACCAATTTAAAATGCAGTGTTTACTTGCCCCTCTCCAGGATTTATTTATTTATTATGTATACAGTATTCTGGCCACATGTGTGCCTGCACACCACAAGAGGGCACCAGATCTCATTATAGATGGTGGGGAGGCGCCGTGTGGTTGGTAGAAATTGCACTCGGGACCTTCGGAAGAGCAGAGAGTGCTCATGACCGAGGAGGCATCTCACTACACCCTAACTGCCTCTTTATGCATTTCCCCACTGTAAGAACACCACAGTACATTTAATGACAAATACACGGGAACCAAAGAGGGTGGCAAAGGCCCCAAAGTCACTTCTGAGGCCTAAGGTTACTACACCCTCATCAAAAGAGTGTAGCTCTACCATTCATTAGGTAAGAGTGAGTATCAGGTACGTCCATCCAGTATCACAAAATATGCTTGTTACCTAAGTAAAAAAGAAATCCCTTAGCCCGAGACCAGAAGAAAGGGCGTTCTCAGCTCTGCAGCCACACTAGCTTCCGCCCGAGTGCCGCCTGGGCAGACCCTCGGCAGGCTAGGGCCGCCAAGGAGAACGCTGTGGGTTAGGCACGGCGCAGCACGAGGTGGCAGGTAAGTGCCTAGCGCCCCAGGGAGCTGAGGGAGGGCGGCAGCATGTCCTCTCCGTCACCCCAGCAGGCCAGAGCCTTAGGCAACAGCTCACACTGACCACTCAGAAGCAGAACCTGCACATGATAATCACTCAGCTAAAGAATCCATTTTAAAATTGAATCGTCTGTTAAACCTCCAATTTTTACTTTCAAGGATACTTGAAGCCTATGTCTCTGCCACGCAAATGTTTTCCCTTTACACAGGTGACTAAATTATACCTGTATACCTACCATACCTGGATCTGCTCCATTGCATAGGAAGATTGGGGTGTTTTTTTTTTTTTTAACTGTGTTTACATTTTTCCTTAAATTAATATTTTAAAAAAGCATAGTAAAGAGTCTGAGGACAAATTATTCAACTGTTTATCATACATAAGACCGCATGACTATAATACAAAGGGGGGGTCTTTTTTTCATTTAACGTTACAATATACACAGCAAGTCCGGACTAGATCTTACAATCTGAACACAGGTATTTAACCCTTTCCATGCTGTTTATGTTTACAATGCACAGAAGTCCTGTAACCAAACTGTGTAGTAAAGCACACAAAACTGGACTGTACCATGACACAGTGTGCAGAAGCACTGGATTGTGGGGTTTTCCTTATGTAAGATTCAGTTTAAAAACGGCTTTCTTTTTGGGTGCTTGCTGAAATGTGGCAGCCAGCACAGAAAGAAAAAAACAGTGACCTGAGCCACCTGGTGTGGTGCCTGGGTTCTACAGCAGCGAACGCTGACTCCCTTCTGACAGTGCTGTGCTCGAGGTGACGCCTTTCATTTACGTAAACTCTCATCAACTACCAAGTTCCAAACAATCCACAGGCTTGACATTTAATTACAAAATAAATATGGATTTCCTGATTAACAACCAAAGTGTCTGTGTTTATATAAAAATCGGGGCTCTCCAAGTTTCCATTCACATTCACAGAGTTTTAGGCCTTTCTTTTCTCACTGTTTACATATAAAAACCTGCTTTTGCTCAGAAAAGAAATTAAAAAAAAAAAAAAAAAAAAAGTTGACCTAGTCAGCCACATGGAGTTGACCAATAAAAAGTAACAGGGCGGCGTTCTGCTCGGCTGCTTCCCACAGGGCTGTCGGCAGAGGTAGATTACTGCTGCTTCCTAGGCTTCTTTTGATCCTGGACAGGGAAATTACTCTAGCTTCAGTCTCCCAATTCAACCGCTTAAAATTGCTCAGTTTAAACGGGAATACAAATTTAGCCACTGCCAGACTGTGTGACACGAAGGCAGCATATTCTCCAGAGGAGGTGCCTGCTAGGCCAGGTGCTCTCGTCAGGTCGTGCTCAGCTCTGCCTTCCTCCCTACTACGGACCTGTCGGGTCAGTCGGGGTCTCGGGTTCAGGTTTACAAGTGAGTCAGTGAGGAGCGCAAGGCTCGGCTGCTGGCTCCAGAGCTGCTGGCTCCAGCGTCCCTTCCCCACATTTAGAATGTGACAGGTGTTGTCATCTTGAGTCAGATGTCATCTATTCTGTCCAGGACAATTGCTGTGAAGGTATCAGCTATGGACTCATCAACAGTTCCAGTTTTGTTTAAGCAATAGTACAGCCATAATTTTCAACTGACATTTAAAAATGGTCTAGTTACACCTTGTGTCAAAGTGCACAACTGCTACATTATTGGTTACAGACATCTATGTGCTATAAAAACAGCTTTGGTACAATAAATTATCAAAAAAGAAAATAAATTTTTGTAAAATTCACAGCATAATTGTGAGGCAAAAAAGCAGTCACATAAAATCTGCATTTTAAAATGTTCAGGATGAACAGAAGACGTCTTTGTGCAGAAGAAATGGTGAAGACACCACGTGCCGAGAAAAAGCCAAAGAAAAGGTAAAAAGCAGGAAGGGACACAGCTGTAGCTATTTCCATCAAAGCAAACCACTACCTCTGTGGCCTTCAACCAATACAGAAGTCAGCTTTATGACACACGCAAAGTGACCTTGCAATACCTTACAATTAGTGGGTCACAAAAGTCTATTTAAAAGAAAGGCCTCTTGAGTTACCCATCCTCTGTGTTTCAGCATTAAGGACTGTCTGCGGAAGCGCATCCACAAGCGACTGCATCTGACATGGCAGGCTCTTCCAACTTCGAGTCCAAATCCATAAGGCCAAAGGTCATCCCAAGGACCACCACTCAGACCTCCCCAGGACTGGCCACAACCGACCCGCTGCTTGCTTCTCGGTGCGCCTTGGTGAGGAGACCAGTCATACTCCATCCCATCTTCCTGTGGCCTCTCCACCAGGAGCCCCACAGGATCCCACGCAATTGATGCTTCGCTCCTCAGGAGGTTCAGACAGGAGAGTCCTGATCCCCGCCACTTAGCATGCTTACTGTGCCTTACAGACTTCAACACAACCGTCCCTTTCACACAGCTGGAGATGGCGTGTGAGCTGGAGGGCCCTCTTCCTTACAGTACTGCATTTCCGTGCCCAAGTGTGGAGAGGACATAAAAACCCAAACTTCCCACCCCATCCCCAACCCAAAACAAAACAAAGCAAAACAGAGGGAAAAAGGATAAAAATAAAAATGAAAAACAAAAACAAAACAAAACACCCTTAAGGGGCCCTTTATGCAAATTATGTGCAGTGCCTTTTTATTTTAAAATTAGTTGGCAAATGACCAAGACCAACATCTGAACATTAACTTTTGTTGGATAGAAAGACAAACCCACTATGACCAGGAGATGGTAAGTTAAACGGGGAGGCAAGAAGAGGACACCTCTGAGCTCTCCGTGAAGACGGGTGGACATGGCTCTTAAAAACTTCAGTGTCCCTTTGCAATCTTTTCAAGTTAAAAAAAAAAGTCACTTTGCCCTCTTGCCAGGGTTCAGTGTGTCCATCTCCTTCTGACTCAAGCAGCTTTGCACTTTGTTTTTGGGAAAAAACACCACTTCTATAAAAACACACAAGAAACAAACTCAAGTTTCAATGTAGTCACGAGCTAGCTACAGGACTCTGTTGCACACAGACTCCTGTCATGGGCGACTCTTCTCTATCGGCCCCTTGTCTCATCGTCAGGTGCCCTTCAGTCATGTAACGTGCAGGGCCTGCACTAGCCGAGAACTGGTACGTCGGATGCCCAGCTATGCCAGTCTCTGGGCGGGGATTGGAGTAGACGGTCAAATTAACGTCCATAGCTCCATTCTGTCCAAAGTCCAAGGCATTAGCAGCCACCGGGCGGTTCTGATAGGCCTGATGGCCTTGATTACCAGTAGAGGAGGAAGATGTCGAGGAAGAAGTCGTTGAGGAAGACAGGGATGTCATGGAGTGGTGACTGTGGCCAACCTCCATAGAATCCTGGGTAGAGGAGCTATTTGTTGGAGAATTGTAGACCCTTGGCCTGGTCCGGTTACCCAAGGCTTGCTGTCCATGGTGGTGGTGGTGATGGTGGTGGTGGTGGTGGTGATGGGAGCTGTTTCCATGGTGATGATGCAGTGCACTCTGCGGAGGGGCTACATGAAAGGTTGTTTCCTGAACAGGACGAGTCTCAACAGTGACCTGTGTAGGAGCTTCAGTGCCTGACCAGCCCAGAGGAGCCGGGAACTGCTGGTGCGCCTGTGGGGACATGGTGAAGAGGTTATCAGCACTGATTCACCTGCAGCCTACACCTGGGCCTGCACCCGGGACGCGAGCACGTTCACTGGATACCCTACACCTGGGCCCGCACCCGGAGGCGTACACGGTCACTGGGCACCCTGCTTCCACTCTTGCCCTTCTCCAACACATAAAGAGGAGCAGGAATATCTTTTAAAAACCAGATCAACTTGCTTCCTGACCCTGCCGGCCACTGCCCGCGCCCCACCGCGCCTGTATGCACTGGCCCACCTTCCCACCTCTTGTCATTCAAGTTCTGCTTTCTTTTAAAAACTCAGCCATGTTGTGTAAATATGTTTTTGTTTTAATCCCAGGTATGGGATATGGGGCTGCTTTTAGCTTGTCCAGAGCTGTTAACTAGGATTGCTTCACATGGGCTCAGAGAGGGGTGTGATCTTTGCTAGCTGCAGAGTTTCTTAAGACTCTGAGAGGGCGCTGAGAGGAAAAGTGGTCTGAGGAGGAAGAAGGCTGCTGCTGTTTTGCCCTGCTGCTTGTCTGCTGTTTGCTGGGTGGCTGGATGTACTAACTACAAAGACTGTAACTGCCCCAAGGAGCTGAGTCTAAAGAGCGCTACGTCCCGTTTCCCTCGTAACCTTCCCTCTCCTACCTGGTGATGGGGCGTTGGAAGGGAGGTAGAGGTATTAAAAACCCCAATAAAACAGAATAAAAAGTAACGCCAACACCGCCTGGCCTGGCCCGGCCATCTGCTTCAGGGCTCTGCACTCACTGTCCCCTCCTGGTGAGGGGCTTTCGCCGCTAATCTTGGCTCAGGTATCTTTGTAGAAGTCACTGCATTTCCTGATGCTCTGCACCCTCAGTGTTCTCCACACCGTGCACATGCACAGACCATACTCTCCGTCTCCTCTGACCATCAGCAGGATGGCGGGTGGACTGTAGTCACTGGAGCTTGACTAGGTCTCACTAAGCCTGTCTGCTGGACGCCATAGTTCCTGCACCTGGGCCTGCGGAGTGTGGGGTCACACGCTGGTAAGAGACAGGGCACACGTGATACCCCAAAATCCTGAACCCTCACTTAAACTCCTTTACTGTCTCGGGTGTGTGTTCAGGCTACGTCAGTCAATGTGCCTCAGTCCAACGAAAGTCCTTCTCAGCCTCTCAGCCTTGCCTGTGCTGGGCTTTGCCAGGCCCTGACAGAACACCTACCTCAGAGACTAATCCCCAACCTTCCTTTTTTATGTAAACAGTCTTGTCGTTTTTGTTTGTGTTTTATGTTTACTTGTGTCACTGAAAGCTCTGAAAAGGCACAGGCGTGTCCACCACCAGTGTCTAGCACAAATTGCTGAAAATAGATATTCAATTAAAATTATATGGAAATGAAACTTGAAAATCCAGTAGGGGAAAACAAAACTCATGACAATCTCACAAAGGAAATACAGGCCAACTCCTCCCACCACCTCCAGCTAGGCGGAGCAGACCCCAGAGCACTAGCTGCGCCAGGTGCTCTGACAGACCTGGGTGCTTGCGGTGCTGCTCTTGGGCTGGGCCCACTATCAAATGGCTAATTATACAGTCTTAAATCAGCGGCTGCACAAACAGCAACCTGCTGACCAGGATGCCTCTTCAGTGACTGGCGGGGAGACCGTGGGCATGGTACCGATAAAGCCTGACATGGGACCCAGCAGAATGGGTGAGAACCCAGCCTGCAAGCCGGAAGCACATGATTCTATACTGATAAAACTATTCTTATGGATTTTCTGCTTAATATCCTGAGGCCGCGGGCGGGCGTGTGCAATGTGGTCACACTGCAGACAAAGAGACACTGGAGCGTGCGTCCTCACCATCCCCCTCTCTTTTTGGTGTGTGTGCCCATGCGCTGCTGGAGCCTGATTCTCGTCAGGGCACTGTGCACTCTAAGCAAATGCTCCACCACTGAACAGTCCGCCTGGCTGCTGATGAGTTCTAGTACTCAACTTACTGAGCCGTAAGATCACGCAGAAGACAATCATGACCAACCAAAACTACTGTTACCTCCCTCTGACTCAGCAATTTTACTTCCAATTGTTTCTAGGAATTTATAACACAGTCAATATGCTTATGTGTGACTGATGTATATAAAGATTTTTATTATGCTACATAAATAGTAAAAATGACCAGAAGTAAGGAAAATGCCCATTAATAAGCTATGAATGAAATGACTCCTGGAATATCTAAACAATGTAATATTGCAAAACAGTATAGCATAAAAGCTTTATTTTGACACAGGAAGAATACCAGATCTATGACAAACATGTAGAAAAACCTAGATATAGAAGTGTGTACAGTATGACAGTATTTATACAGAGGCTGGAGTGAATAATATACCTAGGGTAGGTGTCTGCGTGTGTGTAAATACTGTGTCTACATATAAAATGTGACCTAGCTAACATACAGTCTGATAGTACATAACTGGACTTACTTTCATATGAAGAGCACCCTTCCAAGGATATAAAAGCAATTAATGGTGGTTTGGATTAACCCACCTGACATGATGAAGAGGGCTCCTCACAGACCAGCATGTTGTTTCTTATTTCCCACATGACTGCATTGATTATTTAAAAACTCACTGGCAATATGGCTGCTCAGCAGATAAAAGCATTTCCTAATAAGCCTGACGATCTGAGAATTTAAGTGCCCAGGACCGACACGGTGACGACTCTCAGACTTCTATATGCATGTCATGGTTCACATGCACCCACACACATATACACATAAAATACATAAGCAACTAAAAAAAAAATTTTTTTAAGTCAAAAAGGAAAAAAAAAAAATAAAAGAAAGAACAGCATGCTTGGTACAGAGAGCATGTCTGTGACTCCAGACACTTGGAGGCGGGATGACCATGGTCTTAAGCGGGAAGGCCAGCGGGGGCCACCTGAAGTAAACAGCAAGATCAACAACTAATGTGAAACAAAACGCACACTGGGAGCTTTCTCTGTGTGCGTACAGTATAGTATGTATGAGAAAGAGAAATAAAGGGCAGTCCAAAATAACTCAGGGCAGCTTCTGCAAGTGAGTGAGTGGTGTTTAAGAACCAAGTGTAAAGTGTTGTCACTAAGCAGGAAGAGAGGTCCAGCTGAGCGCGCAGGCAGAAAGAAAAGCTCAGGAGACCCGGCGTGGCACACCCCACGTGGTCAAAGATCTCAGCCTGAGCACCCAGAGAGCTCAGAGAGGAAGGCCCGGGCAGGGAGGGACCAAGTACGGACTCCTGTGTCTCCCAGCACGTTCTACATGGTAGTTTCAGGTACAAGGAGAAACAAAGGCAAGGAGAGCAGGAGGCAGACTAGAGTGGAGCAGCGATGCCTAAGGCTGACGGGCACGGGGAAGAGGAAGCCAGAGCACAGACGGTTCCGGCAGTGGAAGGGCAAACAGTGTGTGTATAAAGTTCAGAGTTCACACTTTACTAAGCCCTGGATTTAGGACAGCAGTACGTGAGCTGAGGTCGTTCTGCCTGTGAAGGTGCTACAGTGTGTAATCACTGCTCAGGCTTTCAGAATGGTGCTTAGAGCGAGCCCAGCCAGGGGCGCTGAGTTAGGTTTAGTCAGAGACAAAGCGGGAAGGAATGCTTTAAAAATGGTGACTGCAGTGACTCCCAACAAGGCATGAGAGCAAGCAGGAAGCATGAGGGTCATGGTGAAAGCGTGGTGGGCAGTAACACCCAAACAGGAAGATGGAGAAGGGAGGGACAAAGGAGCAGCCAAACAAAGACACATGCAACTCAACCTGTGTGCACAAGTCAGCACTGCCAAAGACTGCCAAGCAGTGTCGAAGATGAGCACTGGAGAGCACGTTGGACATAGCAGTAAGGATCATGACTGACACAGGCGGTTTAACTGAGGCCTGAAAGCTAAGTAAACCACGCTGAAGACGAGCAGGAAACCCAGGGGAGACGCACAGCGAGCAAGACAAGGACCAGAGAAAGACTGGCCTTGTACTAGAAAGATCAAAGATGCCTAGTGCTGCTCACACAAGGAGCCAGGGCCATGGAGGGAGAAGGGGAGATGGGGCTGGCCTTCAGCAAAAAGCCCAACGCCAACGGTTGGGCGAGGCAGCTGTGTGAAGGTATGCACAGAGGCTCAGAGTGGAGAGACTGAGGACTCCGCCCAAAGCCGGACAGTGGGGAAGCTAGGCCGAGGCGGAAGTCTAAAGTGTCTCACAGAGAACAGGAGGGGGACAGCGTTCTCTAAGGAGTGTGTCATTACCTCATGGAGTCTGGTGACACTAACAGTGGTGACAGACACACTGTGTGACAGTCTCTCCAGCAGAAGAAGCAGGAGGACCAGTCACTAGAAAGGGAGTGATCATCTAGCGAGCAGAGGGTTCCCTTACTCCAACAGATAAGCGGCTGGCCCCTCACCATCAAGGAGGAAAATGCAGCATATAGTATGCAGGGGATCACCTCATAAGGGCAGGTGCTCCAGGCTGAACAGGGAGCACCTCCCACAGGCTTGGGTGTTTGAATACCTGGTTCCCAGCTGGAAGCAAGTGGCAGAGGTGAAGCCCTGGCTGGAGCAGGCTGGCCCGTGGGGGATGGGCCTCGAGGCCCTGCAGTGCAGCCCCATCTCCTGTTTCTTGATTCAGAGGCATCTGAAGCAGAGTCACCTGCCTGCCGCATGGCCTCTCTGACACAACCCAGTCTTTCCTTCCACAGTGTCTTCCTCTCACTGCCTCTGTCTGGACTTTACCCCAGCACAGCAATGCAGGAGTAACTAAAACACCACCTCAGCATTTTTACCCATGCTGCCTGCTTCACACGAATTTTAAAAATTACTTTAATAGTAAGTTTATTAAAATTGCTAGGTTTAAAAAGCAAAACAAATACTTTCAAGGTTAAAAATCCAACAGGAACTGATTGAGACCCAGGACTGGGAATTCAGGAGGCCAGAAGACTCGACAAGCAGGGCTCCAGACTGCACAGCTCCTGAGATGTGCTGCACCTGTGAAGTCCTAGCAGCTACTGAAAAGCAGGGACCAAACTGCTGAGACGCAGAAGCTGCTGAGGCAAGTAAGAAAATAAACAAGGGAGTGTCTGGAAGGATGGCGGTGTGTGCCCCGTGCACGCTCTCTCTGAGGAGGAGGGAGTTACCAGGCTGTGCTCCTCCTCAAGCCCTTGGCAGCTAACACAGCTCAAGCTAGCAAGGCTGTGACTGAGCAGCAGGACCACTCACCTGAGGACTGTGTGTCTCACAGTCCATGGCCTGGACAGCAGCAGTGAAGTGTCCGCCACTGTGCCGATGCTGGTGCGTTGGGTCCGACCTGGCTCTCCCACTGTTGCTCGTTCCCGAGGATCCACCTTCAGCATGAGGACATGAAATAGCCCGTGAGCGTGCATTAAAGCTATGTTCCTACAACTCAGAGCACGGGGCAGGACGATGCTCAGGAAAGCACTTGCTCTCCAGCACTGGGACCTGTGTCTGGAGCCTCGGAACCCACGAAGAAGCAGACTGACTTAACCCCAGGACTTTAGGGGGACAGGTGACTCCCAAGAACTCAATGGCCAGATAACCTGGATGAACCAGCAGGCCTCTGGTGCAGTGGGACTCTTACATCTAAGCAATTAGGAAGACAGGGAGAGGAAGACACACATGCAAATGAATGCAGTACTCAGCACATATACTGACACTTTATAGTATTAACTTGAAATACACAAGGTTACTATGGTCTCACAGATGTTTTCCCACATTAACCACAAGCACAGCCAGGCTCTCCTCAGCAAGGAAATACGCAAGAATGTGGACAGATAACTCCAGTTAAAGCTATTTAGAATTTTGGCTGATAAGTAGCTTTGTTTCCAATTGCCAAGCAGACAATTATCACATGCATAATTAAGGGTTAAATATGCTACTAACTGTACAGAAGGGGAGGAGTTTACAAATGTTTGCACTCAGAGCCACAGACATGCAAAGAACAGATTTAAATAAAATAATCCCTTGTCACTCATTTACAACATTGTAAAAATTACAAGCACTCTGAAAGATCCCACATTGAAGCTGGGTGTGGTGGTGCACGCCTTTAATGCCAGCACTTGGGAGGCAGAGGCAGGAGGATCTCTGTGAGTTTGAGGCCAGCCTGGTCTACAAAGCGAGTTCTAGGACAGCCAGGGCTCTGTTTACACAGAGAAACCCTGTCTCGAAAAACAAAACAAAACCACCAAGAACAAATCCCACACACTGCTAAGCAAACAGGAAGCAGGCACAGGGAAGACCACAGTGAGAAGCAGACCTGAGCTGGACGAGGTGCTGGAGGTGGTGCCTGAGGACTGGGACTGCTCCATCGCGGGGCTGGTGGACACGCTGTTGCTTGTGTTTGTGCCTTCATCGGCTGTTTTCTTGAAGAAGCTGTGCTGCAGCGCATAGTAAGGCTGGATCCGAGTCTTGGGGTCATAATCAAGCATCCTTAAGATGAGGTCTTTGAACTTCAAGTAGTCAGCCACAGTGTGACCCGACTCCCCAGCACGCCGCCCGCCAGGTCCTCCTGTTTCCACTCCAAGAATATTATGAAGTTTACGGGTTCCTGGTGGTTTGTACTCCTGTTAAGAGAAGAGCAAAAACGGTCTCTAAGTATGGAAGGAGACGTAATATTTACATGACTTACTCCAAGTATCTGAGGTGCTTGCATGTACAAGGCTTTGTGAAGAAAAGACAACTGTAGTGAGAATTCTGGTTTAAAACCCCAGTTATAGCTGGGTGTGGTGGCGCACACCTTTAATCTCAGCACTCAGGAGATAGAGGCAGGTGGATCTCTGTGAGTTCAAGGCCAGCCTGGTCTACAAAGTGAGTCCAGGACAGCCAGAGCTACACAGAGAGGCGCTGTCTCAAAAACCACAAAAACAGAAATAAAACCCAGTTGTTGTGTGAATGGCCGTCTGCATCACAGGTGTGGGCTAAGAGGCTGCTTCACAGCAGGTGATTATTTGCCTAGAGCACTAGCAGACGTGGTTCTGCCAGCTGCACATAGTTGACCTTTGGAGTTCTGAGGAATCTTGAGAGGCCACACAAGCGAGAGCCCCGAGAGGGCCAGACGCTCAAAGGCAGCCAAGGCTCCCTCTGCTGCTGCATTTGCTGCTGCTAGATTGCTGGGTATTCTGCCGACCACAGCTGTACTTGCCAAGGAGCCGAAGGCCCTGATCAGCAGGAGGTAAAGACAAGACATCTACCCTCCTTCCTTCTCACCAACCTAGTGTTGGGGGCTCGGAAGGAACTGGGTAAAAAAGGGTGGTAGTTATAAGAACCCAAATAAAGTAGATTTATCATATACACCTACAGACAGTTACTGAAATAAGTAGACCCCTACTGTGCACACCACTTTCAATATAGTTTTGAGAGCAAACAGTGACTATGAGGTCAGTGTGGCTCAGCCATGAGCAGCTGGGGTGAGCAGCTGGGGTGAGCAGCTGGAACCAGGTTTGTTCACCTTCACCCAGGAACACAGCTCTTATTTTCAAGGTTGTGAAAAAAGCAAACAAACAAATGAACAAAGATAGAGTATGACCCAAGAAATCACAAACCTAAAACACTATGCAGGCCTGAGAGAGAAGTACAGATTCTGGCCTCCTCCACTCTGTACCCGAGTTTGTTTGAGTGTTTGGAGACAGGGTCTCAGTGTGTAGACTCACTCACTACACAGAGCAGGCTGCTTCACACTCACAGAGATCTGCCTGTCCCCGACTCCCAGGTACTGTAACTGAGATTACAGGTGCCCACCACGGTGCCAGGTTTGCTCTGTACCTGAGAACATCTGCACTGCCTCCCTAATGGTGGCTCATTAAATTGTGTATGCCACTCAGAGTAAAGAAGCATTCAATAGTCTCCCCCAACTGTCCTTTCTCATTTCCAAAGCAGTCCATAGCTGCTCAGCCACACGGCGGCATTTCCAGGTCTAGGACAGGGAGCAGTGTCCCTCCACCGCTCTGCAAGCACCAGTCACAAAAGCATCACTGACTTTCAGTGACAGCGTAGGCCTTTGTCAGGAAGCAGGACAAGTCACAACTGCATGTGTGCAGCAAGTGTTCCTCCACTGGCCGAATCCCCAGCCCCAAGAGGGAGCACCATGCCAGACATGAGCAAGAACACCTCACCTAGTTCTGACACACACTGACAGCCAGAGGAAACGGTCTGGAGCTCCTGGTAGCAATGTGCACAGAGCTCCAGAGCCTCCACCAGCCATGAACAAGCAGTGCTTGAAGAAGCTGCCTCAGATGGTGAGTAAACCTGAGTCAAAGGCTCAACAGAGTCAGACTCCTCTGACCTGACAGTGCCAGAGACATGTCTGCTACTCAGGGAAAACAACACATCAACCATTCTCAAATACAGAAAGATTAACATACTTTTTAAAAGGGATGGAAACAAACAATGGAGTCCATAATTTAGCGGGGGCTGGGGGTGAGGTGGGGTCGGGTGTGATATATCAGTCAATCCATAGTAAGAAATGTTCCAGGCAGTGGAATTGGCAGGTGGGTGTTTTATACTAACAAATAAATGTATAAGGTATATAGTTTAAAACATAGGCAACGTGTGAATACATGGGATTTCAGAGAGGAAAAACTAGTTATGAAAAATGAGGACGAGGGGCTGGAGAGACGGCTCAGCAGCTAAGAGCACTGTCTGCTCTTTGAAAGGACGTGGGTTCAAGTCCCAGCACCCATATGGCAGCTCACAACAGTCTACAGCTCCAAGAGCTGACGCCCTCACACAGACACATGTGTAGGTTAAACACCAATGCACATAAAATAAAAATAAATAGATTATATTTTAAAATGAGGGCAAATACAAATTCTTAAACTAAAATATTAACTAAGGAAGAGCCTGCTTAACATGTGGGTGCTCTGTGCACATGTGTAGGGGCCAACGAACAATCTCAACTGTCATTTTTCTTTTCCTTTCTTTCTTTCTTTTTCTTTTTTTTTTTTTTTTTTTTTTTTTTTTTTTTTTTTTTCGAAACAGGGTTTCTCTGTGTAGCCTTGGCTGTCCGGGACTCATTTTGTAGACCAGGCTGGCCTCGAACTCACAGCGATCCGCCTGCCTCTGCCTCCCGAGTGCTGGGATTAAAGGCCTGCGCCACCACGCCCAGCCTCTTTTTCTTTTAAACAGTGTCTCTCACTGGCCTGAAACTCCGAGTGCCAGTGCTGGGGTGACAAATGCACATCATCCTGTTTAGGTGGATAATGGGCACAAGCTATGGCTTTTGTGCTCAGGAGGGAAACACATTGCCTGCGGGACAGTTTCAGCAGCACACTTGATGTAGAGTGCTGGGGAGCTGAGGTTAAGAAACTAACAATGAGCAGATATTATTCAAACTCAAAAGAGCAAGGTCAGTGCTGCTGCACTCCCATGCCACAGGAGCCCTGAGTGAGCCCGTGCTCCACAGCAAGTCACTCAAGGAAGCCACTCAACCCACGAGGAAAGATCTCAGGGCGACACTGCGCACGCCAGTGTCATGCGTGGAAGTCGAGAACTAGAACAAAGACTGAGCAGAATAAATATTTGACCTTTGAAGACCTACCAAAAAGAGCAGCCCACAGATCCAAAATTTTCACTACCCATTAAGTAAGTGCACAGTGATCAAGTTATAAAAACAAAAATGTTTAATCACTCTGAAGGAGCCAGAACACCTCTCTGAAGGAGTGAGACATTGCTAACCCAGATCATTGCTAACCCAGATCTCTAGATCCATGAGAAGCATTACAAACAGACAGTGGTCAAGGGCATCTTCAGGTAGTGTACTGCTGCAAACCATCCACCCAAGTCACGTACTGAGAAACCAAAGGGAAAGATGTTCAGGAAAAGGGAAACGGAGCTAAGCACAGGCAGGAGATACAGACACAGGATGGTAAAGACCACTTGCCCACCGTGCCTACAGCTTCTCTTCTTGCCTGAGATAAAGCCAATGTGATCTGAGGACTCTAGCACACTCAGAAGCAATGTTTATATACTAGCACTCAGGAGCTAAGAGGAGTTACACACAGTGATACAACAGGATCTGAGGTGACCTGAGGTAAGGATGCATGTTGTAAAACAGCTCTACAAGTTAGACACAGAACTGAAAAGTCAGCTGAGGAAATGAGAGTATCCGAAGCATCCAACAGCCCTAAAGATGGCAAAAAAAAAAGAGGAAACAAACCCCAAAACAATAAACAAACAAGCAGAACAAGACAAACCTTAAACCCAATGCTCTGAATGAAACAAATATTCACTGTAGAGGAAGACAGATTTTAAAACACGTTCTACCTATATGTTGCACACAAGTCACACTTAAAATGAACAGAAAGGTTTAAAGTTAAGGTGGTATGTGCACACACAGAAACATCATAAAAACAGTCAGGATGAGAAAACTGCCATGGCACAGTACTAACAAATATAATGAAGAACACTTATTGGCAATACAAGAATCAAGTTATCAAAAATCACAATAATATTACTAACAAACTTTTAAAACCATGACACAACTGGAGATAAGCCCCAACATACTGTACTGGTTTAAAAGTGACTGCACCGTCACAGTTTCACGTGTGTTGAATACTTGGTCCCTAGCTACTGGCTCAGCATGGGGAGGCTGAAGAACCCTTAGGAGAGGGGCTGAGATGGAATCCAGTGGTTGGGAGCATAGCCTGCACCAGCTCTGGGCATAGCTTCCCATTCAGCATTTCCTAAGCAAGCAGTGCGACACTCGGGCAGGCAGACTAGGAGCTTAGGAGCTGAGGAAAGCCTTCCCCACTAAGCGGCTTGCTGCCAGTATTAGTGACAGGGAAATAGCTAGTACACCACTGCCTCTCTGCTATTGACAGAAACACACACCCACATGCACGCAAGCACGCGCGCAGACAGACAGACACACACACACACACACACACACACACACACACGCCTCCGCACCACTACAACTAAATACAGTTGTTATCAGATACCCATGAAAGAATCACCAAGACAAATTACATTCTAGGCTATAAAACCAAACTCGAATTTTAAATGAGTGAAATCACATTTTGAAACCACAGTACTTGTCTAGAAAATTCTCATTATATTTTGAAATTATGTACAAGATTCAAGATAATTTTGAGTTAAAAAAAAAAAAATCACAGCTACATTAGGAAGACCTCAGCATATTCTTAACAGAACAGTAAGTTTAACTTAGTGCTATACAAGAGGACAAATGCCAGGACCATGTGTGCTTCATCACAGGCTAGGATAAATATTAAAATCAATTAAAAATCCATTTTATGCAGGGTGGTGGTGGCATACACCTTAATCCTAGCACTCAGAGGCAGAGGCAAGTGGATCTCTGTGAGTTCAAGGCCAGCCCGGTATACGAGAGTTCCAGGACAGCCAGGGCCACACAGAGAAACCCTGTTTCGAAAAAAAAAAAAAAAAAAAAAAAGAAAAAGAAAGAATCAGATCAGATCAACAGAGAAAGGCGACTGTCCAACAAAAATGATGCTCAACGCTGCCCCCTCCAATGCTCAAAAATAAATTCTAAGTGAACCACAACATGAAAGCGTATCTTTACCAACTTGGGAACTAGAAAGGAGGGAAAGTTCTGTGGAGCTGAGCACCTACTCTCAGTGATACTTGACTAATACTAGGTTTCCTTGGCATCCAAAGAGACCATGTTCAGACAAACACTAAGCAAGTGCTGCCCAAGAGAAAGTGCTGACAGGGGGCAGACCCTGCAGAAGTAAGGTGCTGGGAAACATCCATTAAGTCTTTCCTAATGAAGATAAACCTACAAAGGCTATAGCAATTCCTACACAATGCCCCAAAAAAACCAAAAGAAAACAAACAAAAAAAAAAACAAAAACAAACAAAAAACCAAACAAGTGTGTTCTCTAGCCTTAACTAAATAGTTCCTAATTAGGTATAAACAAAAAGTTCATTGACAGATAATAAATTACAGTATAGTCAACGAAATATCATGAAGCAATAAAACGAATTACGCCCTGAGACACACAACAGTATGCCCCATGGCCCCTCACCCCACCTCAAAATATTACTTACTAAGGAAGTGTGACAATCTTCACAATCAACTGGACAAGTCACCATGGGAACAACTAGGTTAGCTGAGGTGACAGGGCCTATAGTGTGGGCAGCGCCATCCCATAAGGCTGGGGTCCCAAAAGGAATAAAAAGGGAAGAGAGCTGGGTGGCTGCACCCACCTTGCAGTTTCCCGACTGCCATGTCTTCCCTACCACAGTGAGCTGCACCCACAATCTGCAAACAAACAAACACCCCTTTCTTTTGTAGGTTGCTTTTGTCAGGAGTTTTGCTGCAGCAACAAGACTGACCCTTCAGTGCTAAGATCAGATATTAGAATTTTATAAGCGCACCTATTTATCATATCCACCTGCAGCAGAAATTAAAAGAGCAGAATAGAGTCAGAGAAGAAGGCGGAGCTTGGTAGAAATGTCCTGTGTCCTGAACTAGGTAGTGAGTGTGAACTCAACACTCCAAATGCACACACACAGCTACAAACAAATTGTGCTTCAAAAAAAGAAGAGCACCTGCAATCTTACTTTTCTTACCACAGAAGAAAAATACAGTTACATGTAGCCTTTGGGGTATGAATTGAGAACGCTCGCTGGCTCGTGGTGATGTTGGGGTAATTTCCGAGGTGTGGCTTTGCTGGACAATGGATATTACTAGGGCAGGACTTCAAGGTGAAGCCACACAGCATTCCCAGCTGGCTTTCTCTGCTTCCTACTGCGGCTGAGGAAGTGACCTCCCAGATCTCCACTGCGGCCACCATGCCGATGAGGAAGTGACCTCCCAGATCTCCACTGCGGCCACCATGCCGATGAGGAAGTGACCTCCCAGATCTCCACTGCGGCCACCATGCTGATGAGGAAGTGACCTCCCAGATCTCCACTGCGGCCACCATGGCGTCTGGCGAACGATGCTGCAGCCGTTACACAACGATCCTCTGGAACCTGCAGTCCAGCCTTCCCTTCTAGCGCCTGCTCTACCCCGAGCGCAGTCCAGCCTTCCCTTCTAGCGCCTGCTCTACCCCGAGCGCAGTCCAGCCTTCCCTTCTAGCGCCTGCTCTACCCCAGCGCAGTCCAGCCTTCCCTTCTAGCGCCTGCTCTACCCCGAGCGCAGTCCAGCCTTCCCTTCTAGCGCCTGCTCTACCCCAGAGCGCAGTCCAGCCTTCCCTTCTAGCGCCTGCTCTACCCCGAGCGCAGTCCAGCCTTCCCTTCTAGCGCCTGCTCTACCCCGAGCGCAGTCCAGCCTTCCCTTCTAGCGCCTGCTCTACCCCGAGCGCAGTCCAGCCTTCCCTTCTAGCGCCTGCTCTACCCCGAGCGCAGTCCAGCCTTCCCTTCTAGCGCCTGCTCTACCCCGAGCGCAGTCCAGCCTTCCCTTCTAGCGCCTGCTCTACCCCGAGCGCAGTCCAGCCTTTCCTTCTAGCGCCTGCTCTACCCCGAGCGCAGTCCAGCCTTCCCTTCTAGCGCCTGCTCTACCCCGAGCGCAGTCCAGCCTTCCCTTCTAGCGCCCAGGAGGGGGGCCCACACCCTCGGTCTAATTCAAACTGGCACCTGGGCACTAGTGAAACCCAAGGACTTTTCTACTCATCTTTGGTTCCAAAATAAAACGGCTGTGACCGATAAACTATGTGCTACATGTAAGAAAGACTCGGGGTGGGAGTGAGGTATTTTCCATCCCCCCAAACAGCCTACTCTCCGCCTGGGTTTGGAGACAGTTGATGAAGCCAGCGTGCTCCACAGCAAGCCTGAATCAGAAGTCCCACAGCTTGCACACAGGAGTGAGGCCACAAGTGCAAGTTAGGAACTGGAAAGTCTATGGCCTACAATCATAGTCAGTAAGGCAGAATGCAAGAAGTTGCAAACCAGTTATGAAAGAAATAATAACTGTACTCTAAGTCTCTGAGCACTGTGAAGAATCACTTGGAACTGGGGATGGAGTTCATTTGCTTGCCTAACACCTCAGCTACACAACAAGTTCAAAGCCAACCTGGGCTACATGAGACTCTGTCACAAAATAAAACAAAACATAACAAACAAAAAGGCCAAAGCAAGCAGGGATGAAGAAACGTCGTGTTGGTCAGAAGCACTAGCTGCTGCTCCTCAAGAGAGTGGGAGTTTGGTTTCCACATGGCAAGGGGTGGCTAACACACTACTGCAGCCCCCAGGGAGTTTGGTTTCCACATGACAAGGGCTGGCTAACACACTACGGCAGCCCCTAGGGGATGCCCCCCTATAGCCTCTGCAGGTACTCACATACACACACATGACGAAAAAAGAAATCTCTTGCCTGGCATGGTAACGCACACCTGAAATCCCAGTACAGGGGAGGCAGAGGTAGGTGGATCTCTGTGAATTCGAGGCCAGCCTGGTCTACAAAGCGAGTCCAGGCCAGCCAAGGCTACACAGAGAGACCTTGTCTCAAAAAAAATGATGGATGGATGATGGATAAATAGATAGATAGATCTTTAAAACAAACAAACAAATGCAAAACAAGAATCATTAGACACTAAAAAACTCTACAATTAAGTGTATGTGAGTTAAATCAAGCAAGCAGCACCTCAATTTCCTGAAGATGATACCTGGTAGCAGCATCACTAAAATATAGGGTAAAATAACTAAGGAAGAAACTCTGAACTACTGAAAATGCAGAACTACAACCACAAGACAACTTATGTGCACCAACTCCAACTGTGCATCTGTACAGTCTTTTTATTTACTAAAGCCCAAAAGACTAAGGTGCCTGGCAAAGTACAGAGATGGAAAAATCAAGATGAAAATTTGTTATCATTTACCCTAATAAAGCAGTACATTGGGCCTCTGAAAAGTCCTCGAATCTACTGCAGCATTAAAAGATACGGCCTCCTGCTACCGTGGTCACTGAGTGAGGACCTTGAAATCTGTCAGGAGATTTCCTGTCGATTCATATCCTTGAACTGCTTAATTAATAACTGACTGCAGTTATAACTTCTGCTCAGTGTTGTGACTTCACTCCTATGTGCAAGCTATGAGACTTCTGATTAAGCTCTGAAATGAAGTATCCTGGCTTCATCAGCGGTCAGCAGGCAGAGAGCAGCTTCCTTGTTTTCAGAGAAGGCCAGAAACCCCTGACCACTAAGCAAACACTGGCCCATACCCAGTCAGCTCAATTCTAGTCAACTTCTGAACAAAACTATTAATTCTAATACTCTGTCGTCAAATAAATGCAATGAGCTATAAGCAGACAGCTCTGGTGAGAAAAAAACAGAGACAGAAAAAAAGGAGGAGGCGGCAGAGACAGAAAAGAGGGGGAGACAAAAAGGAAGTCCCCTCCAAGGACAAGCGTGCCCCCTACTTTACCCGTTTTCCATCTTTGGTCTTCTTTAAGTTCCACGTGCCATCAGGCAGCTTCTCAAAGAACTTCCTTGCTTTTGGTGCTTGGTCAAGGATGTGAGCGGGTGGGATGCCCAGAACTTCCACTATTTTATTCATCTGATCTACCTGTGTCAGAAACAACAACAGAGCCTGTCACTTCAACTGGACATTCACTCACGTCTGCTTGTTAATTCCCTCCTAGACACAGTGCACATATCCTCTGTGCAAGGCTCTGTTGTGGACACTGAAGACACTAAAAGCAACAGGTACACTTCTGCCCTCATGGACCACACACTCCACAGAAGGAAAGACAGATAACCAGCAAATACAAATACCAACGTACACCATGCCTCAGACAGAATGGGACGATACTTTTAAGTGTCAGTTTTTGAAGTTTTAAATAACCAGTCAAACTGTCTCACTAACTTACAGACGTAAGTCACTGTTTAAGTAAAAGCTATGCATTCATGTGACAGTATACCTACCATGAGGCTAGAAGCCAGGCCTCCTGTGAGACAGAACAGAGGAAGCAGGAAATCCTGCTCTGGGAGAGGCCAACTGCACACAGTCTCGGCCCAGCATGCTCAGGGAGCTGATTCTGGGCAGGAGCAACACAGCCCCGCCCGGTGGATGCCCAAATCTATGTTGTACAAAATTAATACCCGCATATAATTTGTGTACATCCTCCTTTATTTTAATCTTGTGTAGATTGCTTACAATTACAAATACTAGAAAAAGTCTTTATGCTGTACTGTTTAGGAACTCCTTAAACAGGAGAAGAGCCAGCACGTGCTCCCAGCAGGCCAATTCCCAGTACATGGGCCTGAGTTACTGCAGTGACAGCTACCCTATTTCAATTAACGTGAGGACTGTGTATCAACATCAAGACACAAATAATCCCAAGTATAATAAAACTCTAATTTAGACATCTGGATTCTACTGTCTCGCAGATAAATTCTAGAAATAAAAGGGGTGCAAGAGTAGACACGCAGCGCAGAGACCCCTGCACAGTGGGACGCGGACAATGTCAAACGCAAAAGGGACTTCTGGCTTTGACAATGAGAAAAATGGGAAGCCACTGGCTTTCTGTTATTGTACTCAAACCTGTAAATTGTCTATGAAATGTCACTTTCTAGCTAATTTACTGTTCTCCTTCATTAACATGTTAGCTATCTCAATTACTTGGTCAGAATTCTAAACCTACCATTATTAACTGACAATGAGGAAAAATTAAGAGAATGTAAAATAACACCACTGACCTCAGACCTAAACAGTCAGGCTGATAAGGAGGCGCCTTCCTATGAAGACGACATCACTATAAACACAGCGCTGTCCACCAACCCTTCACCTACCTCATTGGCACCACTGAACAGAGGCTCTCCAGTGTGCATTTCAACCAAGATACATCCAAGGGACCACATATCGATAGCAAGGTCATAAGGCATTCCCAGTAGCACCTCTGGAGACCGATAAAAGCGACTCTGAATATACTGGTATATCTGAAACATATTTCAAAATCATATTAATTCAATATGCCTTGTTTATAGTTGTACCTGCATCTGGTTAAGAACACCACCCACAGCAACAGAGCAGCTTGGCAACTCACCAGAAACACGGCCAAATAATTGAACATTTCAAAGGAACAACTAAACAAAAAGACAGATGAGAATCCAGACCCGAGAAGTCGCCGGACTACCTTGGTTAAGCAGGCTTACACCTGACCCCTGAAGGCCCTTTCCCAGGCATCCCTTGCCTGTCTGCCGTCTTCTGACTCTCAGTTCGTACAATACACCATGGGTCTGGGAAATATTTCTCATGTGACACCAATACACATTAGCAGTTAAACATCTATGGCCTCTGAAGGTGTAAGTCATCTCAGTTTGTCTAGACAGAGGCTACAGTGTTGGATATTAGGACCAAACACAGGATTTGGTTTAAACTGAGGGGAAGAGTTGCTAATTGAAAACATACTGAAAGCCCTGGCACCGTGGACGTGCGCCCTGGTCACAGGGGTCTTACTCACAGACCCGGGGGCATCGCTGGGCTTTCTGGCAGCACCAGCAGCTGCACATTTTGCTTCCTAATCCAATTTAGAAAGCTCTCTCTTCAACTACACAGTTTTGCACAGTTAGAATGTTAGATTAAAAAGTTTCTTTCGAGAGGACAAGCTGTAACCCGTGTGTGCATCTAAAGGACATCAATGGTACAGATGCCCGGATGCCACCAACTATGTCAGGAGGATCTTGATTTCCCGACCCGGATCAACTTAATCACAGTAAACATGTCTGCTATTAACTCTGTGGAGAAAACTAGTTCTGCTGTGTTCAACGTGTATCAATTCTAACTCAGTGGGGAAGGTAAGATTTAACTTATTTATCAAAACATGTGTGCATACCACCTGTGCTATTTCTACACCATACCACCAAAGTCACCACATTTGTGTGTATTCCTCAGTTTTTTGCTCTTTTAATATTTTTTAAAATTGTGTATACAAAGTTCTGCCTGCACGTGTGCATGACCGCCAGAAGAGGGCAGCAGATCTCATTATAGATGGTTGTGAGCCACCATGTGGTTGCTGAGAATTGAACTCAGGACCTCTGGAAGCGCAGGCTGTGCTTTTGACCTCTGAGCCGTCTCTGCAGCCCGCACTCCTCAGTTTTTAAGGAACAACATTTACCTTGGTGACTTAAGAGAAGTAATTTATAGTTAAGATCCTAGCTCAAGCTACAATTATTTAAATTTTTATATTAAAAGCTCTATTTGGGAGCTGCAAATCACCTAATATTTAATTCTTTTATCTTTTTTTTTCTTAAAAATTTTTACCATTAAACATAATTTTAAATATCCACTTCAAAAATCATCATCTTTCAATTCAAGTATTGCTACCTATTTTAAACTGATGACAGCAGAATATAAAAGCACGTGCTATGTGTTCAAATAAGCAACCATCTTTTTAGCTGCCTCCAAGCCATGAACACATTATTCACAATACTTTAGGTAGCTAACTATACTGTCCTACCTAACTCCACGGTTAGTCCCAAGTCCTACAGTCACACTCACCCTCTGCCCCAACTGACACGAGCTGCCAAAGTCAACGATTTTGATGGCGCTCCGCTTGGGGTTGCACAGAAGGATGTTCTCGGGCTTCAGGTCACAGTGAATGATGCTCAGCTCGGGAGTCGCAAGGAAGAGCAATGCTGTGCACATCTGCTGCGCAAACTTCCGAGTTAGGTTCAGTGAGACCCCTCGGAAATTTGTGTTCCTCAACAAATCATAGAGATTATAGGACAGCATTTCAAAAACTAAACAGAGATGGTTTCGAAACATAAAGTGGCGTTTCAAATGCACTGAAAGAGAAAAAAAAAGTTCACGTAAGTTATTCATGTTGGTAAGATGAGACTTAACACACAGAGTTCTCCATCCATCCCTAGCAGTTCACCATCCAGCGCGGACGGAGACCAGGCTAGTCTGAGCCCCAGCAGTAGCAGCCTGACCTTCCGTCGTTAGAAAGGGCTAAGCCACTCTTCCTGAGCTTCACAGCACAGTGTCTGTCAGAACATAAAGCAGCACCACCTCACGGATCCCATCTGCTATGACCCCTTTGTGACACTGCATCTGACTGCCCTCGCCACTGCCTTTGATACACATGTATAAAGCTATGTTCAGTAGCAGCTTTCACCAATACCTGGCTACTGCCTACATACAGAAGCCTGTTGTTATGTTTTAGGAAAACATAGTGTGTGTCTGCAAATCACGCAGACTAAATTCTTGGGAATCCATAATCAACATATTTGTGTATTTATTTATGGTTTTTAAAGAAGGTTTCTCTGTGTAGCCTTGGCTGTCTTGGACTCACTTTGTAGACCAGGCTGGCCTCGAACTCACAGCAATCCACCTGCCTCTGCCTCCCCAAGTGCTGTGATTACAGGTGTGTGCCACTGTGCCTGGATAACTGACATATTTATTACGTTCAGCAAATAAAGAAAATTAAAATCTTGGTTAAGACTAAAGGTTTTGGGAAAACTGTAAAGTCCAGGTCAAGTACAAGAAAGAAATGATGAGTAGGTCTATGGCCGGGGACGGCCCAGAAGACATCTGTGGCGGCTGCTGACTTCTCCACAGGACTATCAGTGAGCAAATCAGGCAAAGTCATTCACGAGCTGCATGCAGCCTTTACCTCAAGCATTCTCTCACACACCAGGAAGCGCCTGTGGGTCAACTGGTGTGACGTTAAGCCAACAACGTTATGACTCTTCACTATGGTCTTACAATCCTTCCAGAGCAGTATGACAGTGTGCAGATACCCACTGTGTGTGCGCGCGCACACACACACACACACACACACACACACACACACACACACACAGACACGAGCCTTCTCAGCCAAGCCCCGCACTGACTGCCTTGAGTGGTCTACATCACTCCCATGTGATCTGGAGTTGGGATGAACCACACAAGGAGTATTCCGTGTGGCTCAAATACACGTCCACAGCACTGCTCAACACTGTAAGGTAGCAAAGGTAACTTCTAGAAGTTGCCTAAGAGCCTGTATTATCTGTTCCCAGTCACATCACAGTTCCTAGGTTTAAAACGAAAAAACGGCTCTTTGACCGCTCAAAGGTTTTAATCTCCTGGTTAAGCAGTAGTGACAAAAGAAATGCAAAAGAGAACTAAAGTCAAAATCCAACATGACTGTGCAAGTCCGAGCAAGAAGCTGCGCAACAGGATGTTCTTCCAAGGAAAGGTCTGCTCACCTGCTAACCACTCATGGACTGAGAGACACTAACAGGAGAAACATTGTCAAAGAAAACTCAAACACAGATACATTTGTTAATCTTTTTGACTGGATTCTGAAAGAATGGAGAGTTAGTAAGATTTTCTTCAATAAATGAAATGGAATTACTTTTAACCAGACCATTGTCATTAAATATTCCAGGAAAAAAACAAAACACAAAAAACTCTATAAAGCAGCGAATGAAGCGAAGGACAGGGAGGATTCCTGAGTGTCCTTCTGCAGTAAGATGGGCTGAGCTCTGACACCTACGCATGGACAGAAGGACCAAAGAACAAACCCAGACACACAGGACAGTATTGCACATGCTTCCACCACAGTATTGCACATGCTTCCACCACAAACAAATGATGGCTGCTTATCCTGGCCTGAACCTAACATAAAGAACATGCACTAAAATACACATGGTAGCTAAAAGAATGTACAGTTTGTACAACTTTTCTGTGCCAATTAAAGTAAGTTACATTTTAACTTAAAAAAAAAATCTGCCATATAGTGTAAGGTCATCAGAATAAATTGTATCTATCAATTGCCTTAAATTACATTGTACCATCAGAAAGAAACCTTGAGTTTAAGGCAGGGCTGTGTCTGAAGTTTTTCTGTGGCTGCTGTCATCCACAACACAACTCTTAGTTTCGTTCTGAGTCACTATGAATTTTCCATATTATTAAACTCAGAACCTGAACGCCCAAAAAGCAAGGCACAGGAATATAGACGAAGCTAAGTGTGGTAGTGCACGCTTTTAATCCCAGCACCCAGACAGAGGCAGGCAGATCTTCGAGGCCAGCCTGGTCTACAGAGAGTTCCAGGATAGCCAAGGCTACACAGAGGGACCCTGTCTAGGGCTGGGGAGGGAAGCAGGGAATGAGGCGTGCCTGGGGTTTCTATAAACTCAAGCATCCCTTGATGCCCTCCAACAGAACGGGGCTTCCTCTGCACTGAATCAGACCTGCTTGTGACAAGGAAAGCTTTTAAGACACACCCCGTACCGTCAGGAACTGTGCTGACAATTTCCAGAAGAAGATGAGTGGCACAAGTTCCTTTCCCTGCCTGGAACAGGGAACAGGAGCTCACAATCGTGTGTGGTCTGCACTATCTGGAGGTCACACACGGGAACTCTGGGATGACTAAGCCACAATGTGCTCTCATGACTTGTTTAATGACGCTCATTATTTGAAACCCAGCTTGACCTATGACACTGCATTAGAAGCTCTCAGTCCTAGCCGGGCACTCGGGGCACAAGCAGGTGGATCTGCTTGGCTACGAGGCCAGCCTGGTGTACAATGCCAGCCCAAGACAGCCAAAGCCACATCGAGAAACCCTGTTCAGAAAAGCCAAAGCAAAACCCTCAGTGCTGACACTTCTCTTTATGCATGTGCTCTGCACTCAAGTATTAAGAATGTTCGGTAATTGATCACAACAGCTAAATATTAAAATGGCCACAAATTTTGTGGCAAATTGGGCCATTCAATATTTGCTGTGGAAACAATGTATACATGTGTGTGGTGCAGGGTTTTTTTGTGTTTTTTTCCCCCCTCCTCATTTACATTAGTCGACTTGGAAATGTTTATGACAGTACAGGGAAACTAAACTTGAGGGACAATGGACGTCATTAGTTTGGGTATCAACAGTTTACTCTAAAAGGAAGGCACTGGGACTATTTACATGATGAAACAGCTCAGAATATCAGGGGGTTGGCCAGCTCCATGTGACACCGTACCAACAGTGACTTCAGTGCACATACTTTCCAACAATGTCATCATCTCTAAATAGGAAATAATCCTGCTCATCGAGAACTACTTTGGTGTCTCCAACTTTCACACTAACAGATAGACTCTCTGCGCCCTTCTCTTTGACCCCTGACCCCATAGCTACCTCTGCTGCTCCCAGTGCTTTTTCTTGAGGCTTTCTAGAAAGAAGCATAACACCACCAACTGTTATAGTTCTGTCAGCACGCCTGTTAACCAACTCTCTGCCAAAGAGCAGAAGAAACTGATTTTTATGTATGTGTCTGTCTGTGAGTCGCACATGTGCAGGTAGCTGTGACGTAGAAGGTATTAAATGTCCCTGAATGAGTCACAGGTGGCTGTGAGCTCCGACAGAGGTACTGTAAACTTGGTTTTGTTTTGTTCCTTGCTAGGGAGTAAAACAATTGTGTCTCGTCAGCGCTGACAGCTGAGATCTCACTAAAAACATCACTGGGTGAGAGTGAATGCTGTTCTTCCACAAGACCCAAGAGTTGGATTCCATGCAACCGTATCAGGCGGCTTACACTACTGTCTGCAACTCCAGCTCAAGGTCGTGGATGCCTCTGGCCCCTGCAGAAACTTGTACCCATGAGCGTACATACACACAAAGAAAGAAGTCTCTTAAAAGTATGGAAAGATATAATTAGAAGGCAGTTTGTCTGTAAACCAACTGGCTCTAAAGTCCCGATTTTCCTAACTCTTTTGCCTTACTGTTTTTGTCTCTGGAGTGGCAGTGAAACAAACCCTGAGTCTGAGGTTATGCGGGAGCAGGTTCAGATCCCAGCTGCAGTGCCTGAGACCCTGCACACTTACTACTAAAAGGAACTTTTCTGTAATCTAAGGCTGGCATCATCTTCCTGGGATGTGGCCAGGAGACAGGAGACACTCTTGTCAGAGATTTCGCACTATATACCATCCTACAGATTTAAACAGAACTCACGCCTTCAAAGGCAGCTTGTATATGCCTACTTTAAGGTAAGAGCCAAAGCATCTCGATATAAACAATCAATCAAAAAGCCCTTTTACCTATGTAGTACTTCATTTCGGTGTCATGTTTGTTCATGAGCTCCAGCAGCCGCACTTCTATCTGGGCTTGGTTCAGAAACGCTTTCTTGTTCTTTATAATTTTAATGGCAACCCATTCTTGCTCCACTCTATCATACGCTTTCACGACCTACAAAGAAAAGGGAGTGGTCGTTAGTGTCAGTAGTAACTAGTGTACAGATTTCCATTTCTCCATACTGCATATCCACTGTACTCTCACTTAACCCCACATCCTTCTGATGTGTCTCCATAGCAGCTCCTTCTGTTCAACAGATCATCTACTTCACTGCAAAGCGGCTAGATCCATCTTTAGGACTGAATTTCTCCGTGAATCCTCCTTACAGTATTTCTAGGTATCCACAGAATAGGAACTTTAACAAAATTAGAACTGTTTTCTACTTCAGAAATGAAATGATTCCCGATGAAGGCTCTGGGTAATTTTCACTCTTATTGAAGAAGAAGAAGAAGAAGAAGAAGAAGGAAGAGGAGGAGGAGGAGGAAGAGGAAGAGGAGGAGGAGGAGGAGGAGGAGGAGGAGGAGAAGAAGAGAGAAAGAGAAAGAGTGTGTATGCATGTAGATATATATGTATGTATGTATGTACGTACGTAGATATGTGTGTATGTTTGTGTGTGTGTGCACGTAGATGTGTGTGTATGTTTGTGTGTGTGTGCACGTAGATATGTGTGTATGTTTGTGTGTGTGTGCACGTAGATATGTGTATGTGTGTATGTTTGTGTGTGTGTGCACGTAGATATGTGTATGTGTGTATGTTTGTGTGTGTGTGCACGTAGATATGTGTATGTGTGTATGTTTGTGTGTGTGTGCACGTAGATGTGTGTGTGTGTGTGTGTATAATAGCATGTGCTTTTTAAAAAATAAAACAATGTACTTGACTATTGGGTTTTTTCATTGTTATTGTTGAGGCAGGGTCTCACTGTATAACCCTGGCTGGCCTAGAACTCACTATGGACCAGGCTCACACATCTTCCTCACACATCTTCCTGCCTCTGTCTCTCCAGTTCTGCATTTACAGGCATGCACCACCACTCCAGCTCAACTATTCTTTTAACGTAGAAAAACTTGATTTAATCCTAAGAATACATACAAAGTTCTAATGTGTCTCAGAAATTTTTCTAATTTTAAATTAGAATTCTCATATACAAAAATGACTTAAGAGAATTAGTCTATTTTTTAAAAAAAAAGTTGCCAGCAAAGTACTATAGTGGGAATGTTATAATTAGATGCTTTAAACTCTTCTACCCAAACACAAATGATAGAGCTGATTAATACATTACACATCTGTAATATGACACAGTGTGAGCAGGCAATGGTTTTAGATACATCTGACCACATTTCACAAAGTTTGGCGGCCGAGTCTCAGAAGAGCCCAATATGAAGACTGCGGCCACTGGCTTAGGAAAGAGGAGCCTTCTCCACGCCCACATCAGCGAGGCTCAGATACACTCGAAATGATAAATGACATGCAGCTGGAGTGCGCGCTGTGCACGGTCTGAATACCACTGTCTGCCGCCTTCCACACCAGACGCTGTGCCTGTGAACACGTGACGAGTAGTTCTGATATCTTTTACTCTGGTGACAACTACACCCACATTAGCAAGAGTGGCCCGTGAGTACCCTGTGCCCAGAGGTCACTCACAAGGACTGAACACCTTCCGACTTAGCCAACAGCGAGCTGCTTAAATGCTAGTGGGTGGGGTAAGAGGTATGCGTTAGCCTGAGGTCTGCATTAAATGTGCCAAT
This sequence comes from Acomys russatus, assembly GCF_903995435.1. NCBI lineage: Eukaryota > Metazoa > Chordata > Mammalia > Rodentia > Muridae > Acomys > Acomys russatus. The sequence continues at coordinate 73,237,652 of NC_067144.1, read as the reverse complement.
GCATAAAATCCAGCCATTAGAGATTCTCATTTATGTAGGATTACGGTACAAGCTTCTGGAGATTTTCAATTTATAATCAGGACTAATAAACAATGGCTAAAAGAAATAAGAAAATTCCCTCATTTGACAGACCTGACAGAAAATTCAGATAAATTAGGTCCCGTCCCTGTGGTGAATGACAGGTCCTAGCTGTGAAGGTAACTACTGCACGTCTCAGCCAAGATGCAGACAAGCAGCACAGTCAGGTAACCGGAGCCAGAACCAAATTCACCTGTCCTGTCAGACTGCGCTCCTCTGCTCTGGGCCAACGGAGCACAACAAGACCAAGGTGGAGAGGGGAGCTGAGAACCCAGGGCTGCTGGGCAGGGGAGCACCACGGGCAGCACGCCATGGTGGAAGGACCACAGAAGAGGACAGGCCCTGCTGACTACTCCTCAGGGTAGGGGCAGCACTCCGTCTGTCCTTCCGTCCGTTTGTTTGTAGGGCGCTCCCAAGCCTCATTAAGACACAGGCCTCAACAGTGCTTTGCTCAAACGACTGTCCCGGAGACGCAGGAAACATGAAGAATGAGGCCTCAGATACTATGAAAGCCCTGACTCGGTAGAAAAAGGTGGCAAGCGTCCTTTACAGCAGCCGTGCCTGGTGCGGCCACGCGGAGCTGGAGCGGGCACACCGCTTCCCTAGTCAGCAGCGCCTCTAAGAGTCACCTGTGGCTAAGGCCAACAATGCACTTTAGTCCTTAGCAAGATTACATCTGACGGAGGAATATTACCAACATAGTTAAAAGAACATATTCTGCTTTCTCTCAGACCCGACACACATTCTGACCCTATAGGTATCCGTCTGGCTTCTTGAGACATGCTCTCACATGCCCAAAGCTGGCCCCACACTCAGTGTTCACTCCTGGTAACCCTGCCGCTGCCTCGCAGGCTCTAGCATTACAGCCATATGCCACCACACCCACTTCTTCAGTTTTTGTGGTTTTTTGTTTTGTTTTTTTTCCCCCTACAGCCTGTTTTTAATCAACAAAGCAAAAAGGAATTTTACGAAAAGTCATTTTGACTCCCACTTTATTTTACACAGTAAAAAGTAGGTTTGGATTGCATGTAACTACCTAACTTAATGGCATCAACAGTAAACCAAAGCTCTAACAAAAAGAGCCTAGTGACTCCATGAGATGGGAGGGTGGAGCAGCCAGAGAGAAAGCTTTATGGAACACAAGTGGCGTGTGCCGTGCTCTCAGCTGCAGGACCCGAAGCAGGAAAGTTCCCGGCCAGCCAGGGCCTAGGCACATCCTGTTTCCAAAGAAAGAAAAGGTGAGGAGGGAGTGACCACCCCTGGGTGAGCACACGGAGGCTCGGAGCTCAGGTGAGGACAGGAGAACAGCCGGGCCCAGCGCAAGGCCGGTGCTCTGCGGATGGTCCGAGAGCTCCGACGCTGGTCTCCCAGCACAAGCCGCTGCAGTCAGAACGGCTGGTGAAACGCAGGGCACAGCTCCAGCCTCAGGGAGAGCAAGGGCGCCGGCCATGCTGCAAGAGAACCCTGAGCAGCCAGGCGGTGTCCTCCAAACCATCAACGACAACTGACTAGCCCAGACCAAAGAGGACTCACTAGCTGTCAGCAAGGAACGTTAATCACTTAGTCACAGCTAACAGTGAGTAGTCAGCAGCGAAAGAAACATTCGTAAACATAAAAAGGTTACTGGAACTTTTATAGCTGCGAACTATGATCGTTTAATTATTTAAATGTACATTGTTCACATAAGCATATTAGTATTAAAGGTGTGTTACTAAGGATTTACTACTATGACCAAACACAACTTTTAATTAGTGAGTTTCAGTGCTCTCCTTTCAGTTACCTGTCCGAATGAGCCCTTGCCTATCAAGGAGTCGATTTCATAGCGGTCCATCCACTTCTCCCCGTTCTTCACGATGTAGTCGTAGTTGTCGTCGTCGTAGCCGTCGTTGTACACCTTGCGCTCCTTCTTGTGGCTGGAGTCGTCGCCCTGGCCCTGCTGGTGCCGTCGCTTCTTCTTTGCATAGTAAACCTGCAGGGAGTTCACAGGTTAAACCGTGACTGGGTCATGCCCGAAGACGCTGGCTACAGGCACACGCCTCACACACCAGCGGGAAGTGGAGCACTCTTTTCTAATAAAAACGCAAAACAAAACACACATCTTCTGCAGTTAGCATATGAATGCAAAAAGAGAACCAATGCGGCCACGTCCGTGTGGATCACAGTGCTGCGCTGCAGAGGCACTTTATAAAGAAGAGGCACAGTGGTGGCCTACTGCATCCCACTCAGGAAAACTCAAAGCTCCTCACACTTCTGTTAGCACATGGCTTAGTTTACGTACAGTGAGATTACAGATCTTAGAAATACAGTGAGGAATCCCCAAACAAAGGAGTAAACTTTCATTCCCTCAAAGATGAACTCAAAGTTCAAGGTCTTTTATGTCCTCTTCTCCCAGCACTACTAATTTGATATTTAATCTTACAGCAAAAGATTTTTAAGATGAAAGCTTTAAATACCAATGAATTGATGTTTTACTAAAATCATCCAATTTCTATGTAAGAGAAAATAGCCTAATGACTAATAAAAGCCATGGCCATCCGGCCTCATACCTCCCTGCCAATCCCTTACGCCTTTGGGTCAACCCCAAACCAAGTTGTTTTTCTTACAGCTTAGTTTTTAAAGCTACTCGGGTGACAACAATAACCTTCTAAGAACTTGGTACCTTGATGCACTGTGACAAGACGTCTGATAAATGAACTTCAACAAAAGTGCTGCTAAGGACAGGTTAGCCCAGGTATGACACAACACCCTGACACTGATACACTGTGAGGAACAATGTTCCGGATGTTTCCAGATAATCACAAGGTATCATAACCAAATGTGTACAAGTGAGGCTTTCTAATTTCACACTGACCCTGCTGAAGCACTAAGAACAGCTCTGAGGCAAGTGGCTCTGGAGCCTTCAGGGTGAGAAGGTCCCAGAGGGGAGGCACTGCCTCCTCTATGCTTAACAATGAGCTACAAAGCTAGAGTGGAGGCCAGAAGCAAATGGCAACCACGCAGAAAAGGGCCAAACACCAGACACAAGCCAAGATACAAGAAAAATAATTCAATGTGCTTATTTTTTTTAATCCTATTCTTCATTTTAATTTTCTGATTATCTTACCATGGGAAGACACAGATAAGAGAATACACAAAACCAGACATGGTAGATTACCTCTGCAATCCCAGCATTCAGCAGGCTGAGGCAGGAGGACTGCTACGAGTTCAAAATCAGCCTAGGCTACAGAGTAAGATCCTGCCTCGAAAATAAGTAAAAAAAAAATTTTTTTTTAGAAAAGTGTAATAGAAATGTGATTAGTTAAAATAAAGCAGACCCATTTGACTTAATGTTAAATGTCAGGACTTCAGCAGAAAATATATATTCATTTTTAATATTTAATATAATATATACCGTATTTTTCAGACTGTGAGACACACCTGACCATAAGGCACATCCAGTTTTTAGAGAACAAGAAAAACAGTAAAAACAGCAATCGGACCATAAGGCGTATCCTAATTCCCGCCCCCCTCCACTTTAGGGGGTCAGGGGGAGGAGTATATCTTATGGTCTGAAAAATACGGTATATGAAAACTTAAGCAAAAGTCTACTACTGCCTACATACTTTTTGTAATTATTAGTCACCCTTTCTTGCTCTGAGGAAAAGCTATAGAAATGACTCTGAGTAGTAAATACGCCTTTGGAAAAGAGGAAGTTATCGACCATTTTCCTACCTGCAGCCCTGGTGATACATTTTCTATAGTTGTAATTATATATAAATCATTAATTTATTAGAACCCATAATACTCATAAATGGTAATCATTAGACACAAAACACATTAGACACATTTAGTTGTCTAAAGAGGCAATAGAAGACTTGTCCCTTGATCTGTTGAAATTGTAGATGACACCATAGCAAATTAAGACTCTTACCTCATTAATATGCTTGTATGTTTTGATCAAGTCAACAGAAAGTTTTCTCAGAGGAGCAGTTGCTGGATCACGGAAGGTTTGGGGCATCCGCCTCTGTAACATGACAATGTCAGGCATCACCTTAAATAGACAGAAAGACTAGCAGTTTAACTACACTGCAGCTGTGTAACACCCTGCACAACAACTTAGTCAAGATCCCAGTACCAAAACTAACAGTCAAGTCCCTTCTGCCATATACTTACTTTGTCAAGCTCTCCCTACTATAACCTAGGAAAGGCCCTTCTACCACAGCCGGTCAAGTGCCCTCCACCATGATCTAGTAAAGACTCTTCTAAATAATACACTTATATTAGGCTATGCAATCTCAAGGTAATTTCTTTTATCTGGATTGTAAGGGAGCAAATCAATGAAATTAAGATGCAGTATGCCCAGATATCTATTTCCCCCAACAGTGGGATTCCAGGTCCACCTATGATCCTGCAAACATCTGTGATGCTGCACCACATGCCTCCTCTTCCATGTCATTAGTCATATAGCAGTGTCTTTTTCTGAATTATTTCTAAAGCCTGGCTGGTTTACAGCAGGCATGTAAGAACACACCTAGCCACTGAAGCAGCCTGCATCTTCTTAACCCAGCTGATTCACAGAGGCCAGGCAGATGCTGCAAAAGTATAGTTCTAACATCCCCATAAGCACCTGCTCCTGTCACAGAAACAAGACTGAAAACTGCACAAGCATGACAAGGTCACGGAGCCCTTCTGCCGCCAGGTGCCATGTCTCAGTCATGGAGGGTTCATAAAAGGGTTTCTTGCAGTCAAGAGACTCAAATCCAATGACACTGGCACCTACAATGATGACCACCAGGCCATCCTGTGCCTGCTCAGCTCTTACAGACCTTTACAGCACTCAAGTTTTGGGGACCAGAAGATACCCCCAAATGAAACCTTTCTTAAAGGTCAGCAGTTTGGGAGGCAAAGCAATAAGGACTATCCAACTTCACAGAAATGTCTAATGATGATCATCTCTTCTGAATAAGGCTACCTAGCAAGGGTTAACCACAGTGATTCTAACTGTTCATCTAAATGGTAGTCTTAGTTAACAGGACTTGAATTAACTTCCCAAATACTTTATTTCTTAAAATACAAACAGAAAAAACTAAATTCAAAGAATACCACTCCTTGAGGACTTAATTTATTAAACAGACAATACTAGTAATAAGTCAATTCTTTTGTGTGAATTAATGCTATAAGCATTTGAAGTAATGAAAAGGCTTTAACAGTTGGGTTTGTTTGGGGTTTGTTTTTTAATTTAAGTCCCTGGAATTGTTTCATGAAAGTCACTTATGTTCGAGAGGCTCTTTCTTGGGCTGATGCAATGCACCCTCAGTTTGAAGTTTCACAAACACACAGATGTTATAAAAACAAACAAGCAAACACGACTGCTCCACCACCACCACCACCCATGTAGGAGTTGGTGTTACAGCAAAGCACTGGCTAAGCAAACAGTAAGACAGCACGAGCAGTAACTGTTGCTATTAGGGAAAACTATTTTGAGCATCTACACGTTGTACGAATTTTGTAAGAGAAAGTACCATCCTGCCACCATTTATACCTGAGTGCTGCCCTAATAAATGACCAGGGTTCTAGAGCAAGTACAGCTACACAAGGACACCACCAAAAGACACGACAAAGTGGAGAAGGAAACCCCTAGACAGAAAACTACAAGCAACTAAGGAATACTGAAAGCAGGAGGAATCCCCAGGGAAGAGCAGGCCAGCCTGTTAGCCAGCACCACATGCTCCGCCCGGAAAACATGCATGTAAGTAACAATGTGCAGACTGAGCGGGTAATATTTAGGTATCTACTCTTCACTCAAATTTTCCATTTCATTCATGTTACATTCAGTGATTATTTTCATTCATAAGGAAACAGAACACTGTTTTCTGCCTTTCTGCTACTCTCAGAGAAATCAATGAAGTGCAAGGAACAGCACTTAACACCCACATCCAGGGAACGGTGGAGCCCAGGAGGGCTGGGCTAGCCTAGAGGTCAGGATTCCAGTGGAGCCCAGGAGGGCTGGGCTAGCCTAGAGATCAGGTGGAGCCCAGGAGGGCTGAGCTAGCCTAGAGACCAAACACACTTATGGAAAAAAACAAAAAAAACAAAAAAAAAAAAAAAAACAAAAAAAAAAAAAAAAAAAAAAAAAAAAAAAAAAAAACCCAAAAAACTAATGACTAGAAATAAATCCTAAGTTAGTTCCTTTCAAAGTACTTGTACAGTAAGTCTCACGTGAAAGACACTGGCGAAATGGTAAGAAACACGTAAATCAATTATAAAATTTATAGAATATAATCACTAGAAGATATTTAAGGGGGTATGGAATATGGCTCCAATCTTACATTCAAGAACCTACCAGGAGCTGTGCATGGTGGCGCAAGCCTGTAATCCCAGCACTCAGGGAGGCAGAGGTAGGCCAATCTCTGTGAGTTCGAGATCAGCCTGGAATACAAAGCAAGTCCTGGCTACACAGAGAAACTGTCTTGAAAAAACAAAATAGGGCCTATCAGACATGAGGTGTCTGTGTGGTTTAACTCAATTCTTGTAAGCAGCTCAGGCGTGCACCAGGCACCAATTAGCATGCTCCTGGGTGAGCCACATGGCTCAACGCCAAGAAAGATACCTTCTTCAAGACTGCCTTGCTGGACTTGGAAACTTCTCGACTTGAAAGGAATACTTCATTATTACTTAATAGTCATTTGTGTGTTTTTCGGTAGCCCTGGCTGCCTTAGAATGCACTATGTAGACAAAGCTGGACTCAAACTCAAGAGATCCACTTGCCTCTGCATCCCAAGCGCTGAGACTAAAAGTGTACATCACCACACCTGCCTCTACTTAATAGCTTTTTTTTTTTTTTTTTACATCACGTGAACTTATAACTTTTAAGTGATTTAAAGAGCAGATAGTAGCTGGCTGTGAAAACAGATACTGTGCTCGCTACACTGCCCTCTAACATGCTGTAATGATAGAGAGCATCTGGCAGGACCGGTCTCTGTCTCTCTGTAAATGGAACTGCGACCATCTAAGAGTGCTACGTCTAAGACGGAAGCAAGCAGGGCTGGACTCTGAGGTCTGCCTCCACTCACACACACCTCAGAACTGAAGATCGAGGCTTCAGCTGAAGAGCATATTAAAGCAACATCTGTGTGGCACGCTTATGAAGCAAATGGGAGTGTGACCCTGAGCACACTGGTTCTTCAGAGCACACGCCAAGCAGAGCCGTGTGCTTTGGGTACTTCACTCTTTCGGCTTCTCTCTGTGCTTCCCTCTGGTACATGACAAGAGCTTTCTAACCCTGACCATGCTGATGAACTGTCCAGCTGCCACACACAGCCTAACTCCCGAATCAGACGGCTGCAGGAAACAAGGTCTAAGCGCCAGCACGCTGCTGCTGTTCACGTGCTCTCTGTGCTGTGCCCGTGACACAGACACTCCACCACAGCCAACTACTCACCTAGCACCACACGTCACCCAGCGAGAGAACGCACACTCCACTTGACTAACCCACTACAAGAAATGCTGTGTCCCTTGCTTGTTGTACCAACGATCAGAACGAGCCGTGGCCAGCTAAGCCCTCAATCTGCAGAGCACAGTGCTCCTTCCTCAGCAGAGACAACAGGAACTCACCTCACAACTGGACAGAGGGGGACTCCCCAACAGCGGCTATAGAAGGGCGCCGCTGATTGGGACATTTAAGACATGCGTGCACATGTGTATACAATGTGCTCATAGAGACTACAGCGACCTTTTTATACCCCAATTTATGAAAAACAGCTGGATCTGTAGTCTGAATATTAGACTACATAGCATGCTTAAAATTCCCATATTCATCCTTTGAGTCTCAAGGACTTTTGCCTATAGTTTCATAAATGTGTATAAAAGTTATTTTAACATAAAATCAGTTCCTGTAAGTTTGTTGTAATTCTTACTTTCCTATAACTTTCTTAAGTTAACAATTACCTTTCTATAATTTTTTTTTTAAATATTCTTCTTTAAAAATAATTTTATTTCTGAATGAGCAGCTGTGCTGCTCCTGAGCATCTTTCAGTGAAGGATAAACGTGTACAAAGGGTGAGGAGCATCAGCAAACTTAGATCCGAACTCGTAAACACGTTCTGTCTGCCGAACTTTCATTTACCACATGAAACTGAAGCGGCTTTCCCATTTTACTGGTCTAGTGTTTTCAAGGCGAGAAGCTGTATTTTCCCCACCACTTAGCATAATAGTAAGATTACCTGGTTAGTTAGAGGCTGCTGAATCTGCTCAGAATACGATAAGGCAGAAACCTGCTGGTCACTTATGTTTGGCTGGCGACGGTCACTGTACTGGTGTGGATGGGGCATCTGTCCAGCCATCTGCAGGCCAGCAGCATGGAACGAGAACGACGGTGCAAGCCGGACAGATGAAGGTTTGCATGCTGAAGTCTCTCCTCCTGGGAACACATGAGCCAAGTTTTACAAAGTATTCACATCCTAATGTGTATCACTGATGTATCCTAGCTACTTAAATCAGTGCTTTAGGACAGTCAATAATAATAATAATAATAATAATAATAATAATAATAATAATAATAATAATAATAATAATAATAATAATAAAAAAAGCCTATGTAACAACCTACAGGTGTAGTCATTCAACATAAAAGCTATATGTTAAACTATATATAAGACAGAGATTAAAATGAGTATAAATTTCTTTTGAGAGAATCCTTTTAAAAGCTTTTTCTGGGCTGGAGAGATGGCTCAGAGGTTAAGAGCACTGTCTGTTCTTCCAAAGGTTCTGAGTTCAATTCCCAGCAACCACATGGTGGCTCACAACCATCTATAACAAGATCTGGTGCCTTCTTCTGGCCTGCAGGCACACATGAGGGCAGAATACTGTGCAAATAATAAATAAATAAATCTTTTTTAAAAAGCTTTTTATAACAAATTATTTACTATTTTTAGTTTTCTGAGTGTGTACACACATGGGAGTTCAGAAAGCAGGCTGCATTAGCCAGCTTCTCTAGGTGGGCCACGTGAGCCTTAGGGTTCAAACTGAACTCATATCAGATTTGGCACCGAGTGTCTTTACCCACAGAGTCATCTCATCTGTCCAAAAGTAACAACTGTTTTTGATTTTTGGTTTTTCGAGACAGGTTTTCTCTGTGTAGCCCTGGCTATCCCGGAATCACTTTGTACACCAGGCTGGCCTTGAACTCACAGAGTTCCGCCTGCTGAGATTACAGGCACGTGCTACTAGTAGCGCCCGACCAAGTAACAACTTTTAATACTTTTTCTCACTCATGAAATTCTCAAGACTTAAGAACTGTGCATCACAGGAAGAATTCTCAAGAAGGGCCCAGTGCTATCCATCAGCAGCATCGTGGGCTAGCCCTACCCCAAAACCAGGCTGAGGAAGCTACACTGTGATGTTCTCCACTGACAGGCGTTACCACGGTGAGCAGCACATTCAAATACCTGACTGAACCTCATTCAAGGATGCAAGGCTCCCCTGGGCTTTCCCAACACTGTCCTAGAGAAACAGACCTGGAAAGCCAGAAGGGAGACAGTGAAGAAAACCAGAGCGCTCGATAACCACTTACAGGTAAGCTAGGAACCATGATTACACTACTACCCACAGCAGAAAAGAAAGATGAACGCTGAGTCCATAGAACCACTGACAGCTGACCAAGGAAAGGGGATACTTGCTTTAAAAAAAATAGTTTCTTCTCTGCAGACAAAGTTGTAATTAGAAAAGACAGATTTAAAACCCTGTCGATCAATTAGAGCCCCAAATATTTCTGTCTCCTCTAAAATGAACGTCCAACATTCACCAGACCACACTGCGCAGAACAGGACACTCTGCCCAACGTTGTTGCTATTTTAAAGGCCCTCAACTGGAGCGCAGGCTGAGGCAAGGCGCAGGTCTGCGATTTCAGCTCTACCATACACCTGTAAGATCCTTGTGTGGCCAGTGTCGTGATCATAGCTAACTACCTGACACAGGTGCAGTGAAAGGCTTACAGCAACCCTAGGAACTCAGGATTGGACAGATATTATCAGCCGTCACCGCACACCCAGCACTTCTAACTTTACTGAGATGGAGTAAAAACCATGTAGACAATGTGCAACCTGGCCGACCCCAACACTTAACTGGGTGCAGAATGAAGTCTGCAGACTCAAGAGAACAACGTTCAAGCCCCGCAACTTCAGTCTGTTTCTCCTTCTCTACCACAGCAGACTCTGCAGTCACGGCAGAGGGCCTCCACGAGGCGCCCCAGCCCCAGCCCCAGGAGCCGTGTCCTGACCAACACTCCAATGCCAGCTTTCTTTTTCCTCCACACATCTCAGTGTGGTCACTGAAGTGGATTCCTATGACTGTTCATCTGTCCTGTGTACACCTCTGCATTTACCAAAAAAAAAAAAAAAAAAAAAAAAGGATGGTTACAGTGGCCTTTCTAAACTGTAGAGTTCAGACCTGTCACCTTCTGGAACCTGTCTTTGGCACTGCTCTCAGATCAGCTTGCCTTACCATGGCAGAGCTTCATCTGACCTACACTGAGAGATCAGACTAGTCAAGTGACATCAAGCCTATCTTAAGAAGAGAACCTTCTCTAAACTTTTCAGATTTTTGGTCAATTTAATTAAATGGAAAAACTATATAATGAAGGAGAAAAAACTTAACTCCCAGGAAATTATGCTAAGCAAATAACTGATGTGAACAAAGAGGACAGTCATGTCTGTAGCAGCAAAAATTCAGAATTCTAACTGCCAAACAGTATGGACAAGGGCTTTAAGTCTATATGCTAAAAACAAAAACAAAAAATGGAGCAACCGAATATAAACAACATTAGCGGTAACACTAGTACGGTTAAGGTTGTGAGTGACAAATCACTTAACCATTTAGAATCTTGGTTTTCCCTATTCAATGTTAGAAGTCTAAGGAGAGGCCATCTGCACCTGGATACGCAGTTCTAAAATAGAGCTTGATAGTTAACATCTCAAAAAACTGCCAGTTGATGTCGAGGCTGTTTTAATCGGGTGCACAGGATGCAGCACTGCTTTATGCCGATTTTAGGTTGTGTGAGCCCAGCACTCGGGAGGCAGAGTTGAAAGGCATCCTGATCTACACAGCAAGTTTCCAGGTCAGCCACGGTTAAATGTCTTAAATAAATGTACAAATAAACAAGCAAGCAAACAGGTGAAAAGCTGTTCCCCAGATGATCCAAAAATAAGCACTGTGTGCTTGCCTTCCCAGTGAGTCTGGCTTTGGTCCTTTAACATGAGGTGGTCCATGACTGGTAGCTATGTGACATGGTGTCTTCTTGTCCGTACATGCTACACGTTATTTTGTAAAAAACCAGGCAGGAGGAGAGGAGGCAAAGAACGAAATCCCCAAGCAGCAGTGCGGGCCCTGAGCGCTGGCATGACAGAACACAAACAGCTCAGACAGGATGGAGTAAGGCAAGTTACACGGGATGTGCAGCTGGGAAATAGTAAAATAACTTAGAGGGCTGATATCTGTCCAGTTACTGTGCTCTGAAGCTCCTACGATTCCAAGAGGTCTCTGTCTCAATTATTTGGGAGGGAGCCAGGGTAGAGAAGCCCTCAAGACTCTTAAGATTAGCCCCATACCAGGTTTCCACTCACTCCTTTCCTACCATAAGATTCCAAGACAAATTGGTGCAGACATTTTTCTCAACCTGACTCTGAATGGACGCAATTACCATGTGCATATTCTTCCTCAAGCGCCCACCTCCCGCTCACACCCACATAGAGATGATATGCTAATAAAGAACGAGGTTCAATCATACAAAATTATTGGTGTTTAGCCTCCTTTGGGCTCTAAAGCAACAATTTTGTAGGATTCAACCCAGTATTTACCACATTACAAATGATCCTTATTCTATTAAACTAACAAGCAACTACAGCATTTTAGCCCAAGAGTAAACAACAATACACCGGCATATCAAATGACCTAGCTACCTGATAAAGTTTTAACATTTAATTTTTCTAATCATTATTCGACGTTCAGTTCCACGGAGCACTTCAACTTACTGAAGAAAATATGCAACGCCCCGGTGTCCCTTCATTGTCCTCTCAACTGTGTCAGCTGTTTTTGCCACGAAGGCATGTTGAACTTTGAAAGGCCCACTAAAATTTTGTTGCCAAATTATCAGTTTGAAACGGTTTGTCAATGTGTTCAAAGCAGAGCTGCAATGGCTAGGGAGTAGGTCCCTAGTGAAAAGTGACACAGGCTGTGTGGAACAGTCCATCAGCACACTGTTGGGCTGGTGTGTGATATGACTCTACACTGCAGACCCAAGGGAAGAGCAAACTGTGGAAGCCCCGAGTAAGTGTAACAAGGAGCAATGAGGCACTTGTCTGAACCTGACCTCCCCACAGGTCACTACACTTAGCTATCCTGAATGTCTCTACTATTAATGTGCAAATATAAGACTAGTGACCGCATTATTCTGTATTCGACTTTAAGGCGTATGTATAACAACAGTAAGGAACAAAAAAAAAAAAAAAAAAAAAAAAAGAATTCCAAGTAAATCCAAATTAGAGCACCCAAATCTGGGCACAGAATTCCTTAAACACCGAAAACCAGGTTTGCATGGGAATAGCCTACAAAATAAAATGATAAGGAGGAAAAATATGTCAGAGAAACAAAGGTCTGGGACTAAGCGGGCAATGACTGAACCCATGAGTGCGTCTGTGATGATTTACTTCACCAGCAGCGGCAAGCACGCTACTTGCACATCCTCTGCATTCAGCAGGTTGTTTTTCAGTGGTTGAACCCAGGACAAACTGAATCTATCAACCAAGAAATCGTTGAGGTGAAGGGTAAGGATGAAGGAGTTATTCTGAAAATGAAGCTCAGTCAGAAGTGAAGAGCAAGAAGTCTGTGGTCGCTGAGAAGAAAGAGCCATCTTGTGTAGTCTCCCCATCACGTGACAAGCAGTGTCAGACCCAAAGAGAGCATGGCAGCACTGCTAAGCTGTGTGGACAGAGGAGAGCTCAAGGCTGCAGGACCGTGTGGGTCACCCCTGGACTCTTGTCTCTAGCTAAGCTACACAGTATGGAGGTCGCCGTGCTGTTAGGCACACAAGCCTATCAGAAAGGTAGGCGCCTAGGCACTATGAGGACCCACGCAGGGCCCGTGACACTGGGTTCCAATCAACTACAGAGCACAAACCAGGACAAACCACCACAGGCATCCAACAGAGAGAGGTTCAGGGTCTACCTAGCTCTACCATAAAATAAACACAGACTGACTGACTGACTGACTGACTGACTGACTCCAGGGATGCAGACGCAGTCACACACTCTTCAAGGAGGGCGGCAGATGTAGATGCTCGGGAGCTCAGCACAGACACTGTAACATCAACCTAACCCACCAGGACAGCAAGAGCTGAGAATACCATTAGCAAGAAATAAGAAAGTGAAAACACAAAAATTGCTACCATAAGTAAACAGTGACTCTTACTAGAGAAGCCCAACCTCTAAAAGGAACCACACGGAAACTGTTTGACCTCACTGAAGATCAGACACTAGAGAAGACCAGAGGGAGATGGAGCTAGACAGACAGACAGACAGACAGACAGACAGACAATAGATTGATAGATACACAGATTAGACAGATAATAGATGACTGATAAATAGGTAACAGTGATAGACAGATGATAGGTAGGTAGATAGGTAGAGATATATATGACCAAATTAACCAAAAAAAAAAAAAAAAAAAAACTAATGGGAAAAGCAAATACAAACCATATTGAAACATTCAACCAAATTGTTGAAATCGACTATGAAGAAAACAAATCCAAACAGGCAGAGGGTTTTTACATGCAATCAACCCACTGACTTATGAAAAACCATGCAGCCCATGAGAAGAAAGGAAATCATCTTCATGACAACCAAGGAAACAGACCTCCAACCTTCACTTCTGTATCCATTCAAAATATCCTCATAAAAATGCCAGCAAAATACTTTTCAGTCAAAGAAGGAATCTGTCAACATCAGATATACACTCAAAAGAAAGTTCAGGGAGACTCCGAGAAGGAAAATGACTGTAGACAGAAACTAAGTTCCACGTGGAAAAATTAATTACACCAGAGAAAAAAATGTCTAAAAGACAACTGTGTGAGCAAAAATAGCATGTTCTGGAGCTCTTACATCTGTAAAAATAAAGTGCACAGCAGCCACAGCACAGGGGTGAGCACTGCAGCTGAGCAGTGCGGACTCAGGTTAGCCCAGAACAGCTGAGAGACGTGGGAGAGCCACAGAGAGCAGCCACGACTCCTTTGGGCCAGTGTGCAAACGCTGCACTCGTTACTGCAGAACTCACACCTGCTTATTTCTGAGGCACTGCACTATCCTACAAGCTAAACAACGAAAAATTTGATTTAACCTCGTGGCAAAAGTATTTTTACCTCCCAATTGTCAGAGGTAAATTAGGCCCTTACTGCTGAAATAAGAAGCCAAGAATTTAATCTTTAATACAACATGGAATACGAAAAATATTAAAACAACCCCCGATAGAGCTGCTGGATGTCATAAACTATTGTACTGTTAGACACCACATGTGCAAACTTGTATTTTCTCTATTTTAAACTTTACACTAAAACTATTTTAGATAGGAAAAATATAAAGTGGGCAATCCGAGCTGGCACTTAATAGCTGCTGACAGCGCTGACTGTTCCACGTGGGAAACGGTGATCTTCCTGACGGTGCCTATGCTTCTAAAACACTTACAAGTAAAACCATCTAAAACTTTTCGCTCTGCTTAGTGGCTACCCAGCTACCTCTGAGCCCACTAGGATAAGGGAGCAGAAAAACAGAGATATGCCATGTGTGAGGATAAAGTCTGGGGGGAAAAGAAGAGTAAGCTTTGAAGGAGGTCATCTGGCTTTAAAAAAAAAAAAAGGAGGGCGGGCTAGAGAGAATCAGCTTGCCAGGCAGCGACTCAGGGATGAGGACAGCTGCCCAACAGACTTCACAGGTAGTAAGTCAAGAACACAGTGCGCTAAAAATTTCCCAGTAGGAGATTTAGCAACCTCAGCACAAAAGAGAAGATCTTTTACATGGTGCCAACAAATAACCCTGGCCAACAGTTCCCACCTTACTAAAACAGAACTTCTGAAAAACGTAATACTAACACTTTACTACAAACAGGTCCCATGTTAAAAAAAAACAGCAATTACAATAATGGCCACTTACATAATAGTGTTTTAAGTTTGAGCTAAATGTAATAAAAGAAAAAATAGTTATACTTTGTAGCAGTGGTTTTATGATCCTTCCTAGGTAAGCACTCAGTGTAAAGCTCCCAAGAAATTATAAATATTTTTTTTCTAAGTTTATCTATTTCCTTACTAAGCGCTCACCCACCTTCAGGTGGCAAACACCAAACATGTTTCTGGCGGAAATCTAGCATTAGCTCTGTCACTTCAGAGCCCTGAGGAGGATCCCATGGCCTCTCTGGACCAGGAGACACTGCTGAAGCACTGAGCTGCTACTGCACATACACGGAGCCGGGGCTTCTCATCAGGCCAACCAGGACCACATCCCTGAAAACGACAGCCATCTACAGCACGGGTCAGAATGAAGTGTCTGCAGGATTCTGGATTTCCAGAGAACAGTGGCACTTGCCCGCCAGTACTCCCCGGGTCAGTGCTATAGACAATGAGGGAAGCAGTAACTGCTCAAAGCCTAGCTGATACTTAAAGCCCCAATTCTCACAAAGGTGTAAGAAATTGTACAAAAATTCCTTCTTCACACTCATACACTATACTGATTGTAACTCAATAGTTAATTCTATAAGACAACCTAATAATGGACCGTCCCCTTTGGAGTAGATGGCAAGATAGGTTCTGATAGTCTACGTTGGTGAGAGTGGTCAGACAGGGAAGGGAGGGCCCAGGTCAGTCACACACAGGGAAGGGAGGGCCCAGTCTTCATTTCTGAACTGCCCTTCACACTTTTACCTGAGATAGGATTAAAAACAAATTGGTGGCACATCAAATGCTTAACTGTCAGCCATTTAAAAAGTGACAGAAGTGTTTCAAGTGCTTTTGACAAACAGCGTTTCCCATTAGTGTGTTGAGGAGGTCTCCTCACTCTCCTCCGGGTGACCCCCACAATCTACACAGCTTAACTGGAGCCCCCCAGCTGCTCACTAAAGCACCCTGGGCCTGCTGCTCATATTCAGATACCTTTCAAACTTACAAACTGAGCATGTCTGTTTGTAGAACAAAGCTCTGGGTCCTGCCAGGCCAGCTCCTAAACTGAGGTCACTGCGAAAGGATAGATGATGGCGAGAGATCACAGACGAATTAGACTTTCCTGTGTCCAACAAGACAACCAGTCACCATACTCAGTGGACAGGAAAACACTATATAATTTCCAGAGGACACAAAAGGTGATCTATGAATATTAAAAGAGTTTTTTAATGGTAAAATTCCAAATTACTTCATTTTATCAAAAAAAAAATCCAATAAAACAGTAAAATGCTATTTATGTCAGATTAATTAATGGTATGCAATGGTATGCATGTCCATGTATATACACATATGCACATACAACACACAAAAACATATATACACATTTCCTAAAATCACCTCCACCCTATGCCTCAGTTTCTCCTCTAGTCTTACACTTGTAACTCTGTCCAGGCCTTACAACACACCGACAGTATCTTCCAAGAATCCCAAAGTACAAAAACACTGAATCATCACAAAGCCACTAAAAACAAACAAAAAAACACAAAAAACCAGCCAGAAGTTGACTGCTTAGCTGCTTTTCCTCCAGAGAAGGAGCTAACCAGACTTAAACAGTAGAGCCCTGTGCCGACTACAGGCCACCAGACTTTCAACAGAGCCACAACAGTGCTGCATAAAAATGCCCAAAGACTGACTGAGTCTCAGGCACAATCTCTTTGAAAACAGGTGCTGCTTCAAGCCTTCCTTTTCTTCTAAAGCAGGTTCAGCAAAAATAGCTGAGAATTTTTTTAAAAAGAAAGTTAGAAAAAGAGAAAGGAAAGTGCTCTCTCCCCCCATTCCCAAGGATAAACGGGGCCATGTGCATACTCCATACTCTTTTAGTTCTAGCTAAACAGCTATTAAATAAACAAAACATTTTTAAGCCAGTTAAGCACTTATGTCTCTATATTGAATTATAGCTTAACACTTAAAATTATCTAATGAGGCTTAATGATTTGGCTTATGATTTCATCTGGCTTAATGATTTCAATTAAAACACTATGTATTTACAGAAATTTCCATCACAACCCATTCAAAAGACAAAGTATTTATCTGAACAAAGACACTTTAAAAGTCAGTCATGAGTGGGCTTGATGGCATCACCTCTAAGCCCCGCACATGGGCAGCAGCGACAAGCAGGTCTCTTTCAGTCTGAGGTTGCCCTGCTCTACACAGAGTCTGAGGCCACGCAGGCACACACAGTAAGACCCTGTCTCAACCAATCAATAAATAAATGTAATAAACCAAATTAACTGCATAATAATGGTTTAATATTTAAGGATAAAAGTCCCTCATTAAAGATCTATTTATGTAGTAAAATTTGCCCTCTTCACACAGATTATGCAAACACAGCTAACACTGCATTTCTGAGGTAGGCTGGGTGCTGCCAGGAGTCAAACTGCCTTATTGTCAAAGAATCATTAAAACAATATAAACATCTTTAAATGCCACATTCTGCAGGACTCTGAGGTTTCTGAAGACCTTACCCGTCTACAGGATCATGCCTATCTGTTACACCCAGGACGTGTATTCTTGTGATATAAAGAGAGTAGGAATCGAAATGACCACGATTTGATCAGCTGACAATCAGCTCGTCTA
Organism: Acomys russatus; assembly: GCF_903995435.1. Taxonomy (NCBI): domain Eukaryota; kingdom Metazoa; phylum Chordata; class Mammalia; order Rodentia; family Muridae; genus Acomys; species Acomys russatus. The sequence continues at coordinate 73,219,765 of NC_067144.1, read as the reverse complement.
ACTTAGTTATCCTAAACAGCCTGCGGTAGCTTTTTAAAATAGGAGGTAAACCTTGTATTCTACTTGAGTGGTATAGGTGCAATACCTCATAATAGAGCAGAAATATATATAAAGTGTGTGAAGAATGATCTTAAACTTGAATTCTGTATCAATGTATCAAAATTAAACTTATTTTGCATCAATATACAGATTTCTATACCAGTGAATTAAAAACCTCAGGGATGATGAAGAGCATCAGTGAACCTCCATATAGAGATGGTTTCAAACACGGCAAACCAGCCACTGGTCCTCGTATTGACCACTGACAAATTTTTGCCCCAAACTTGGCAAGCTTGGATGCAGGCAGAGTCGGCGGCCAAACTCTGCCAAGAGAGGGTAAGCAAGTCCTCAATAGTTCCTACCTCACCAATATGTCGGTCTGATACACTGGGCCAGAAGGCCAGAGTTTTGGGTGACTCTCCAGGCAGCAAACTGTCTCTATCGTTTTTTTTTTTTTTTTTTTTTAATATGGAAGCTGCTAACGTGCACTTCATCTTTCCTCGGGTCTCTCTGATGGGATTGAAGACCAAATAGTTTAGTTTCACAATTAAACTTGGTTAGGATGTTTTTGGGTCTAGATAAATGTTTTAAGTTGATAGAGATATGATAGATATTGAGTTAGGTTCAGAATTTTAGACTTCCCGAAATAAGAAAATGTGTTCTTCAAGGTTGCCAAATAAAAATAGCAAAAACACTATAAATGTAATTCCTGAATGTTCTGTGATTCTTCTTGCTGTATGCAGTTTATTTTATATATTTGTAGTAATATAAATGTATATGTAAAAAAAAATAAACATTACCAAGAAAACAAAAAACCTGCATTTCAATTCTATATCTAACCAAAGTAATCCAGAAAATGCTGCTGTCCAAAAGCTGCATCGTCTCCTAAATACGCACGGAACACGCTAGTCTAACGATACAACTGAAGCCACTGAAGGCTCTCCCTGTCTTCACGCTCAATGCAACTCAGGACCACAGACGGAGATCATGCCAACAGATGGCGTGTTAAGGAAAGCATTACGCTCAGTGGTTTAACCCTAAGTATGTAACAGCACGTCTCCCTTCCCCTTTCAGGAAGCACATCTTGACAAGCCAGGAGCACTCGGTAACAACAGGATGGAAACCATGGCTTTCTGTGACATGTTACCACAGCTCTGTGCACAGCTGTCAACAACTAAAGCAAAGACAGAACATAAAAGCACTTATGATTCCTAACTTTGTGCCACGCTGTGCCAATGAGTCAGTGCCAGAAAGCCTGTGCCAGTCTCCACCACAGCTACCTCTCTGGGGGGAGAACTAAGTAGCAAGCCCCTTGGCAGCACCCCCTATGAAGAAACAGCATCCTCAGAGGGCACAGCAGGTCAAAGACAAGCACGGGAAACCCTTAAGAAACCCTCCCGACTCCTCCAGAAAGAAGACTGCTGCATCTGCATAGGAATGAATGAAGAGAGCATGTTGGCAAAGGATAGAGAGCGCTGCTGGGAGGACAAGTGCCCCAAGCACAACCTACATGGGAAGCTGCAGCCACAGGGGAGAAGAAAGATTTTAAAAAACATTTAAGCAAGTTTCAGAAAGCACCTTGTTAAAACAAAGGGAAAGGACCTAGTTGTCTAGTATCCTGAATCTCCTGGTCAACTCACAAAAGGCCCTGTGAAGAGCACAGAACCAGGAAGTGCTTCCCAGCCTGCCTCAGGCTGAACCTGCAGGCCTTTCTTTTAAGGAGCAACTTAACTATGACCAAACAACACAGAACAGTTCAGGGCTGGAAACACAAGTTGACTGAGGTGTAGCTCAGTGGTAGAGCTAGACTTCGCATACACAAAAGACCATAACCCAGGGCATGCTGGGAGTGGAGAACACAGAGAAAAGCAGTTCAATTCAACAGCCTTGGGAGGTCAGTATCCAGCAGGAAAGAGATGCATAAAGTGGACAAGAATCCTCCTGTTTAGACAAGGCACGGCTACCTACAGAACAGTGCTGATCACTACAAGTCAGAAAACAAAACTCACTCAACTAGGTGGTGTTTCTGCAACTGTATCTTGACCAGAAATTTAAAGACTGCTTCCTGGTGCATCCAGCACTTTTGACATTTTCTAGTATAAGACAATTAGAACTGTTAAAAACACTACGAAGATTTCAGTACCAAAACAAGAGGGATAGAGAGAGAACTCAGCAGCTGGACCGTGCGCCTCTCTGACAGGGATCTGAACTCAGCCGCCAGCTGGATGAAAGGTCTTCCGGTTTGAACAGTGGCGGTCCTCCTGAGTCCCACTTACTGAAAAGCTCCCGGTGCTGGTCTTCAGTTCTGTTTACACTAACACCTGAAAATGTCAACTCCCTAATCTCGAAGGTCTGTGGTCTTTGTATCCTTTCCTACAAGTTCATTCTATCAAATGACTTCCATAACCTTCCAAACCTACTAGGAAAAAAAGGATACTGAGGGCCTTGTAAAAGAGAACTTGTTAGTCACTGGCTAGTAGAAATTATATCAAGTATGTGAGAGACCACACATCACATAATTTTGTCACTGAAGTATATGAGGGCTAAGGAATAAGTCTGGGAAAAATAATCTCACTTATAATAAATTCTAAAAATCAGGTTCAGGAAATTAGTCCTTAGTACATAAAAATACTTCTTTTCAGCTGAATGATATCTAAAGTAAAAAATACTGGCGCACACCAATAGCATGTTTTCTACTTCCCGTGTTAAAAAGACAGTTTTCCCCTAAGTCATTTAGGAAAACAAATTCACCTTTGGGGTGAAGTGCTGAGGTGTGGACCCAGGACTATGCACTTGCTCTAACCACTAAGAATTTTGCCCTTTACTCAATTTTTAAGACTTTTAAAATGACCCTCTGTGGGAAAGCTTAAGCTTTGTCACAGATGGAAGCAGTCTTGGAGGGCTTTACCCTTGGGCACCCCATGAATACCTTGTGACAGACTGAGGGAGCCATCCTGGGTCTGGAATTCAGGAAGCAGACCTGGATCCCACCTGGACTATTGTCTTTCTAACTGACCCTCACCAGGAGAAGGAGACGGCCCTTCCCACGTGACTCAGGCAGTTGGGGAGGAGAGAACAAGTTGGGGCTGGGGGAGAGAGCGGAGGGAGCAGCGGACCGGCTGGACCAGCACACGGGCCAGAGAGACACCTAAGGACCCTTCCCGTGGAACAGATACCGGAAGGTTCACTCTTTTGTCCCTTTAACCTTTTTTCCTTCTTGTGTAAGCTAGTTGGGTTGTATAATAAAGTTTAATTATTAAGAAACAGAACCAACAACCCTCAACTACTTAAATGTTGACATACCTACAGTTTTATCAGGGAATAGTTAATAAAACAACCTGTTGGCTGGGTGGCAGAGGCAGGGGGATCTGAATTCAAGGCCAGCCAGGTCTACAGAGTGAGTTCTAGACAGCCAGGGCTACACAGAGAAACCCTGGCTTTAAAAACTAACAACAAAACCCATTTGTTTATGCCGATAGATTGACCATGGGTTCTCTTACAGTGACCCTGAGGAATGGCCTCATTGCAGGGAGTGGCTGACTACAGACCCCACCCCCAGACCCCTCCTCAAGGCAATCTCCAGCAACCAGAGCTGCCCCTGGGAGCTCCTGGGAATCTCTAACCACGGCTTACATGGAGCTAAACATCAACTGCTTCGCAGAGAAAGCAACGCCCTGATCCCACATGCAATCGCCATAGCAAATTCTTTCCACAATTCATTCATTAAGCTGATCCCGGTGGTCACCCAGCACAGCCCAAGGCATTGGCTCACAGTCTGTGTGCTCAGAACCAAGGTAAGTTATAAATGTAAAGTACGCCACTATCATCTCACATCTGATCAGACTTAAATAATGTATCTTAGAAATGCTGAACAAAATTGTATTATTAAAATTAAATTAAATTTTCAACTTTAAAAAATTTGATTTGCTTGTTACATGGACATTGTTGCTCTAGACAAGGTTCTAGCATCAGTGACCTAACTGAAGGTGGTGAGCAAAGCCTCAGCCTCCAGGACGTCTGCATCTCACCACATATGAGCAGGAGTGCCATCAAAGGGCCGGATGGTCTCAGGAAACTGAGCAGGCGCAGTGGCACAGGGCGAGGAGGCCACGCGCTCCCTTCCCTCGTCACCCTCACAACCCACACTGAAGGCACAACCAGCAGACTGCAGCGGCTGTTAGAGCAAAGCTTCCAGAGCTGCCTCCAGCCTGAGCTGCAGAGCAGGGCATACTATATTTAACGGAGCCTTTTGGGGTTCAAAAACAAGCAGGAAAGCCAAGTTTGACCCAGTTCTATAAATGGCATCTCCACCCATCCATCCACCCAAGTTAGAAAGCTTTTTCACTCCTTCTATCCCCTCTCACTCTTTTTCTCCCTCCCCTCCCCCACGCCAGGGTCCAGTCCAGGGCTCTGGCCTGTAACTCACTCATAAATCTAGTTTATTTCTATGCGCTGTCAAAACCTTATCTAGTAAAGCAGGGACCAGAGTAACTGATTCTACCCAGGCTCCATGTCCTCAGTTGCTTCTCAGCATTGCTACCACAATTTATGTTTTCAGAACTCTCAAACCCCACCACTTGAAACACGCAGACCTTGCAGGCTAAAGCTCACACCTCTGGTCTGTCGCGCAGTAACTTTTGTCTGGACCACACTGGCCATCTTGCTGCTCTTTGAGAATGCCTGCAGGCAATGTTGCCGTCATCTACACACAGCCTGCTCCCTGTTCTGTTCCTAATATTCAGAACTAACAATTTGAGACCTAGATCACATGTCACCCTAGGATCTTACTTCCCCTCCCTCAGAACGCTGTGCTGAGCCCTGGCGGGAGCGTGCTGCATGCTAAAGGCATCATTATGCTCTTGAAATATAACCAGGACCCAGGGGAAACCTGGCCCCAATTATTTCTCTCACTAAACAGGAAAGAGATCTCTGAATCTAGTTTCTTTCTTCTTGTCTCTTTGAGAGCGACTACTAACAAACTACAACCAATCCCACTGAATGACCAACAACCAACAACCCCAACTTCTAGCATTTATGTGCCCTCTGAAAAGTTTCAAGAAATCCAAATGTCACACAGTTGAAGAAACCGTCTGCAGCTGGCAAACCATTCCTCTGCTAGAGCACAAGGCAAATAGCCAGCTGCTTCAAAGCAGCCCCATACCTGGGAGTAAAACAAAAACACAATCTTACAATATTTCTGTGTTTTTAAAGAAACCAAAGTTCCAGGATTGTCAATATATTCATGCATTTTTGTATTACAACACTGCAAAGCCTTAAAGGTGACAATGGGCTAATGAGTGAAAGAAAGTAACTGTGGGTGGACGCCCGGCCCAGGACTTCTGCTCCTCGGCAGATCCTACACCTCCCTGCGCTAAACGATATAAACACTGCACACCAACTGCACTACACAACTTCTCTGCTCACACAGTTTCCTATGCAAGGGCTGTCATACCAACTCTTAGTGAACATAAGTGACATTCACAACAGTCCATGAATGAGCAAATGGACCAACAACAGTGTAACAGGAAAGGTGTGATGAAGAGACACATGTAAAAGGTCAATGGCAGATGCAGAATGGAATGATTTCCTATCTTACAACTCAGCATTACTTGTCCTCTAATACCACAGGAGCTACTTGAAATCTGGGCCGTGAGGCAGGAGGGCTGCAGAGCCATGCCCACAATGAGCGCAAGGACCCATTTTCTCAGCCTGCCACACAGGGCACTTCCTCACTGAATGACGTATGACCCTGAATTTCCCCATACATGTATATGCATGTTGCAGGAATGCCTATCCAAATATCTAAATTCTTAGCAGAAAAACCAGACTGTCTACACGCTGTTCATTCCCAGCGCCACAGTTACGAAAGGTAAGGAAAAAGGGCAACAGAGCAGACTGGTTAAAGCCACAGGACCGATCAGCGTAGGACGTCCCATTTGGGTCTGTGTAGCGTGCTAAGCAAACATATTAGACACCCACAGTTCTGCAGTTTGAGGCATTTGAGACATTTCCCCAAGGCCTCTCAGCCGACTGTGGCAACAGGTCCTCCAACAAGCATTCCGCGAATGCACTGCACAATCTGAGATAACAGCAATAAACAGCAGAGGCACACACACACACACACACACACACACACATACACAGTAACAGCACTCTGGAGGCTGAGGCAGGAGGATCATGAGTTTGATGGCAACCTGTACGACACAGTCAGTTCCAGGCCAGGCTGGCTTACATAACAGCAAGACACTAAGGCAACAAACAAACTAAACAAAGGAGAAATCTAAGAAGAACGTGCTTAAATATTTAATATCTTATATAATGTTAGCCTCAGAACATCAACTACTTAGTGACAGGAGAGAGAGACAGAGACAGAGAGAGAATATGAGAATGAATATGAGAATGAGTGTGAGTGTGAGTGTGTGTGTGTGTGTGTGTGTGTGTGTGTGTGTGTGTGTGTGTGTGTGAACACAGCCTGCTGAGCCCCTGTGAGTGGTGTCTGTTGAGGACTGTGAGCTGGGACTGGATCCCCTGCTGGGGTCTGTGTGATGCAGCCTCTATCTGCAGTCAGCGCCCTTGCTATTGTTGCACAAAGCTGCTATAAAACACAGTGCGCATAGCTGTGTCCGAACAAAACTCCTTACACAACAGTGAGCAGAAGTTGGACTTGGGATCTGGGAATTCTGAAGCAGTGCCAGTTTCAGACACGCTGAAACTTACACGTATGTGTGCACATGTTCATTGATACACCTGTGTGTCTGAATACACACTTTCTGCCAGTATCAGACTTAAAATAGCATCACATTTGCTCTGTACTTTCATGTGTGTGAGTGTTCTGTGTTTTCATGTGTGTCAGTGCTCTGTGTTTTCATGTGTGTGAGTGCTCTGTGTTTTCATGTGTGTGAGTGCTCTGTGTTTTCATGTGTGTGAGTGCTCTGTGTTTTCATGTGTGTGAGTGCTCTGTGTTTTCATGTGTGGCAGTGCTCTGTGTTTTCATGTGTGTGAGTGTTCTGTGTTTTCATGTGTGTGAGTGTTCTGTGTTTTCATGTGTGTGAGTGCTCTGTGTTTTCATGTGTGTGAGTGCTCTGTGTTTTCATGTGTGTGAGTGCTCTGTGTTTTCATGTGTGTCAGTGCTCTGTGTTTTCATGTGTGTGAGTGTTCTGTGTTTTCATGTGTGTCAGTGCTCTGTGTTTTCATGTGTGTCAGTGCTCTGTGTTTTCATGTGTGTCAGTGCTCTGTGTTTTCATGTGTGTCAGTGTTCTGTGTTTTCATGTGTGTGAGTGTTCTGTGTTTTCATGTGTGTCACTGCTCTGTACTTTCATGTGTGTCAGTGCTCTGTGTTTTCATGTGTGTGAGTGCTCTGTACTTTCATGTGTGTGAGTGTTCTGTGTTTTCATGTGTGTCAGTGTTCTGTGTTTTCATGTGTGAGTGCTCTGTACTTTCATGTGTGTGAGTGCTCTGTGTTTTCATGTGTGTCAGTGCTCTGTGTTTTCATGTGTGTGAGTGCTCTGTACTTTCATGTGTGTGAGTGTTCTGTGTTTTCATGTGTGTCAGTGTTCTGTGTTTTCATGTGTGTCAGTGCTCTGTGTTTTCATGTGTGTGAGTGCTCTGTACTTTCATGTGTGTGAGTGCTCTGTACTTTCATGTGTGTGAGTGCTCTGTACTTTCATGTGTGTGAGTGCTCTGTGTTTTCATGTGTGTCAGTGTTCTGTCTTTTCATGTGCGCCAGTGTTCTGTGTTTTCATGTGTGTGAGTGTTCTGTGTTTTCATGTGTGTGAGTGCTCTGTGTTTTCCTGTGTGTGAATGCTCTGTACTTTCATGTGTGTCAGTGCTCTGTGTTTTCATGTGTGTGAGTGTTCTGTGTTTTCATATGTGTCAGTGCTGTGTTTTCATGTGTGTGAGTGCTCTGTACTTTCATGTGTGTCAGTGCTCTTGCAAGACAGGGACAAGATGACGGGAGTCAGAGGTGAGTACACACTCCTGTCAGGGCCAGAGACCAGCCTCAAAAGTGCTTCCTCAGGTGCAGTCCACCTTGGTGAGTTTGTTGTTTGCTCTTTGGTTTGTGTTTGTTTTTACACAGAGTCATTCACTGACCTGGTGGGGCTTTTCAAGTAGGTCAACCTGGCTGGGCAGTGAGCCCAAGGATCCATTTATCTGCCCCTCACCAGTGCTAAGATTACACCTGTGAGCGCCTTGTGAGGGGTACGTAGGCCACAACCCCTTCAACACTTCCCTCCCTGTGTGAACCACCACAACTAGCTCAGCATTTTTTTAAAAACATGGATTCTAGGAACAGAATTTAGGTAGGTGCTTCATGATTGCAAGGCATGAACATATTTGGCTGAGCTATCTCCCATCCTATATAGGTATTTATATATTACTACCATAGATTTATATTTGTATATTTATCTGCTTTTAAGTCTTCTTCCAGCCGGGTGTGGTGGCGCATGTCTTTAATCCCAGCACTCAAGAAGGCAGAAGCAGGTGGGATCACTGTGAGCGAGGCCAGCCTGGTCTATAAGGCAAATCCAGGGTAGCCAGGGCTACACAGAGAAACCCTGTCTCATAAAAAAAGGCCTTCCTCTCCAGCTATAATCAATAAACCAGTCAACCAACCTACCTACACTGAGGATGGAACTGCTGCTTCAGGCAATGACCAATCTGTAGTGAATAAAAAAATAACAGGCACCTTAAAATAAACATGTGTGTCAGTGGAGTGCTTGAGCACAAGTGGAAAGGACACTGCCTACACCACCCCAAGGCTCAGGGAGCACTGTGAAAGAGAGCGCACAAAGCCTGTAACAGCCAGAGGTGGAGGAAGACCAGAGCAAAACAGAAGTCCTCTAGCATGACAGGACCGCTGGACTTAGGAACTCACAGCAGCTATGGCTGCCTGCACAAAATCAAACTGGTCAGCATTCTAATGGAGGAAGAAGGTCTCTGTCCATGATCACGGAGCTTCTGACAGCTGACTGTGTAAGCGAGCAAGCCAGTCTTCTGCAGGAGTGTACCTCTGGGAGGTCGGCCGTGCTCTGTGGATGGCTCCACTCCTAGACGTACATAATCAGCACAGGGGATGTGGTGGGCTGTTGTGTCAGAGGCCACACCCACGAGCCTCAGCAACACGACCACCTACACATAAGCTGAACAAGGACAGCACCACCAGCCGTGCTAACACACATCTAAAAATTACAAATGCCTATTCTTAAGGTTTCTAGGCTCCCATATGGAGAGCTGTTAAGCTTCCTCTCTGCTTGGGAGGAAGTGTGAAGTTGTCCAAAAAACAAGAAGAGGTTCACAGGATCTTACACACAACTATGACCAATCATTCCAGAACCCACAGTGCAATGAGCTCATCTTAGCACTAAGATACAGAAGGTAATGGCACAAGACCAGAAGTCACCAAGACAAACTACAGAGCAGGCTCCACCCTCTACAGCACCAGCTGAGTGCAGTCAAGGAGCCCTGTGGAAAACCTTCCTTATTTTCCTTCTCTGTGTTACCATGTGGCTGTTTAGTTAGGTCTGTGGGAACAGGGTTATTATAAACCGTCACTGCTCTAATGTCTGCATTTAGTGAGAGGCTCTCTACTCAGTGAGCCCAAGGTGAGAAATACTGAACACCTGACTTACTACAAATGCCCTCCAAATTCAATTCCTTGGCTTCCTTTCTAAACTTCTAGGCCTTCCTGATATTATTCTCCGCTAAAAATATCTCATTCAGAGAGCCTGTCAACTCAGATATACCCAGTACACACTAGTTAGGAAGTGCTACAGGTGGCTCTGGGGTCGTGACTGTTCCCTGCTGTTGCAGGCCAGTGCTGGGAACAGAGTAGATGCTTGTGAGACGGCGGCACCGTACGCTTCTTCAGTAGCTCTGACTAGCAGGTGACAAGATCCCACAGCACCTGCTGTGAGTGCACGAGACTCCACGGGGAAAGAGGCTGCACGCTGAGCTTTGAGTTCTCTAAATTCACCAAAGGACACCTGAGCCCCCAGGACCTCAGAATATGAGGAAATTATTTGGAAATAGTCAGAAAAGGATGCAGTCAGTGAAGACCAAGTCACTGGGTAGACATTAATCCAATGTGACTGGTGTCTATGCCAAACACTGGACACAAGACCATAGCAGCGATCAGCCTGGAGAGGCAGAAGCAAAGATCTACAGACTGCCAGCAAACAGTGGAAACAAAGACGAGAACTCACCAGCCACATGGCCACAGAGGACTTGGCAGAGGATCATCATCTCCCCAGGGACTAAAGATAACCATCAGTGGACCCAACACTGCAGTGGTCCTTCTTACAAAACCTTTTGAGACTCACCACACCCAGATGGCCTAACTACAGCACAGGAGGGGAAGAGAAGGTAAGCTGTAAGATGCAACACAGTTTTAAAAATGAAAGACCCCAATGTTACATGGAGCAAGTGACCAGAAGAACTGCGGCCTCAGGAGGCAGAGGGAGGCCAAGCTTCAGCTACACAGCAAGGCTCAGGCAGCCAGGGCCACGAGACCATACACTGAAACAACAACACACACCACAATTTGGGGGACAATCTTAAGGAAGAAGAAAATAAAGGGGGAGCACAAACTTTTTCAAAACCTGGTAAGAACTAGTATGCAAACCAGCAGTATCTAGAACTCAACACCCTACACAGAATCGCACATTACAATAAAGCTGCACAAAATGAATGATACACAGAAAATCTTCAAAATACAAAGCAAAGAGCAACAAGGAACCAGTGAAGACACGCGCCTGCTGGTCCATGGTCTGACCACAGTCTCTAGCAAAATCAGGCTGTCTTGCACCCCTGGCAATAGCACTGTTTACATTTGTATCAACATGGTTGGGAACGCACCAGGATCTGCATGAGGTGTGTGTCCAGGCGACTATAAAGCCTCAAGTCCAGATGAGAATGTCTATAACAAAAGAGCATGTCCACTGGGCTTGGGTGGTTCTGTGTGTCTAGGGCAGATCACATGTACTTCCTCAATGAGCACCAGAAATTTGTTGAAAATACAAGCACAGAGTCAGAAAGTAAAAGAAATATGGATTTTTTTTTTAAAGTTAGAAAAGTCAAGGTTCAGATAAAGGGAAAAAAAATAATAAGTCCTAGAGACCTTCCCCCAAATCACTCACATGTCACCCTTTATTGTGCTCCTCTGTGTGGTCACTGTGCGCTTCCGTCTAGTCACCTGTCCTCTGTGTGGTCACTGTGTGCTTCCACCTAGTCACCTGTCCTCTGTGTGGTCACTGTGTGCTTCCACCTAGTCACCTGTCCTCTGTGTGGTCACTGTGCGCTTCCACCTAGTCACCTGTCCTCTGTGTGGTCACTGTGCGCTTCCACCTAGTCACGTGCCCTCTCTGTGGTCACTGTGCACGTCCATCTAGTCACGTGCCCTCTCTGTGGTCACTGTGCACGTCCATCTAGTCATATGTCACTTAGGTCTCTGCTCTTCTATTTCATCAACAAAGACTTGACCTCTCTATTCTCCAATCAACTATCCACCTAGCAATACCTTGTAGGTTTGTTGTCAACCAAAGACAAGAAGCAAATCAGTATCTTAAACCATCTAAATAGTCTAAATTAGAAAAACGACAGCCGTAAATAAATACAATGTGATTTTCAAGTTGAACAGAAGATGAATAACACATTTAAGTTCACTCGTCTGCCTGCTAGATGACACGGTAGTACAAAGTAACTTTTATCCAAAGGCGTAGAGCGGTTCCCTACAGACAGTATCACTGTGAGAAGTCACACTGTGACAAGAGCCGTGCACACTCCCGCCTGTGCCATGAGGCTCCGTGTGTGGAGAAGGGCTGACTTCACGGAGCAGCTTCAGGGCTCCTCACAGAGTGCTGCTACCTCCGAGTGACTCTAAAAGACGAAGCAAAAGTGCTGCCTTTTATGCTGTATTTAATTAATCAAGATTTACAACTTCATGTCTATAATTTAATACACTTATTTGGCCACAGACATTTAACAGAGCAATTAAATCCGTATTTCCACTTGTGTTCTAAAGTCCGCCTGCCCGCAGTGAGTGGGAACTGCTGCGGATCATTAACCTCGCGTGTATCAATGTCTCTCACCAGGCAACACAATGCAGACACGCACACAGAACCCATCCTGAACCCCAGCAACAGCAGCTAATTAGCATAGCCTACCACTAAAATGCGACCATATGATTGGAACCGTTAGTCAGAATGCTAGCCAATCAAACCAGGTTATGCAAATAGACTATTTTAGTTGCCAGGGTAGAGCTACTTCCAATTGTCCAATAGGAAAACAAGCAATAAACAAGAAATGAAATTGAGCTTTGTCACATTCTCAAGTTGCTGTTAACACTTTCAGGCTTAGAATAAAATTAAAACCAACTAGAAAGGATTAGCTTTTCGATCTACTTTGTACTACCGAGGCAAACAGATGCTAACACACAGGGAATACTATTAAGGCAGTTATCTGTTGCAATTTTAACTTTTTACTTCATAGACAGTCATTTTTCTAACACCTGCAGCCTTCAACACTTCCAGTTTTCTCCCAGCTCCTCAGAGAGATTACACAAGTGCCTTTCTATGCATCTGAAGAGACTCCCAAGCATTGCGCTTCAGAGGAACCCTACACACTATTGTTAAGTCTTTGTGAAGCTACAGCTAAGGTGGGTATCACAAAACACAAAGCTCAAGTGAGTTTTTTCAGGTTCTTATCTTTTATTATGGTGTCTTTTAATATATAACTGTGTTAAATGTCACTTGTGTAACAGTTTCAAAAGTAAGAAAATGCAAGACATATTAATCATATAGGGTTTAAAATGTGCAGGCTGGAACCAAGTAAATACTTCTCCATAACTGAGAATAATGTTCTACTAAAATTGTAGCCAAGACACAGACATTACATACATATGTATGTAAATACAATATAAACACTATATACATATGTAAATTTTTCAGTAATGAATAAAACATTCTTGAAACTTCTAATTCTGTTAGTACATATTAATAGCTATAAAACTTTTTTTTTAAATCAGTATTCTGACAATCTTGGGTTGAGGGAATTTCTTTAATTTCACATAAGTACTTTAAAACATGTCAAAAAGTTTTAAAGTCAAAGAGTTAACACTTATACCTTACAAGGGACACATTTTAAAATTACACCATCCTTCCTAGCAATTATCCCCACCTAAATAGAATGTAGATTTGTCCCACGCTGTTGAGAAGTTACTAGTTTTAAATATTTTTCCACAAAAGGCCAGTAAATGTCTCCAAAAAGACTTGTAGCAATTGTAAAAAATGTGTCCTATGAAGACACAGCACATTTAAGCTAAGCAAAGTGTATGAAGCCTGTGCCTGACACTGTGGCTTACCCTCCCTTGAAGAGGACAAAGGGAGCAGATGGGGTTCTCCCTACAGGAGAAAGGGCGACAGGGCTCTGGAGGAAGGGAGTGTACACAAGTACAGCAGCAGCACAAAAGCGCCACACAGTGAAACACAAGCACTCTGGAAAACTAGAAAAAAACAAATGCAAATATAAACAAAAACAGAGAACATGTGAGTTCAGGTCCTGCTCGCACATCTCTGGCCTGTCTCTTCCTCCCGTGCTCTTTCCACTCAAGGTCAACTGGTCCCAAGATAGAAACAACACTTTTCTTAAAAGGCGCAGGCGAAAGTTAACAGGAGAACGTGACATGGGGCAGGAAGCCAGTCAGGCTATAACACTAACTTCTCATCCTACAAACTGTGCTGTTAGAAAGTCCTACAGATGACGGCTAAGCCCTCCCAAATCTAAGTACTTGTAAGCAGGGCTGATGAACCATCCGTCCTGTGCATCCCAGAAACAAGCAGAACCCCTCATATCAAAGTACTGGAGGCAGGTGAGTGAATCACTGCTGCACTAACAGCTGCCTGCACCTGCTAGGGAAGGGTTCAAACTCACTCACCCTCAGACAGCTCACTCTCACGCATCCAGCTGCAGGGTCATCTGGCCTGCTGTTTAAACACTTGCAAGCTTTATGCGCCTCCTGAAATTCTCAACAATAAAGACAGGAAGCAAAAAGAGAGAGACCTAGCTTCACGCATACCTTTACCCATAACCACTCACGCTTTCAACTCCCTGAATTCAGAGCCCTTTCTTCTCTCCACCCTGGGAGCCTGTCTTCCAACCTTACGAGGCAGGCGCACCTTCCACATCACCATGGGGTGCCCTACTATGCCTCTCAAGCACTGCCCATCACAAAATTTCACCTGTCCTTGGAAGAGATGAAATGAAAGCCTTGGTCCTCGGCCTCCTCCTCAGGGGCTGGAGACACAGGGGACACCGTCTGCCTGGTAATGATGCTCTCTGTGACAGAGCAGCCTGCACTTAACGGTTGTAGCTGAACATCATTTCTTTTCAAAGCAATTAAAAAGTAGAATTCAGGAAAACATAAGTACTACTTTAAGAATCAGAAATTAAACATTTAAAATATTCAAAAGTAGTTCACTAACTAAATTAGGATCTTTACCACATGAAACAGACAGAATAATTTCTAGTAAAGGAAATAAGCATCCGATGAATCCTTAACTTTTAAAAAGCTAGGCTTTTCAGTTAGGTCCTGTATTATACGAAGAGCTACATTAGAGTAACTTCTCACTTGACTGCAGACATGCTCAGTACACCAAAAGCATCAGCTCTCCCTTCATGCACACCAGACACGTGGCAGCATCACACTGCTGCCCACTGCCCTGAGCTCCAGAGACACATAACACTCCACCCCATGAAAAACAAACAGCTTTATAGTTTTCAAATTATTAAATATGTAAAAATAAAGTTTTAAACTTTGAAGTCATCTACTTAGAAAAATCATCAAAATTTTTTCACTATCTTGACCAGTTTTTAATGCCCCACACTGTACGACAGCTGCTACTGGTCACACTAGTGTTTGTTGGGCGTCTTTTACAGAAGACTAGCCCAGCAGCTGTCATGTTCTCCAGCTGCACAGCAACCATGACCCTGCCCTGACGTCCAAGACACTAACAGCAAGTTTAAGTGCGGGGCTGCCTTGTTCTTGAGGGTCTGGCACATGTTTATGACTGTTATCTTCTAAAACACCGAAGTCCCCTGGAGTGTTACTGATTTCATGGTTATGCACTAAATACACTTCTTCTGAGCAAGGTATTAAGGAAATAGAACAGTGGGAATAGGTTTTTATATAGCCAAAACACGTTTTTATTTAGCTAAAAGTTAATTAATGATATGCATTGCAAACTGACTTTGAGGTTTAAAGATTCTTATTTCTGAACTATGCTATGGGTCAGTGCAACAGCATGAACACCTGAACTACACTGAGACAGTGCAACAGCATGAACACCAGAGCTACACTGAGACAGTGCAACAGCAGGAACACCAGAGCTACACTGAGACACTACAACAGCAGGAACACCTGAGCTATACTGAGGGACAGTACAACAGCAGGAACACCAGAGCTACACTGAGACAGTGCAACAGCAGGAACACCAGAGCTACACTGAGACACTACAACAGCAGGAACACCTGAGCTATACTGAGGGACAGTACAACAGCAGGAACACCTGAACTACACTGAGACAGTACAACAGCAGGAACACCTGAACTACACTGAGACACTGCAACAGCAGGAACACCAGAGCTACACTGAGACACTGCAACAGCAGGAACACCAGAGCTACACTGAGACACTGCAACAGCAGGAGCACCCTTAATACACCAGTCTGCACAAATGCACTGAGTGCTTTCTTGCTAGACGCCGTTCCTGACAAAAAGCCATGGACTTGAACCATATAGCTTTGGTTACTGATCAAGGCCTTGTTGCTTGGTTTGGAGACCTATTCCTCTATGTGATCCCGATCAAACTGGAGCACACTCTGTATACCAAGGTGGCCTCACACTCACAGAAATGCTCCAGACTCAACAAATTTAAGGGATAAATTTATCCTATTTCTTTTTTTCCTAACAGTATGAAATTTTACTTTCCAGAACCTCAGGGTGGAGAACACCTACAGGAACAGCTCTAGGCAACTGAAACTTCAGAAGGAAGAAGAGGCCTTGAGTCTATCTATGGGAGGAAACAAGACAGATGACAACGTGCAGAGATCCCAATTCAAAAGTCACAGAGACAGGGTTCAAGACAGATGGAATTCTAAAAAGTGGCTTTCCACTGGGGCAACTTGAAGTGGCATCCCCCAGCTGCTTAGCAGCAGGCAGTGTTTGCTGAGGCCAGGTCAGCCGCCTACTTGTCAGCACAGCTACAGCGACAGTGAGGAAGAACAGCACAGACAGCTGGAGCCTTCAGAACGAAGGCAGCAGTGAGAGCAGCCAAAACGTAGTTTTGTAAGTTAGGGGGAGAAGACACCTGAGGAAAAAGCCTAATCATACTTGTTAACATCTTCAATTAAAAAAACAAAACAAAACAAAACAGCAGAATAGTAATAATCACAAAATTAAAATATGAGTGAGGACATATCAGTGAGCCCAAGGATTTTAAGAGCTTTCTACAAGACAAGTAATAAATAAGATCATTTCTAGTATTTAAGAAATATTTTTTAAAAATCTTTATCTAAAAGCTAAAACCAAAACCCAACATCACTAGATATGACAGCATAGCCATGATATCAGCACACAGAAGGCAGGGCAGCAGAGAGGAGTCTGAGATAGCACCAGCCCACCCCACCAACTCTGCAAATGTGCACGCGTGTGCACGTGTCTGTGTGTCTGTCTCCCACACCCCCATCCTACTGCCCACATGGTAACTGGGTAGGAGAGGAGAGCTGAAAAGACAGGCTGCTAACCATGAGACCCCCTCCAACAGCTCAGCGCTAAGGAAGCGTCTGTGCACCAAGCAGCACACAGACACCAGCTCCTCAACATAAAAGAGCGCTCGCACCAGGAAGCCTGAGGGAGAACCTTAACTGTGGACACCACGCAAGTCCTTGCTGCTCCAAAGGGCCACCTCAAGCTGATGATTTAAAAAACAAACAAACAAACAAACAAACAAACAACAACAAAACTCTTCTTGTCAAAGCTTGTATACTCACTGCACTGAAGCCTATTAATATGCCTCACCACAGACACCAGAGGCCCACGTGGTTTTTTCTTCTCCTTTGGAAGAAGTACACAATTCTGCTTGGGCTATAAGCCTTCACAGTGGTTATGACTAAAACACTACACAACAAAGCCATACGCGACCCTCAGAGAACAAAACATCTCATGTGACAAGCAACTGTGTGTCACACAAAGTAACCATTGCCTGGCACAAAACCACATCTCAGCCCCAGGGCTGACCTTTCTCTGTGTCTACTGCAAATACAGTGAGCCACATGGCACACGTTCATTTTGGATGATCCTAGTAAGTTGTTTTATCTAGTAGTCTTGTGGTTTCAGTCTTCGGGTATTTTAAGACGAAAATCTGGGCTGTAGCTATAGCTTTGAAAAGTGTACAAGTGCATGTGCCACTGTACAACAAAACATCCGGTGATGACGTGCTATACACTGTAGCTATGAATGCGTTGGGTTGCTCTTATCTTGGAGAAAGAACACCTGTCTTTAAAAAAGAAAAGAAAAGAAATCAGTGGGTCCAAAGAGAGAGGTTTTAAATTGATTGTATAAAATGTTTAACTAACCAGAAACATTAAAAAGAGGACCAGGAGAAGATGGCAGGAAGAAGACAGTGCAGGTGAGTATTCTGTCTTCTCAGCAGACTGTCAGTAGTATAAACTAACACTGTATCTAAAAATGATAGAAGTAATCAAGAAAACACCTTTAAGATGGAAGTGATTTAAAAGATATTCCTAAGAATGGGAACAAGGGAAAGAAAAATAAGTTCTAATTCTTTCTATTTCCAAAAGGTCTTAACCCTTAAACGCAGGCCTGGAAACTGATTAGAGCACAGTAAAAACGGAAAATACAAGTGTGAATTTAGCACACGGGCTAATATGGCCCAAAGAATGACAAGGTTTGTAAAACACGGGCCATGACCCACAGGCCACAGAAACAGTACATATTTTAACAGCTCGTAGCTTTCTGTCCAGGGTTAGTAACAACTAGTGATGAACAAATGTCCTCCCATTCCGCTGCCCACCCAACCTGAGAAGAGGGTAGCGACCCATCAACAGATGCATACATACGTGGGGAAGTCAAGGGGGGACTGGAGGGATCGAGCAGTAAAGGAGGTGTCCTGAGGCAGGGCAGTGGAAGGAAGGGGAGTGCGCACACAGACAACAGAGTCCTCACAGCCCTGAGCCCTGTGTCTGCGCCTCCTCCAGTGAGTGGTACCCACTCTACCGAAGAGACGCTGAAACCCATCCTCCTCATCACCCAGTGCATTCTCCTAGGTGGCCCGTCACTAACTGGAATGTCCTGCCTCTATGGCAGCAACCCTGGGCCAGCCTTCATTGTGACACTCTCAGAGCACAGCTGGGAACTGCCGCTGTCCAATTATCACGGCATGACAATACTCAAGCACTGAGAAGTTTATCTCAATACCCATGTTTATTTTGCATATAAACCTGCACTCTGCGTAGGGACAATCACTGTCCACACTCAGTGTTGGGTAGACGCCTTTAAGGGGGTGAGAGGTGGGGCTGGGTCCACAAGGAACCTGCTCACTCATGTAAGCTAACAGCTGATGCTGCCTGGGATCAGAGCTGGGGACCTGGGCAGACATCTCCATGAGCTTTCTCATGAGCTCCCCTGGCTTCCTCACAACATTACGAAAGACAAAGAGAGAGAGACAGACCCAGGCAGCAGTGGTACTTACTGCCTAGTGTGTTCAGTAGGAAGGTCACTAAAGCTGAGCACACTCCAGGGAGGGAACTACACCTTTAATTATCAGCCGTGCTTTAAAACAATTACATTTAGAACAAACTCCTTGTAGATGTGCTGTGGTCTGTACAGCTGTGCCTTGGGTTTCCATTCCTGCCATACCAACAGCAGCCTGAGGACCAGTTTGCTTGGCTTGCAGATTACACCATCCAGGGAGGCCAGGACAGGACCCTGGAGGCAGGAACTGAGGCAGAGACAACGAAGAGCTCTGCTCACTGGCTTGTTTAACCTGCTCTCTATACAACAGGACACCCATGGTGGACTGGACCTCCCATAGCAATCATCAATGAAGAAAATGCCCTGCAGACTTGCCAATAGGCCAATCCGACTGATGATGGCATTCTCCTGATGGACGTGCCTCTTCCCAAATAACTCTAGCATGTGCCAAGCTGACAAAAACCAAACCAGGCCAAAATGATAGTGAACTTACCAGTCTCTCTCTAATACTGAGCCACTAATATGACGATCTCTACACTGTCTTTAGAGACTAGGTAAAGACAGGACAAGTCTTTGACAAAAACCAAACCTTAGGTTTCATCTTTAAAGGGGTCACCCACATGACAAGGTCATTCCTGGTTTCTTGCTTTGGGTTTTCTGTTTTACTTCTTGAACTAAAATTTAAAACATTTTAAATAATTGGTCAAATATACCCATAACATTTTCTTAAAATATAAAGCATAAATTCCATAAAATCATTTTCAGAAACAAGCATGTTATCTCAGTTCAGTCAAGCATTCACATCCCTGTTAATAATGCTCCTCTGACTTGGCTATTTAAGACAGCATGCTCCTGTTTCAACCAGTGATTACTTCCACGGACGACAGCCGCACTGGTGAGCAACTGCACCTTGTCCCATCAGCAGAGAGGTAGCCATGAAGCCCCTAAGGATCTCTCCTTTGTTGTTGTTGTTGTTGTTGTTGTTTGTTTGTTTCTGTGTAGCCCTGGATGCCCTGGAATTCACAAAGATCAGCCTATCTCTCCCTCCCAAGTATGGGGATTAAAGGCATGCACCACCACCATGTAAAAAGATCTCTTTACAGGGGGACATTACAGAAAATAAAATGTCATCGCCATCAACAGATTGCTCATGGCTTTATTCTAATTTGTTCAGCATATCTGAAAACCTATTATGTTTCTCTTCTATTTTAGGGCCTTATCCATTCCTGAAACAAGCAAACAACATCAAGCTGCTATGCAGCACGGTGCTATGAAGACACACCCAGACAGATGTGAACTGAGAACTAGTTTACAATGGTAACAGGGTGCAAGGTGTGTGACCTGGCGTATGTCACTTAGCCTCTGGCCTAGTCAATCACAGCCCCTTCCTAGAGCCATCTATCACCAAGAGAAAATCAGTCACTACACAGATAGCTTATAACAGTTCATGACATAGTAAGAGCTCAGCAGCGTACATGGAACAAGAGATAACACTGCCACCAGATACTAACAGCAGTCTCTCTTCCTGTGAGGAGCATTGGTGACCTCTTAAGATCCACCCCAGCCTGAACTGAGACAATCTTACTGGGAACACATACAATAGTGGTGATTACAGATCCCTGGGAAGTAAGAATCTGTGAAGCCAATGAGTGTACGTGTCACCGTCTTTAAGGAACTCTCACACTCACACACCAGTGGCGATGAGTGAAACCCAAGAAGACAGAGAATTAATTTTGCCATCACAGATATGGTGTATTTTATACTTTACAAGGATAGAAAGAACATCAAATAATTATTTCAAGTATATTTCAACTAAAAATTAACTCAAAATATTTTTCTGCTATATTTATGCCAGAAGCAACTCAAGTGCAGAGGTCTGAGAAATGATGTGTTAACTCTCCGGCTTTGTTCCGAACACTCTTCCCCAAGCTCCTATACACAGCAGGTGACAGGACAAGCACAGAGCCTATGCTGAGGGATGGAGCAGAGCCTGTACCTCCAGGACCTGACAAACACAGCTGCCCATGCAGACTCCATTTTTAATGTAACCAGTAATATGAGAGACGGACACTTAGGGCTTAACAAAAACTCCCAATTAGTGCACAACATGAGTCGGAACTGGTAACACTAGCAGAATAAATAAACTGTGGAGCATTAGTATGTAACTTGACAAGATCTACCAGTTTCTCAAACAAGTAAGAAATTTAAGAAACCGCAGCCCCAAATGTGAATAGTTAGCACAGGGCCAGCCGGGAGGGGACGTTAGGAAGCCGTGATAAAGGCAGCGCCCATCCACGGCAGTGCCGCCCAGGCTGTGCGCCTGAGACTGGCCACCGTCACCGTCATTCTCATCAGTGGCCCAAGAAGAGACGGCGGGGTGAGGTCACCGCTGTCCCATCTCTGTCTACTGTGTCTGTCTGTCCTGTCTCTGAGAGAAGAGTAGGCCCAAGCACTCCCTACCCAGAGACAACAGCCACCTGCCACCTGCCTCCAAGCTCAAGTGACACTCTTTTACGCCCAGTTAGTAACTACAGAGCCGTCAGGACTCTTCCGTCTGAAGAAGCCCCGCTGGCTTGCTCCCTCTCTACAGGGCAGCTTCTCATAACCGCCGATGTGTGGCCCATGACTGTGTCTGGTCCCACACCATCTCTTCGTTGTGTGAGCTCGTTCTCTGGCGCAGTCCTTAAGAACCCGTAAAAGCCGTGCTGTCCCAATGCACTCTCACGGCTTAACGTTGTACGTGCTGTCTTTCCACTGTAGAGTAAACATAAAAGTCTTAGCTTTCCCTGAGTGCATCAGCAGTTGCCATCAGAAGTCAGGTCATGTTGACAGTCCGCACCTCAATAAGTAGCTGGGCCCTTTGCACGTTTATCTTTATGGTCCATCTTTGGGGCTGTTGTTTTGTTGTTTCTTTGTGAGCAGAATCTTGCCATATAGAGCTGGCTGGCCTGAAACTCTATGTAGACACGACTGGCCTCCCCCTTGCACAAATCCTCCTGCCTCTGTCTCAGGGTGCAGGGAATGCAGGTGTGTGCCAACATACCCGGGCTTGCCCACAGTGGTCTACCCAGGTGGACACGCTGTTGTGCTCCTCCCTGCCCGCCCCGCCTTCTCTCAGTGTAGACAAAACAGCAAACGCCTGTTGCTCCATCTCTTCACTAACTATCCCTTTCTTTGAAATGTGTGCGTATATGCTTTGCATTTTGGTTTTTGTTTAGTTTTGTTTTGTTGCATTGTAACATTTTTCTGCCACTCATAATCTACTTATCTGAAGAATTCTTCAATTGAAACTTCTTTTTTAATCATCTATGGACTTGAGGCAGGGACCCCTTCATTTGTTGGTGTACTTGAGTCAGGCCTCATGTGCCCCAGGTTCTGACCCTTCCGGTGTCCCTGCCTCCTCCTCCTAGGTGCAGCCCACACAGTGTCTGCAGTGCTGGGGTACAACAACACGGTGGCCACAATCATTTTGAACAGTCACTCTACCAATTAACTACAGCCCTAGCACCTACACAAGATTTTTTCCCCTTTCCAAAAATATCAACAAACATCTGAATTTCCTTTACCCAATTTTATGTTGTTCTTCCATATTTCCATGAGTCTTGTAGGTTTCTCTGGGTGTTCTAAAGCACGTTGGAAACTTTGCAGACATGTCTTTCTGCTTTTTTACGATCTATGTGATAGTCTGTTCCTTCTGGTTCTCCTTTTACCACATTTTTTGAAGATTACTTTTATTTTATGTGTATGTGTTTTGTTGGCATGCATGTATGCATTCATGTATGTATGTGCATATGCATGTATGTAGGTATACCATGTATGTGCCCGGTGCTCATGGAGGTTCTGAAATCATAGTTACAGGTGATTGTAAGCTGCCATGTGGGTGCTGTGAGCTGAAGCCAAGTCATCATGTGTTCTTAACCACTAAACATCTCTCCACCTCCTCCTCGTTCTTGTTAGAATTGCACTGCAGCCAGCCTGACAGAGGCACCTAGAATCCCTGCACTTCCAGAGCCGAGGCTAAAGGTCTGGGGTTCTAAGTTAGATGTGGCTACACCCTCAACAACAAAACAAAACCTATGTCAAAATAATAGCAACAACAAAAAGAAAAAAATAATGACAGAAGATGACAATGACGTTGACCACATCAGATTCTTTGTCTAATAATTCTTATGTAAACTATAAAAACTATGTATAGGTTGTGTAAAATGTAACAAATAATTGAAGAGGTGGCAAGATGGCTCAGTTGGATCCCACAAGGGGGCAGTAGAGAACCTGCTCCTGACACCTGTCCTCTGAACTACATACATATACACGCACGCACGCACGCACGCACGCACGCACGCACGCACGCACGCACGCACGCACGATATATAAAACTCCTGGGGGGCTAGGGTCTCTGTCTTCAGTGAGTTCTTGCCTGGCTTACTTCCCTGCTGGACTAAGTCATGGAGCTGCAAGCTGAGACACGCTGCCCCAAGCTGCTTTGGGTCATCATGTTTTACCATAGCAGTAGAAGCCTAACTAAGACGTTTGCAAAAAAGCCTTAAAATAAAAAGTACTGTAAGGACCAGCAAAATGGGACTTTCCTCCAAAACCCACATAGTAGAAGAGAAGTGACAACCACAAGCTGTCCTCAGACCTCCACAGGCACACTCCAGCAAAAGAGCACGCACACAAACAAGTAAATAAATTTAAATTTAAAACATTAAAATAATGTAAACATCTGCTTTCTTCTAGCCCTTGAGTAAAGACCTTACTATCGAAGAAATTCGACTATATACTGAGACTGACCCATCATAGCTACATGTAGATTTTATTTTTATACTGTATATACATGACAATCAATAACACTTCTGCTTAGAAAATAAAAGCTGAAATCACAAAACAAGTAAAGACATGAAAAGAAGTGGCAAATAACAAGAAAGCACGTGAAGAGCTTCCTGAGGCAGCTACCGCTTGACAGGAGTGAGCTGGCAGGCTCGGCGCTCCACTCCCAAGGACCCTGCACACACACAAGGAGCCACAGACCTGACCTGTAACTCAGGAAAGGGCGCAGCTGCAGCTTTCCATGGCCAGTGTCTCTGAGGCAGCTGCAGCTTTCCATGGCCAGTGTCTCTGAGGCAGCTGAGCTTTCCATGGCCAGTGTCTTTGAGGCAGCTGAGCTTTCTCGCCATCTGAGCTTTAGCTGTAGCAGCCACTGCAGCCACCTAAGAGATCCCAGTCAAGCCTAACACCTGACCATCAGCTTTCTGAGAAGTTTTATGCGAACTTTATAGAGTTTTCCAAATCACACGACCTGAGTCACCCCAAAGCTAAGAAACTGACATTCAAGCTAAACACTCATGAATACCTGTTAGTTATTCTTAAAACTGAGGAAACATTAATTTTTTAAAACAGCAGCTTGGAGTAGACTGTTAGCTAAGTGATTAAGAACATTTGTTGTTCTTGCATTCGATCTAGATTTGATTGCCAACACCCAGATAGTGGTTCACAACCACCTACAACTCCAGTCCTAGGGGACCCAGTACCCTCTTCTGTCCTCTGAACTGACCAGGCATATGCATAGTGCACAGACATACATGCAGGCAAAACACTCATAGATATAAAATAAATATCAAGATCAGCTAAGCATGGCTGGCATACGCCTCTAATTCCAGAGCTCCAAGGGCAGAGGCAGGAAAGTAATTTCTGTGAGCACTAGGCCAGTACTGCTTGCTCTAGGAAGAAAGATCCAGAATGGCCAGAGCTATGTAACAAAACAGCCCTGGCTCAACAAAGGTGGGTAGGGGTTGCTGTGAATAAGCAATATCTAACATAAGCTAGGAAATGCTCACATGATAAAAAGATAAAAAGCAGCACACACCGGAACTTATCCACCTTCAAGACCAGTTAGGTCTGTCTGAGTACTGGACCAGTACAAGTGTCAGTAGGTCACTCACGGTGGAACTCTAGTCAACAGGAGCCTCAAATGCACTCTCCCCAAGCTCACCACCATGAATGGCTCAGTGTGATCTCAACTGAAACTGGCGAGGGATGGGGGGGGCAGGCCAACAGATGATGAGGAGGATGTGCCACAGCGCCAAGAGACTAAACACTTGGTGCACGTCTGTCACCATGATAAAAACACCATGACCAAAAGCAACTTGGGAGAAAAGGTCTACTTCCTTCTAACAACTCTCAGGTCACTCCATCACTGAGGAAAGTCACAGCGGGAACTCAAGCAGAGGCCACAGAGGGCGCTGCCTCACAGGCCTGCTCCCCATGGCTTGCTCACCTGCTTTCTTGTAGCACCCAGGAGGCTCAGGACAGTAAATCTGAGCTACATGAGAGCCTGCCTTGGAGGGGGGTGTGAGATGGGAGCGTGCTCTGGACTACTTCCAATGGCCTCTTGTGTAGAGGGCTGCGTGTCCTCAGAGGCAAGCAGCCTCCTGCTTATTCCCACTCAGTGGGCTGGGTTGGGCTGGGTGGGAATTAAGTTCCAGAAATTCTCCTGTCTCTACCTCCCCTGAGCTAGAAGGAATGTGGTGCATGCTTACAGGTCATCTTTTCATGTGGTGCTAGGGATCCAAACTCATGTCCTCACAACTGCACAGTGAGCACTTTTCCAGTGAGCCACTGCCACCCCCCAACCACTACAGACTAGCATGTCACTATTAATGTGCTTAAAAAGAAAAGGCTACCTGGGTAAAGAAAACCATTAAAACAAAGAAGAGGACCAAGGGTCATCCCAAATAATGGTCTACAGGATGTAAGGGAATTTAAGGCAAGCTATAAAGGGGAGTCCTTGAAGGAAGGCTGGCCTTGCAGGCTCCTTCCTGCAGGAGCCTTTAATGGGAATGCGCCTCCACATCTAATCCGTTTGTTTGTTTGTTTGTTTGCGACAGGATTTCTCTGCCCTGGAACTGAGAGATCTGCCTGCCTCTGCCTCCCAAGTCCTGGGACTAAAGGCATACTGCCTGGATCTCAAATCCAGTTACTCGTAGGCCCTCCGGATCACAAATGCCCCTAGGTGGGCTAGCATATCCCATCACTACAATGTTTAAATGAGGAGAAAGGGCTATGTAGGAGAGACAACCAGGAGGCAGTCACCTGAGTCTGGAGCTGGCATCAGAGTGAGGACCCAGAAAACAAAGTGCCATTGGAGGTGCAGAGCAGGATGGCTCAGCCAGTGAAGGAGCCTGCTCCATGAATTCAATCCCCAGGACCCAGACGGAGGAGAGAGACCTGACGCCCACAGAGTCCTTCACACTGAGGCACACAAACATCAGTAAACAAGTGTAGTAAAAAAGTTTCAAAAACATTTCTTTACTGTACATTCATGACCACCATCAGACTCACCCACCCAGACACTGCACTGACCCTACCAGAGGCTTTTATAACATGGGCACCGAACGGTCAGCTGAAGCTATGACTATAAGCAGGGTTAGCCTGGCTTCGCTCAGCAGGGTTAGCCTGGCTTTGCTATCGGTGCCTTGAATTCAATAGGAAAACGCTAAAATGTTATGACATACACCCATTGCACGACCTAGGTCCTCACAAATCCACCCCTTGCTCTAAGGGAAATACGGCCCTAGAAAACCCTTAGCGGCACAACGCCCAGTACAGCCCTTGCTACAAAATAAGCAGTAGACAAATAAATGTTCACGCAGTCTGCCAAAAGTCAAAGGAAACTCTGAATGCATCTAAGAGCTCTAATTGCATTTAACATGACAAAAGGAGCCTAGAGCTTACACAGGGTAGATCAGACAGCCAGTACACCCCTGTGCTGAGACACGCTGGTCTGACATTGACTCAGGGGGCAGTAAAGAACTACCTTCCTTTCTCCCCAGTGTCACAGGAGTGTAACTGGGAAACAACAGGTAACAGCCTATGGTGTACTGCATGACTCTTTACATATGTGTACAAGAGCAAAGTAAACCCCCTCCCAAAACCAAGGAAATAAACACAACTATCACCTCACAGTAACTCAAAAACAAAACCAAGGAAATGACCACAGCCATCACCTCACATAGTCACGATGAGAAGCACGGCCAGGGACAGTCGGCTACCACTCCCGTGGCTGACACAGCAAGGCCAGCACCATGAGCAAGGGGGACAGAACACCGTGAACACTGCAGTCTCACTGCGAACTCCCTATGAGCTTGTGTGTGTTGTGCCACCCAAAGTACAATGCAAGACGAAAGCACCATGTTAACTCATCAGGACCCTGCTGGTTTTATTATCAAAAAGACCCAGCTTTCTAGTTATGAATGAGAAATCCACCAACAATGTACATATGTGTTATACAAGCTTTCTTGGGTCATTTTTTTTCTTTTCTAAGGCAATAAATATTGTTAAGTTCCAAAAAGCCAAAAGACTGGTTTATATCACAAATCTAAGTCCACAGAATTCTCCTGTATTGCAACAGTTCCTAAGACAATTAGGTATCTTTTTAAAACACTTACTCTCCAGCTATTTAATTCCATTGAGACCATAAAGCTTTTAAAAGAAACAGATACTTAAGAACACACAGTATCTTTGGTTATGAACAAATTTACAAATGGAAAACCTCATGAAGGAAAATGTCCCCAATCAGTAATTCACAGATAACAATGAGACAACTAAAAGCTACTTTGTTCTCCTACTGACCTCTACTGCAATGCAGACAGCATCTGCTCAGCATAACCCAGCTGCTACACAGACTGTGGCCACGGAGCAGATCGCAACTGATAGTGCTGATGGACTGTTCATGCATCAAAGGGCCAGGGTTATCCGATAGAAAGAACCCGTTTCTGTAAGCAGTACTCCTGTTGACTCCTCCATGGCGATGGCGTTCAGCATTAGCACCACAGTGACTCCAATAGCCGTCCACTGAGGCTAGCTCATGGGATGTCTACATGCTACCTACATGCACCCCTACATACAGAGGGGTGAGTGCTCACTGACTTAATTAAACAGTTACCATCAGACTCTGAGAGACAGAGGGCCCCATGTGTAAAATACATGGTAACTCATTTTCTCATATCATTTAATTTACAAATGCTATATTCAAACACGTTTTTGTCACAGAAAATAAAATTATTTCTAAAGCAAAATAAAACTTACTTTTAGAAAATCTGAGTCACAAAAAATTAAAAATCACCCACAGCTATACCAATTATCATTAGATACCAGACAACTACTCAAGATTTATTTTCCACTTAAAAATCATTTTCAAATATTAATTTATAATATAATCAGATAAGAACTCACATCGACCAGTAAAAGTAACTTGTTTAACAGAACGTCCCCGCCTGCCTACATACCATGGTTAGGCACATTTTACTGCTGGCTACACTGTCTTTTTAGACTGAACACACAGCCACACTGAGAACGGAGTCAGCTCTGCTTTGATACACTCAATCAACCGTGAAGCACACGAACACACACCAAAGGACATCCTCACACTAGTGTTCATCAATAAATTTAGATGATATAAGGATGAAAGAGAAGAGGAAACTTTGAGAACGTAAGAAGAAAAGGAACAAAGGAGCACAAACTCCCAGACCACACTTGTGTAAGGAAACACACACACACACACACACACACACACACACACACACACACACACACACATTTATGCCAACAACTTTTACCTTTACTTGTTAGTCTCATTGAAATATCTTAACATTCATTCCCATGGAAAATTTGCTATGTACTCACAGGGATACAAGGAGACATATTTAACATAAAAGTAAATGTTATTAGTTTTTAGAACAAATATTTCAACTTTAAAAGCATGAGCCAGCTTTTAAAAGCTCAACTACTAGGAAGTGCTCTGTCAACATCACTGTTAACACTGAGTATTAAACTGAGACTCAGAGCCACTGAGTATCTTCCACCTGGGCATTTGCTGATCTATCTAAGTAATTCCCTCCACTCCATGCTGTCAGAAGCCCCACCCTCCAAACGCACTGTTGCTCCCCACATTGTCTTACAGTCATAGCTCTACTGTAGTTCAAAACTTGAGTCACCTGTATGCATCGTCTTCTTTCAAGTCTCATATCATCCTGATGGGGTGGGGGAAGGGAGGGAAGAGTCCAGCGGCAAAACTACAACACTGTGTGAAAAAAAACAAATTACGATAAGATATGAGGATGCAAGACAAACGCCCCAACTCAGGGTGTCTAAGCACAACCCCCAAACACATGGAAATTATTTCAAATTTGTCAACTTAAGTTACTAACCACTATACTTATTTGAGTAATTTTTATTCATCTAGAGCATATAGAAAACATATATAATAATCATTTTTCATGGAAAAGAAGAAAGTAATAAAATGTGCCTATGAGCAGTTAACACGTTGAGGATTTCTAGGCATCAAGTAAGCATAAGCACTGACCGTGCAGCTCTGTGCAGCAAATCTAAAGGAACAAGCTGCTGTTTGAGCTTACACACTCTGCACAAACCACAGAATTTCACTTCACTTCTCATAGGAACTGTCAAGGCAAGGTAACGAAAGCTCCCTGTGGGAGAGACGGTGTGTCGCCATTGCTGTCTGCGTGCAGTTCAGAGCCATCTCGCTTGTGTGGTGCCCTGTCCATACACCCTCCCTGGCTCTCCAGCGGCTCCATCTCAATTTTCTATTTATTAACTAACTAACTAATATTATTAACTAACTTTTTTTGTTTGTTTGTTTGTTTGTTTGTTTTTTGAGACAAGGTTTCTCCGTGTAGCCTTGGCTGTCCTAGACTCACTTTGTAGACCAGGTTGGCCTCGAACTCACAGTGATCCACCTGCCTCTGCCTCCCAAGTGCTGGGATTAAAGGCGTGCGCCACCATGCCTGGCCCTTAACTAACTATTTATTAACTATTAACTAAGCTATTTATTGCTTCCACTGGTTATTCAGTTACTGGTGGGACAATTCCATGATGACGTGGGAAGGCGAAGACAACGTCCTGGCTATCAAGGGAGAACACAAGGTGGTGACAAGAGAGAAGCAAAGACAAACAGGCTAAAACCTAACTTCCAAAAAAAAAAAAAAATTTTTTTTAAGTGATATTATGAAATTCAGTGAGCACTCCAGAGGAAGCAGAGTTACTTATTTGGGCCTAGCTATCAAGCTGAATGAATGAATTAGCAAACAAGCAAAACACATTGATTCCTGAGATAGCTGGGCTTGTTTGCTAACCTTTAAAGAAGTTTTATATGTAAATTCTTTTAATGATTATTATTTTATGTGAATTGGTGTTTTGAATGTTTGTGTAATCTCTTGGAACTTGAATTACAGACAGTTGTAAGCTGCCATGTGGGTGCTGGGAATTGAACCTAATCCTCTTGAAGAGCAGCCAATGCTCTTACACACACTTAAACACACATTCACACACACACACACACACACACACACACACACGCACACACACACAGTTTTTTAAAGAAAGGAAACCACGAAGAAACGCACCAACAAATACAAAAATACTGTTAGTCATAAGTGTTACAGACTGAGGAAGAAAAGACAACAGTCTATCTAAGCTAAATCATCTGGGCAAGCTGCCCTCTGTGGTGCTGCCTGCATCCCAGTGCCTGGACCTCCACACACTTCCCAGGATGCATCCTCCCAACCATCCTTCCAGACGCCTTTTTCCAACTTAGTATGTACTCTCAAGTGTCCATCCCAAGTCACACTGTCTGCGTGTAGCCCATTTCAGGTCATACATGGGGAAGGGGAAAGGGACAGGGAAAGGAAAGGAAAAGGGAGAAAGGAGGGAGCGAGGGAAGGAAGGGGAGGGAAGGGGGAAAGGAAGAAAAATCTAGACTGAAACAACTCTTATCAATGATTATAATTCACAACAAATAGTACTAATTAGCCTTATTACTTAAAGTCCAAGTAATACTACCAAATAATAGGAAAATTAAGTCTGAAGTGAGGTATTTTTAGACAACTGGGTCGTATGTGCGTGCGTGTGCGTGCGCGTGTGTGCATGCGTAATCTCCATTAATTATTGCCAACTATTTTGTTTTTCACTTATTTCTGCTACTTTTGAACTCTCAGGTCAAAGTCCACCTCTGCCCTCTAACAGCAGCGACAGGAAGCACTGCTGGTGAGCAATCTCCCTCAGACAGGACTGGATCTGTGGGTTCTTTATAAACTGCAAGCTGCTGTTCTGAAGTCACTGTCTATATCCCTTACCTCCTGTTAAAGGACTGCCTTTCCAGACACGCTGATGCTACAAAGACACATCCTGTCAAGTGCACCAACTCTCAAAACACAGGGCTAGTTGTGTGGCTAGGTGCATGGTTAGCAGGTAAACAAACAATGAAAGGAACCATCACAGTAGTTTTGCTTCTAAAAACAACTGAATCAGTGAAATTAAGTACTTTTCACTTCATAGTTTTCCCCCCAATAATGGTCAGTCTTTCAAATTCTGGCATGGATTACCAGAAACGACAGAGAAGGGTCAGGTGTCTGGTTCGGAGCTATACACAGCTGCATTTGACTCTTCATGCTGTTTGCCAGCAACATTTACACACTGAACAGGTGACACCACTGCCATCAAAGTCCTTACAACATTGGATCAAACACAGTCCTAGTGTTTTGTGTGTTTTGTGTGTGTGTGTGTGTGTGTGTGTGTGTGTGTATGTGTGTTGCCTGCATGTGTGTCTGTGCATCATGTACATCCTGGTACCTGGAGGCCAGAAGAGGGTACATACAGCAAGTTGTGAGCTACTATACGGGTGTTGGGGATTGAGCATGGTCCTCTGCAAGAACAGCAAGTATTCTTAACTGCTGAGTCATCTTTCCAGCCTCCAGTATTCTTTTTATTAAAAGCTGATAAAAAGGTAAAGTATTATTCACTACTAATTTAAATATGTAAAGGTAAAAACAAAGTCTTGACACCTTTCAGAAGCACCATGCATGGCTCACTACTCACTGGAGAAGCAGCCACAGCAGCAGCAAAGGCTAACATATGTCCAGGTCACACAACCTGCTCCTGGCTTCTGTACCACCTAACCATCACACAGTTCACACGAGAAATCTGGACATTGCATCATTTTAAATGAAGTTTCTAATAAACCCTCTCTGTTGGCTTCAGGAAGAAAAGGTTAATGTGTACCCGGCTTACTTCAGCCGGCACTGCTGTGTGGGGCTCTGCAGCGCCTGGCCTGGCAGGCCATGATGTTTGGCAGCTCTGTGCAGTGCTCCATACATGAATTCTCAGCCAAAGCCATCAATGGGCACATGATTGGCCTGGATAAGTACAAGGGTTTCGTATGCATCGTCACCAACGCAGCAATGAAGCAAAACCAAGGTAAACTACATTCAGCTAGTCAATGTGCACGCCCGATATGCGGAGTGTGGATAACAAAACCCAGGTCTCCCTTGCAACCAGCTGGGGGTGGGCAGCAATCAGGGGGTCTGCAGCTGGCTACAGTGTCAAGTTTGACTTGTACATCAAGATCTGTGTAATGGGAACGATGCCCACCCACTGTGGAAACGGGTGAAAGTCCCGCCCGAAGGCAGGGGCATGCTGGGACACGCCATCAAATGGAATTCTACCAAGTTTCTCACTGCTAAGAATGGCTGGCTGCGTGGAGAAGCGCGATGGTCCCATGGAGGAGCCTCATGTAATAGAGAGGGACCTGCCATGCTACCTCTAGCCCTCCAAGCGTGACCGAGGCCCCTGCCCTGTGAATCCTGGATCCTTCTACCCCAGCACTCATGGTGGTCTGCCTGCAAACCAGCCTGCTGGTGGGGCAGTCCTGAGGACCTGGCGTGCACCCCTAGTAGATGGAGGAAGGCCCAGAGGCCTGTGGCCCCCAGGCTCAAGTTTTACCTTGGCTGCCTTGTGGGAATAAATTATAGAAATGTGAATTAAAATAAAATAAATTAAATTTTAAAAAAGGAATCTGTACCCTAATACTCCAGGGCTAGAGAGATGGCTCAGAGGTTAAGGACACTGGCTGCTCTTCCAAAGGTCCTGAGTTCAATTCCCAGCAACCACTTGGTGGCTCACAACCATCTGTAGTGAGATCTGGTGCCCTCTTCTGGCCTGCAGGAGTACATAATAAATAAAAAGACTCACTGCAAACAGGTAATTGCAAACACCAACAGCTACTTCTGCAGTCTCGCTTCGGATATGATTTTCTTTTTGAAGAGCCTTAAAATATTAGGGTCATTTCCTTTAATTTCTGGAAAACATATAGTCAATTAGTTCCTTTTCTGTCATAAACGGAATCATTCACAAACTGTGGAGGGTAGCAGTAGACACTAATAAAAACATGCCCGACCACCACAGAAGGAGCTGTCCGTCCTGGTTCCCAGAACCCTCCGGTGTGCTTCAGCTCACAGTATGCCGAAGGCTACTAACAGTCCATCAACCATCCGAAAACTGAGCTTTCGTGCTTTCCTAAAGCTAAACTTGGAAGCTACTTGTCAGTTGTCTGACGAACAACAGCTTGTCTTCCGGGAGGCAATCGGCAGTGGACACGTGGTGTGCACAGGGAGGCCCTTGCACTTGCACATGCCTCGCTGAGACTAGTGAGCAGCAGCCCCCCACCCCGCTGGTGTTCCCCAAGGCTGCCCTGACCAGCTGGCACGCACAGCTCGGCTGTGACTACAAGGACCACTGAGTGCTCTGGTGTGGCCAGATCACACCCAGGGCCAGTGAACTCAGCTGAGTGTGGAGCCTTCACTAACGACACCAAGCTCCAAAGTGTCTCTAACTCCACAGTCACTAAGCAGCGGGACCTGCTGCAAAAGGCAGATGAGGCAGCGGGTGGTACACACCCTGAGCCCAGCATGCACAAGGCACAGGCACCTGGAGCTCCACAGTAAGGCCTAGTCACAACAAAAGCAAGCTTTTTAAAATGTTCTCATACAAAGACTTTCAAAGAATAATTAGGCACCATTTTATTAAACTGAGTGCAAATGAACAGCTTCCTATTGCTCTCTAACTGTTCCTGTGTTTTATATATACTTCATAAGTGATTTTAGTCCATATGAAAAAAACATGATGCATCATGGAACTTAAAAGGAAATTTAGGTGGTTCCAAAGCTACCAACTGAATAAACAAAACCAGTTAAGTATAAAACATCTAAAATTTGGGGCCAGAGAAATGGCTCAGCAGCTAAGTGCACTTCTTGATCATGCAGAGTGTCGAGGGTCAATTCCAGCACCCACGCGGAGATGCACAGCCATCTGCAATTCCAGCTCCAGGAGATCAGAGCGCGTCTAACTTTCAACAGCTCTAAGCAGCACGTGGTCCACATACAATACATGGAGGCAAACACTCACACATGTAAAAGTTAATAAACGTAAGAAAAGCTCTAGAACCCTATTTCGTGAATTGAAGCCGTGACTCTCTAAAAACTGTACCCTATGGCTAATAACTACCCTACTACTCTGGGCCCATCATGCAACGGATAGGGCAGAAGGAAACAAAGTCTTTTCCGTGTAATTGCAGAGGCAAATTTTCCAAAACTACAATAGGTAAGTGGCTAAAAAGGAAAAGAAATGTCATTGTTCTGATACTAAACACAGAAAATAGTCCATCTCTCTAATTCCCAATAAGATGATCGAATGGCATTATAGAGAAAGCAATTAGACTAGCAGGGACCTCATCACAGCCCTTTTTTTTAGCCTGTAGGATGCGCTACCATGCTGCCAACATTACTGATGAAACCACAAGGAAAAGCATATTTGTGGACACCGCAGCTCAGGTGCTTAGTGAGTGCTGACATGTTTAATCCTGTGGCGACCACTTTACAGATGTGGGAAACAAGGGTGCAAGAGACTAGCAGGTCAAAGCCCCCACTGCTGATCAACTCAGTCAGGCGCCAAAGGGCTCCACACCCAAGAAGATTCTTCCAATGAAATCATGGAATGGTTGAGAAAACTACAAAGACACAAGAACCAGAGTCCACGCAAGCATGGATGTGACCTTAGACCCTGCCGTCTCTATCTCAAACATGGAAGAGCAACAGTCTTAAGTAATAAATTAATACGTTAAAAAATTTATCTTAGGCAAATGACATGCCAACTGTCCCAAACTAGTCAGGAAATTTTTATTCCAACATACAACAGATTGCTACATACTCCTTCTAGGGGGAAAAGCATCAGCTGCAAGGGGACAGCTCAGGACAACAGCTCAGGACAAGCCACAAGTACTATCCGCATGGGCCTTGGGCTGCTCTAATGCACAAACACCCTGCATGGGAATTAACGAACAGAGACGGCTTCAAGTGTGTGTTAAAGAAAGAAGTGCGGGGTTCAGTAACAATCGTATGGAAATAACAGGTTCCGAAGCCCAAGGAGAAGGTCAACGACAATTCAGTAGATTAAATGTTGACTCAAATTTTTGCTACTTCAACAAATAAACAAAGTTCTAATTCAGCCTCTGTCCAGAAACTGATTTAGACATTAAGTATCCACACACAGCAGCAGGTACAGCAGAGGAGGAAGGGATCCAGAGCAGTGAGCCCCCCAGGAACATGAGGCCCGGGATCTCCCCTATAGCAAGAGCTGGAGAGTGTGTGCACAGGAACAGCACAGATCTGCTCACCATGCCCCGGGGTGCTGCTGCTCTGTCTTCTCAGTCCACGCAGACACACTCAGGCATCTGCATAGCCTTAGATGGACTTTTCAGTCTGCTAATGCATTTGTTCTCTCTGACTCTCAGTCTCAGACCCCAGAGCCTTTGAGGACCCTACCTGCCCTTCCCAGAGGGACAGTGTATAGTGCAGATACAAGGGAAATGCCTGGCTGGTTCTCTTGTACCTTAGATCTTTCTATAGTTCAAGGGCCACATTTCCAATGACCCAGTGAAATCAAATTTCCCTGTTATAATTCACTGCATGAAGCATCTTTTTAACTTACTTAACCTCCACTAATTAAATACATAAATCACACTATCATATCCATTGTTACACATGATAAAAACTAAGGCCCAAAAATTAAGTTAGCCCAAGTCAGACATAAGCATGGTAAAAACATGAAGTTTCATACTCACACCCACGGCTCTTGCCCCCATGTTAAAGTGAATGTAACAGTTCCCTTACTTGCGTTCCTCAAAACCAAGGAAGGAAACAGGAAGAACATCGTCTCCTCCTCACTCTCCACCTTGGATAATGGACATTACTGCCAGTCCACTATCTCAAGCCAGAGCTCTTATCACCTAAGACTCTGTCCTCTCCCTTGCTGCACATCCCATAATCTCCTGGGGTAGATTTCACCTTGAGAGTGAAGCCTTCCAAACTGGCCCCACTGCTGCACCGCCATCTTGGCCCACCAAGGTCCTTGCTTCCTTTGGACTTGCTGCTCGTATTCTCTGACCCAGCAGGGCCCATTCTCATCACAGCTACAGTCCTCCAAAGCAGCCACGCTATCCGTCTACCCCCTCACGCATAATTACACTGTTCAAAAGGTAGAACTGCTTAAAAAATGAGTATATATTCTATTTGAAATTTAAAACTTCAGATCTTTCTACCATCTTATATCAAATAATAGTTATTTTAAAGGATAGTAATTATTAAAAAAACTAAAATCCACACAAAACTTGACTGTCCACAGTTTGGTGGTACGATTTCTGCTCCTGTTGTAAAATCTGTGTAACTTTGTATTAAGAAATTACTCGCAGGGCTGGAGAAAAGCCTCAGCGGTAAGCAATGCATGCTGGCTACCGTGTTCTGGCTTCCATACGCACCAAGC
Organism: Acomys russatus; assembly: GCF_903995435.1. Classification (NCBI taxonomy): domain Eukaryota; kingdom Metazoa; phylum Chordata; class Mammalia; order Rodentia; family Muridae; genus Acomys; species Acomys russatus. The sequence goes on along the minus strand of NC_067144.1, from coordinate 73,183,294 downwards.
GCACACGGCACATGCACAATACAAACACAAGACACACACAACAAAATGTACAAGTTTACAGAATACATGTGCGCATCATTTGATAGGTTCACAGGTTCCACTGAAAAGACCTGAGCGCATTCTAGAAAACACCACTGGGCATTGTGTAGGTAGGCGGTTCCCAGTTCTTTACTATGGAAACCTGAACCCGGTGCCTGCCTCTGCGCATCTGAGAACACAGTACAGAGCGAAGCACTGTGACCCTCCCCCGCTGGCTTGCTTACTTACAGATACCACCTACAAATTATACGCTCACATTTTCTCACACGGACAGGAGGTGGCAGATGGTATGTAGTTCTCTGCATTCAGACAAGGTTCAGAATGAGAGTCTCACACAATCTATTGTTATACTTTCTCCCTAATCTGAACTCCTAGGGTAATCACTTGTGGATATACTTCCTAAACTAAGCACCACCTACCCCAGAAAGCATTTAGAAAGAACATGTTCAATCAGCAGCCTGCAGCCTTTCTAAAACCCACTTCTAAGACAGGTGTAACTGACCCACTCTGCCCTTCCTGATTGCACTAGTTTTCCTAAGTAAGATGGTCGGTCTGTAAGTGCAATGACTCACATACATAATTTTAAATTAAAATGCTATATAATTAATTTATATCCATGCATACATGTATACATGTCGAGTTAGCCATAGTTTTATAAACATAGAATTACGTGTAATCTTAATAAACCATTGCTTTTAATTATCTTAGAATGTAAAAACTACAGAAAAACAACAGGGTCCAGAAATGACCACAACACAATAGCTATCCATTTACATCTCTCCTAAACCATTCCTGAGCGGGCAATGTTCTTCCCATGCAGCACTGTTACAGAGAAATGCTGCTGTAACAGGCACTTTGGAAGCAGCTTCTGCTAAAAAGCACCGACTCCCCACCTGGGTCTACAACGTAACTAAAGGCGCAGACAAACTAAAGGCAAGTCCCTCTGCCTTGTTTTACAGCTGTCACCTAATTAGCACTGCACATAGACATGTTAGTTACTCAGACTGTGAGTGTAAAGACTGGTGAAACCCAGTCCAGCCCGCCCAGCCCAGCCCTTCAAGGAGGGAAGGAACACACCAAAGAGGAACTGGGGCATCTTCCTGGATGCTCTACTGTGCTCAGTTCCAGACTTCCCAAGGAACCCCCAGCCACCCTGGATCCCAAGAAAACTGCAGCACCCAAACCCTCCGTCCCCAGGGGAGAAATTAACCCGTGAAGGAAGAGCAGTGGCTCAGCTTGTCTTACCCCTTCACCAAGACCGCCCGCTGTGCACACCTCCCACCTACCGCCCAGTGCCTCCTCTATTCAAAGCCAACACTCTTCTCAATAGTCCAAAGACAGAGCTGAGGTTCCTGGCCACCTCTATGCTGTCTCTCTTTCCAGTGTGACACCATCTAAAGCTCATCTCTCTGCTCCTTGTCATCACTCATTTAACAGTGTGCTCTGACAGGTGGTCTAGCCCAGGCTCCTGATACTCCTGGAGCAGAGGCCCCTGCTGTAACAAGTCCCACTCCCCTCCTGCCTTAACTAGGATTAAAGTCTGTGTGTTTACTTTCAGAATACGTACTAGTGCTCTTGAGACACTCCTTGATTTTGGAGTTTCTGATTGTTTGTTTGTTTGTTTGTTTTTCCCTAGAGACAGGGTCTCTCTGTGTAGCCTTGGCTGTCCTGTAGACCAGACTGGCTTTGAACTCACAGAGATTCACCTGCCTCAGCCTCCCAAGTGCTGTGCTGGGATTAAAGGCGTGCGCCACCACGGCCGGCTTGCTTTTGAGACACTCTTGCATCTCTTTTCCATGTTGACCCTAACTAAAGGTGCTTACTTCTCTGAACTCTCCTCTCCACTCGTTTCACTCTAACAACTTTCCCTGCCTAACTTATTACTCGGTATCAGTCTTGTAAGCTTCTGGGTGACTCCTTTTCACTTGCCCAGCTCAGTGTGCCCAAATCACAAGTGGGAAGTCTGCACCTCTATTTCCAGTACCACCATGCTCACACTGCCTCCATAAGCCCCTGACAGCTAGCTTCTTTACTTACTGAGTGTGTCTGTGTTTGGTTTAGGGAACAAGGCCTTGCCCAGGCTGACCTCAAATGCACTGTGTTAAGACAGGCCAGCCTAAACTTGTGGCAAGTCTCCTGCCTCAGCTTCCCAAGCATTGTCATTACAACACTAACCCTAGCCCTAATTCCTTTCCCTGGGCTCATCATGCATATGGCTGCCACCTTTCTTCAGCAGCAAATGACTTCCCTCTACAGTTGGCAAGCCACCACACCTCATGGATAAGATTGTTACATTCTATGCTGGTGTTCAAATCCCTCCCCATCCACTTATAGGCACACTACCTTCTGGTCTGAATAAGCATTATCTATCAGTGTGTTCCAGTGACTGCTGTATACTTAGCAAAGTAACATCTACCACTGGAGAAAAAGCACTACTTGGTCTCCCATAGATGTTCAGTGAACACAGTGAACTAACAACAGGGAAAATGATGTTTGGGGGAGGGGCAAACTACAAATTGGCATAATATATACAAACATAGCTGCCTCCAAAAATAGCAAGAAACTGTTTTTGTCCTCTCAAGTTTTCAAAAGCAATTTTTTAATTTTTGTTTTCTGACAAAACAAAACCTTATACCTTACAAACTTTCACCTGCAATTTTACTATCAATGGGAGTTTTGTGGAAAATGAGGTGGTGCTGTCACAGTCCTAACACACACACTTGGTAATAATGTCAGGTCTATGCTTCAGATTCCACTGGCTTCAACTAATGCAAGCATCCAAACGCCTGGCAAAATAGACATGCTCCCAGGCGCCCTCTACTTATAAAGTGGAGTTTGCTTCCTCGTTCTGAGACCCTTCAGTCAAACTCCAAACACAGGCATAGCACAACTGCTCTCCAGTCTCTACATAAGACCAGCCAACACATAGCAAATGAAAAAGTATTAAAATTAGTAAGAAAATATGGTGGTGGGGGGACCTTTCAGCAACACCGTTATTCTCACTCCCTCGCCCTAAGCAGGAACTACCCTAAAGGCCTGGGAACCACTCAGGCCAGAGAGCAGGTCGTGACAGGCCATCCTACCAGTTCCAACCCTGAGGCATACAGCACCCCCGCAATGCCTCTGTGCCAATTTAAATTCAGCTGCTTGTATCTCTTATTTTGGTTTGGGGGAGGGGGTTGTTTGTTTGTTTGTTGTTGGTTTTTTCCCTTTGGTTTTTTTCTCGAGACAGGGTTCCTCTGTGTAGCCTTGGCTGTCCTGGACTCACTTTGTAGACCAGGCTGGTCTCAAGATCCAGCTGCCTCTGCCTCTGCCGGGACTACAGGTCTGCGCGGTTGTGCCTGATGTTTTTGGTTTTGTTTTAAGCTATACATAGACAACCAAATCGCCTTTAAAGACAAACTTTCCCCTTCACCTTTACTCCAGCCGGTTGCCATATGCTCCATCGTTCTTAGTGACCTCAGCTCTGCTCCATCTCGGGCTTCGCCTCTTTTACACCCTGATGTGCTCACAGAGCACACAGCACTGTCAAGACTAAGTCACTGCAGTCCTCAAGGCAGAGCACTGAGCCACAGTTTGCTCATCTGTGTGTGTGGTACGCAGCTGCACCACTGCATGTGTGCACCAGTGAATGCACAATTGCATGCAAATGTGGCTGTGGAGACCAGAAGTCAGCTGCAAACATGCTACACTTTTCTAAGGCTTATTTTTATTTATGCATGTGTCTATTGATGTGAATGTATCCCTGGGCAGCAGACTTGAATCTGAGCCATCTCTGCAGCTCCCTGCTTCAGCTGTTGAGACAGGACTTCTCTTTAGTCTAGGGCTGACTAACTCAGCTGGAGCGGCCCTCCTGTCTCCACCTCCCCAGCACTGGCATCACAGGTGTGCACCTGCCAGACCCAAGGCCAGGCTGGGAGTGGGCGCTGGAGGACAGCCTCGGGCCCTCATGCTCACACAGCGCCAAGCACCTGGCCAACCGAGCCGTTCCCCAGCCCGCTTGTGTTCTAGCTCCAGTCCACTCTGTTTCTTTATTTATTTGTTGTTTTCTCTGTGCTGTCTTGGCTGTTCTAGAACTCACTCTGTAGACCATGCTGCCCTTGTGTGCCAACACTGCCAGTCTGTCTACTCTTAGAAACTCATCTCATCATAGCAAATACAAGCTTTATATGCAAAAGCTGCCCATTCAAAATGAAAACTTAAGAGAGTGAGTGCTCACCACAGAGAAGTTATGGCAGATTATGGTTTGTACAGCCTATGTTAAAATGTCATGAAATAATTGTGTTCTTGGGATTGGACGACATAAACAAGAAAACTGGACATCAAAAGGGGCTCAACCTAACTTTTCTCTGGGTTTTTTGTTTTTGTGTTAATTTGGTTTTGTTTTTAACAAATCTAGGCTATTTAAGTCACTGCCCAGCATTTTCTGATTGTTCATCAATCGCAACTGCACAGCACTGTAGTTCAAGAATCAGCAATATAATTTACCTTACTTTTCTCTTCTCCTTTTCAGTCCTATCTTCTACTACCCACTTCTAAATCGACACTTAAATCAAAATGGACCAACATCCATTCATTCCTCAAATTTTTTTCTGACTATTCCATAAATCCTCATTTACTTCTGCCTGCCGAGAGCACGCCAGCATAACACCTGTCTCCCTCATGGTGTCTACCACTCCTGGAACATGACTGCCTGACACAGCAATTCTTTTGTTTTGTTTTGTTTTTCGAGACAGGGTTTCTCTGTGTAGCCCTGGAGATCCTGAACTCATTTTGTAGACCAGGCTGGCCTCCAACTCATAGAGATCCACCTGCCTCTGCCTCCCTGAGTGCTGGGGTTACAGGTGTGCGCCATCACGCCCAGCAACACAGCAATTCTTATCACCAGCCCTGGCAGCATTCTCTTAGTTAACAGTGTGCAGTGTCTAGTCACTAAAGGCAGGAAAAGCCCCGTTCACCTCCTTTCCAGAAGTTCAGCCTTGGTACCCACAGCTGACTAGAGCAAAGATGACCATGAAAAACCATGATCATTAATTAACCCACTCATCACCAAAACCATCTACATGGGCTTGCTCTGTAGAAACAGGCCAGTTGACTATTGTTAATGTAGGCGAGCCAGCAGTGGGATGAGTGACTCTACTATGTCTCAATCCAACCAAACAGCACAGAAGCTGGTGGCTCTGCTAGAGACCAACTGCTCTCCAACTACCTAAGCTATATAACAGCTAGCATTCAGATAACGTTTGGAAATAATTTCTTTTAAGTAGCCATCATCCTTCCTAAAAGGTATTTTCGGGGCTGACAAGACGATTCACTAGATTAAAATGTTTGCTGCCAAAGCTGACAACCTGCGTTAGATCCCAGAAACTCACATGATGGAAGGAGAGAACAGACTCCTGTAAGCTGTCCTCTGACCTCCGGAACAGTGCTCAGTTACATTCATGCATACACAGAAACGTGAAACTTTAAGTGGCGAGAGTACAGCCACCCTCAGCTGCTAAAACAAGTGGCCTACTAGGCAAAACAGCTAACTGAAACAGCTGTGACAGTTCAGTGACACTGGGTGAAGAGCTTAAAACATCACAGCTAAACAAGTCCCTGAAGGTCGGGGCGTCTGCTCCTCTCCCGGCAAAAACTGCTTCGGAAACTATCTTCCATGAAGCATTATTTTTATCTTTTTTTTTTTTTTAAGATTTATTTATTACATATACAGTGTTCTGCCTGCATGCACACCTGCACACCAGAAGAAGGAACCAGATCTCATGATAGATGGTCATGAGCCACCATGTGGGTGCTGGGAATTGAACTCAGGACCCCTGGAAGAGCAGATGGTGCTCTTAACCACTGAGCCATCTCTCCAGCCCTAAAGCATTATTTTTAAGTCACTAACAAAAACGTATCTACTTAAAGCTTTGGTTTCTATAACATTTCTAAAAGCATCCATTGTGTTAAAAAAAAAAAATATACACACACACACACACACACACACACACACACGCAGTCAAAGTTGAGGAAGTTAAAAGTAAAATTTCCATTTCGGATGCGTCAGCCAGCTGAGGATCACCACGGAACACCTAGCATTGAGTTTACCTACAGAAGAACTTCACTCGGACACCTGGTGACGAATCTCTGCGCACTCTTGGTGCAGGACACGGCAGGTTCTGACAGTTCTCCCAAACCCTCTCTTGTTCTTTGTTTTCAGTCTCACATACTCCAGGCTGGCCTTGAACCTGTGAGGAAAATGACCTTTTTTAGAATCCTGCCCCTCCTGTGGATGAGTGGAGAGATTACAGATGTGTGCACACCTGGTTTACTCAGCACTAGAATCCAACCCAGAGTTTCATGAGTGTTAGGCTAGCACACTCCCAAATGAGCTACATCCCAGGCCCTCAAACTCTTTTCATTACACAAAGTCACATTTGATTCTCGGCTCCATACTTTCTCAATACAGAATAGCATAATATTCCTATTTTAGGACACTTGTACAATAATGGTGAATTGCTAAGAAGTTTTTAATTCTGACATTCACAGGACATGGTAGAGCATGCCTTTAACCCCAGCACTAGGGAGGCAGAGGCAGATGGGTCTTTGTACAGTGAGCTCCAGGCCAGCCAGGGCTGTACCCTTAACTGGGAGTATAGGAAAGGGACAGAACACTACAGAGGCTTATAAAACCAATGGTAAAGCAAAATCCTCAGTCATCACGTAACTGTCACACCACACAGCATCACCTAAGTGTGTACAAACACACGTGTAACGAGAACGTGAGCCCTGACTGTAATCATAAAGAATATTTTTAAAAATCTGCTCATTAAAAAATACAGGCCAGAGAGATTGCTCAGTGGTTAAGAAGACTGACAGCTCTTTCAGAGGACCTGGGTTCAATTCCCAGCACCCACATGACAGCTCACAACTGTCTGTTAATTCCAGGATCTTACACTCTCACACAGACATACATGCAGGCAAAAAAATAATAAAATAAAATAAATAAATAAATAGCCCAGCCAAGACTACACAGAGAAACTCTCAAAAAAAACCAAAAACAAACAAACAAGCAAATAAACAAGACCGTGAGGCCTTCCCAGAAAGGTAACAGCAAGCCTTTAGGTGTTTCTTCCATCCAAGTACAACCAGGCCTGACACTACTTTGCTTCAGAGATGGCTAAATCAAGCACATTTAAAGTGATGTGGCCAAAGACTGAGGGCAGCACTTCTAATCAGATGCTGGGACTGGGGAAGGCACAGCGGAAGGCAAGGAAGCACTGAATGGGATGCAGCTCCATGCACGGGAACAACCAACTACCTCACACCCACTGACCCCACAGAGCGCACCCTAAGAACCTATCACGCCATGACTACCTCAAACCCACTGACCCCACAGAGCGCACCATAAGAATCTATCACGCCATGACTAGCTCACACCCGCTGACCCCACAGAGCGCATCCGAAGAACCTATCACGCCATCACTAGCTCACACCCACTGACCAAACAGAGCGCACCATAAGAATCTATCACATGACTACCTCACACCCACTGACCCCACAGAGCGCACCATAAGAATCTATCACGCCATGACTACCTCACACCCACTAACCCCACAGAGTGTACCTTAAGAATCTACCACACCATGGCTACCCCACACTCACTGACCCCACAGGAGAGGACACACAGAGAGTACCCTAAGAATCTATCACGCCATGACACTGAGATTTCACATCCTCACTCAACCCCTCAGCAGTGAGCCGAGCACCAATGATATACAGAATGGCATTTCCTGTCACTATAGCCCCCAATGGACTCTACAGGCAGGGCAGGGGAGGGCTAACTCTAAGGTAATAATGTCAAGCCATGCTGAAGACAAGGTAAAAGTATACACAGCGCAGTGGTCCTCAGCCTTCCTAACACTGCACTCTTTAATACTGTTCCTCATGTTGTAGTGATCCCAACCAAAAACCATTAACTGTGATTTTGATATTGTTATGAATCATAATATAAATGTCTGATATGTGACCCCTGTGAAAGGACCATTTGACATCTCCCCACACCCTCAGAGGTGCAAACCACAGGTTGAGAACTGCTGGCATAGACTGACCCAAAAATAAATAAATAAATAAATAAATAAATAAATAAATAAGTAAATAAAATAAAATAAAATAAAATAAAATAAAATAAAGGGGAGAAACTTTTTTAGATCTGACAGAGGTCTGTCTACCAGACCGTAAGTTTTCCAAGTTGCAATCTTTACAACGCTTCCTAAGACATAATCTCACTTCTAGATCCACACACAAGAAATCAGCAAGAAGACTGAAAGCCTAACAATGAATGGTGGGAATCTGCAAGTGCTAAGCACAAGAGCAACTGTGTCCAAATAATTACAACAACATACAAAGGCCCGGGGTGCATGCTTCCTAAGGTCAGACTCGGCTGCAACGGATCCGCAAGGCTAAGGGAGCGCAGGCAGTCAGGACAGAGACCCACTAACCAGGTGGTCGTTTCATGGATGGCAGTCCTCCTCTGCAGAGGACAGGACCTGGGGCGTTTCCCTGGCCAGATGCCAGCACCAGGTGAGCAGCAGTGTTATGCAGTTCACAGGACTGACCTGACCCAACCTGCCTGAGGTGAGGCCTGCATCACTACAGCAGTGTAGGACCAGTATCCCTGCTCCAAAATGCTTACAACCAGAGATGATTCCGACTTCCAGATTATGAAATATCTGCACATGAGATTCTTAGGGACGAAAGTCTAAAGTAACATTCTTTTACGCTTTTAGTATACTTTATAAAGATGCCTAAAGGTGGCTTTTTTTTATTATTTTATGCTTGAAACTAAAGTTTGTACACAATAAAGCATTAGATTTGTAGCATCATGTCAGCTCTCAAAGCCAGAAAATATTCAGATTCAGAAGCTTTTTGGTATCAATTTTCAGATTAAGGATGCTAGTCTGCCTGGTGTACGACAAAGTCCGAAATGCTGAGTTTTAATAGAAAGCAGCCTCTCTACAACCTACCTCCTGCCCTCAGTCTGCAAACAGCCTTACAGCAAAAGCCAGCTATTCTGTAAGCCTGAAACTGGGTGTCTGTTTACAGTGAACCCTTCAGGATCAACACAGAAGAGGAAAAATCTTTACCAATTGTTCAGCCGATAGGGGTTAGTGTCTAGACTATGGGGGGGGGGGGGTCTGATTTTTTAAAAAAAATCAAATAACCGAATTAAAACATGGGAGTCCAGAATTGAAATCAAACACAACCCCTTGAGAAACACCTGAAGAAATGTTCAGCACCCTTAGCCACAGGGAAATGCAAATTAATACTACTTTGAGATTCCATCTTACCCGAGTCAGAAGGGCCAAGATTAAGTTTTAGAATGACAGCAGATGCTGGCAAGGGTGTGGGGGAGGGGAACAATTAATCATCGGTGGTAGAAATGCAAACTGGACTTGCCCCTGTGGAGACTGGTACGGCGGTTCCTCGAAAAGATGAAAATCAATCTAGCACAGAGTCCAGCTACGCCACTCTTGGGCATGTGCTCAAAGGCTCCACAGCCCACACACTCACAGCTGCTCTATCCATGGCAGGCAGAGACCTAAAGCAGCCTAGAACGTCCACCAACTGACGAGAGTGACTAATGAATTAACAGCACATGTGCACACTGGAATACTACTTCGGCTACTAGGAAAACCGAAGCCCTTAATATTGCAGGTAAATGGATGGAGTCCCTGAGTGGGGCAGCCCAGACCTGGAGAGACAAACACTCTGTTTTCTCTCACATGCCGATGCAGCTTCTAAGCTTTAGATGTATGGGTTTCGTTTAGAATATCCACAGCGGGCAGGGAACTGGTCCAGGAAGGAGGTCTTCCAAGGAAGGGGAGGTTAGAATATGTCATAAAAAGATACAGTGGAAACTAGAACAGGGCACCAGCTGGGGAGGCAGGAGGAGAGCAGGCAGAGGAGGGCGTGTGGGGGGACAGCTAACACTAACGGAGGGCGTGTGGGGGGACAGCTAACACTAACGGAGGGCGTGTGGGGGGACAGCTAACACTAGAGGAGGGCATGTGGGGGACAGCTAACACTAAAGGAGGGCATGTGGGGGACAGCTAACACTAGAGGAGGGCATGTGGGGGACAGCTAACACTAGAGGAGGGCATGTGGGGGACAGCTAACACTAAAGGAGGGCATGTGGGGGACAGCTAACACTAAAGGAGGGCATGTGGGGGACAGCTAACACTAAAAGCCATCTTAAAAGCTGTATGAGAAGCCTACTACTCTAGAAGCTCCCTAAAATATATAAAAGGAATATAAACAGAGTTACATTTAACATGGAAAGAGAGAGGCCCAACTAGACATCATGAGCTACTGTAAGTACACCCTCAGTGTGGGAGAGTTACACTATGTCCAATCATCGGCCACCTCTCCAAACATCACAGCACACTAGTAACCACTGGCATTGCTTACCCTCCACAGCCTGAGAGTGAGGCCTCATTGGGGAAGACTCCACTGACTTATGTCATTGAACGTGGAGAAATCAAGCAGGCCTGACTATCATAAATAGTGCTAGAAGGAACTACACACGCTGCCGGAGGAGAAAGGTCAGCATGAATCTCACCCAGCTGCAACCAAAGTCAGCAAGCTGCCTACAAGGTACAGTAACAGTGACAACCAACCACTGGATTTGAGGACTCCATGAGAGAAACCCAGAGCTGACCCTGTTAACAAGGCCAAGAACATGCGACTAGACGGGTCAGGAGCCCTCAGGGAAGGCACACGGCTGTACAGGATGAACAGCAGTCAGACAGCCCCACCCACTGACGCTGCACTGTGCGCCCTCAGGGGCACAGCTTCCTGCAGTGAGTGTGAATTAGCACAGAGACCCACGGCTGCACACTACACAGAGCAGACTCAGAGCACTAGCCCTAGGCGGGATGTCCATATCAAACTCCTCCCCTCAAAGCTGTTTCCTCAAAGAGCAAACTATGCAGATGAGAAGGCAGAAATATTTTAAGAGGCAGAGGTGGTGGGTAAGGCCAAGGAAACAGCGTTTCCAGACTGAATAGGCCTGATACACACACAAATGCAGAGAGACTGAGATAGCATATGTAAAACCTAAACAAATACCACCCAGACAGAACCCCAGCAAGGCAGGACGTGGGCGCAAAGCTCACCTCTAACCAAGATGCTGCGCATTAAGTGGGAGAAGGAGCTCGGCGGCCCCAGTGGCTGCACTAGATGTCAACCAGAGTGCAGAGCAGGCCTCACACTCAGGGTGACACACACAGAACAGGTGCTGCAGTTTCCTACGTTTGTTGTTGTTGTTGCTGCTACTGAGTGTGGGAACTGAGTGCTGTCTTTGTGAGTGTTTTACTTTTTTTCGGGGGGAAGGGTATTTAAGATTTTGTGCAGTTTTTTGAGAGGAAAAGAAAGTGTATGGATTTGGGTGGGTAGGAAGGCGGAGAGGATGGGGGGGGGGACATGGGAAAGGGGAAGAAGCATAATCAAAATATACTGCTTGAAATAATTTTACAATGTAATATTTTAAAAAGTGGAGCATAAAAAAATGTCAGTGGGAAAGGGATCAGCAAGTCAGCAGACCAGTGTCAGGCTAATCACGGCCAGCTAGAGCTGACAGATTTTAAGGCAGTTATTTTATACATTCAAAAGAAATTACAGAGGAAAGCATGATTTTTGTTGATGACAGTGGTCTGTTTTGGGGTTTGCTGGTTTTGTTGTTTTGAGACAGGGTCTCATTTTGTATCCTTGGCTTAGGGGCTGGACACGAACCTCTATGCCAGGTCACTTGCTTAAGAAACTAGAATTAACAGATCTGAAAAAAACCACAAGCTTCAAATCGTGTTCGAGGTAGGACACTCAGCTGAAAGGACACACAGGCAACTGCAGGAGCCCTCCACTGGCACCTGCCATTTCGTGTATGCCCGTCTTTCTGTTGCTACATGGTCTGACTCTGTACCCTGGCTGCCTGGAACCTGCTACGTAGCCCAAGGTGGCCTTGAACTTCTAGAAGCCAATCCTCCCACCTCAGCCGCCAGCGTGTTGAGTTTCAGGAGTATATCTCTGCCTCACCATACTCAGCTTTCAAGGATGTATGTCTTTCAACACTACTGAATGTATGTTTATACCTTATTTAAAGCAAGCTATTAGCCCACACTAAAATTAACTATCTAAGATACGGCACAGTAAGAAGACAATGATAACAACCTACTTTGCCTTCAATCCAAGCACAAATCCTGAGGGAAAGCGTGACCATCTACTCTCACTAGAACCTTCTCAGTCACTGCAGCTCTACGACTCCTAAACAGCTCCCAGCACTTGTACCTACACTTCCCCTGAACTTAGACTCATTTTTACAGGGTTAACACCCGAATAGACTCATTTTAGTAAATCCTTGGAATAAAGTTATCAGTCAGCTTACACCAGCTCTCAAAAAATGAACATGCAACCACTAACAGAGGAGATGCTAGAGTGCAGCCAGCAGCCACCAGCTAGCCCAGCTGAAGGAAGATTCTTTCTCACAGCTTCCCAAGAGAGCAAAGAGCTGGCCCTGTGGTTGCCATACCAGGCTGGTCTCAAACTCACAGCAATCCACCTGCCTCTGCCTCCCGAGTGCTGGGATTAAAGGCCTGCGTCATCATGCCCGGCTCTTACACCAAGTTCTTACAGCAGCCACAAGAAACTAATACAAGAAGCTAAGAAAAACATTTCAGGCAGGTGTAGTGGCACAGGTCTGTTATCCTAGCACTTGGAAGGCAGAGGCAGGCAGATTTCTGTGAGTTTGAGACCAGCCTGATCTACAAAGCAAGTCCAGGACAACCAAGGCTACACAGAGAGACTCTGTTGTGAAAAAAACAGAATAACAAAAAGAAAGAAAGAAAGAAAGAAAGACACCTCAAATCTTCATGTGATACTGTCACTTTAGAAATGCCTCCTAGAAGACACTCTAGCCCACATTAGCAGTCCTGGGTGCCTTCCGTTCTTAAGTGGAAAGCTGCACTTACGGTCCATCTCATCTGGAATAGGATTTCCAATCAGGGTACTTTCTAGTGAGCCCCTTTCAGCTCTGCCACCACCCAGCACAGTCAAGTTCAACACTAGCCTATCCCACCTTGAACAGGATCAGCAGGAAGCTCTCACATATTCTATTACAAATTGCCAGTGTGAGAACACCAAGGCAAGTCTCAGCAGCGCAGAGGCAAGCTGTGTCCCAGGAGCACCCCTGACTACCCAGAGACACTCCTGACTACCCAGAGACACTCCTGACCACCCAGGAGCACTCCTGACCACCCAGGAGCACTCCTGACCACCCAGGGACACTCCTGACCACCCAGGGACACTCCTGACCACCCAGGGACACTCCTGACCACCCAGGGACACTCCTGACCACCCAGGGACACTCCTGACTACCCAGGGACATTCCTGACTACCCAGGAGCACTCCTGACTACCCAGGAGCACCCCTGACTACCCAACCCTGTTCTTCTCCGGCCTGTGCCTCGCAGCCAGACAATGAGCCCACAGATCCTCGTCCTTCATGTCACATGGGTTAGTAGCAATCCTGTCTTTGTCAAAACTAGACCAAACCTGATGTTCTGACTAGGCAGATAGCCCAATGAGGCTTAGGAAGCTGTCTCGCCAAAGAAAGCCATTTATTTTAAGTACCTACAAACAATCCAGATTTGGTGCCACAATTACAAACTGCTTTCAGAATACTCTGTCCACTGAAGACACCTGCCTCCCTCTGCCCACGGGACCACTGAGACAGGCTGGCATGGACTAAGAACCCGTTCACACATCCCAAGCTTAGTTCTCCTGCCTTTCCCTCAGGAAGCGAGGCATATCCTTCACCTCTCCAAGTTTCCTATAGTTTGTCTCACCTGCTGGATCCTGGTTACTGCTCCACAGTACAGCAAAGGGCTCTCTCATTTCCTGACCCTGTTTGCTGCATCCCTAGCGATGCTCCTGACACCAAGACAACCTCACATAATCTCTAACTTAACAATTATTAAGGCTGGTATCATGTAGCTGGTCATGATAGCGCACGCCTGTCTACAAAGAGTCTAGGACAGTGTGGGAAGGACAGCCAAAGCTACACAAAGAAACTCTGTCTCAGGAAGAAGAAAAAAAGAACTGCTATCATAATGTCTAAGCCTCCTGTAGTAGCTGCGACTTCCTTATGGACAGGAAGCATCTTCCTCAACTATGCCTTGCCAAGTGCAGCCTCCAAGTCTTCCATGCACTCTACACTCACAGTGCAGCTAATCTAGGGCACCAGTCACCTACTGTCCTAAAGCTATGTAAAGACCAAAGTGTCTATGCAGGATTTGCTTTCAATAGCAGTTAAACTAAGCAGGCAACATTTCCTGAGTCCTGCTCAAATATATAAAAATCTAGAAAGATCCCTACCTGTGGTTCTCAGTGTATTTCTAACAGGAAATAAAACTTCCCTTTCTGCACAAACCATCCTAAAACTCAGCACTCAACTTTACAATGCTGTTTAACATTTTTATGCTATTTTTCAGTTTATACAACAACTTCAAATACAATCCATTTTCACATCTCTCGGCCTATGTGGTAATGAAGCACTTTCACAGGAGGCAATGGCAACTATCTGAGGCAGCGGTTTCCACACTACTGACAGTTCCGTCGGAATCACCCTGAGGGGCTTGTTCAAAATTCAGATTCTGAGACAGAGCCACCACAGTCTCCTGAGGGCACAGCCTGAGCCCGGTTTGCTGAACAAGACCCTTAGGCAATCCTAACACCACACCAAACTAGGACTTGTGATAAAAACCCAGAGTCCAGGAGCCTGGATGATTCTGGAAAGGTTTTCTGGACTTGCTCGGAGGAGGGCCTCCACTGCAAAGGGCTTGAATCTGAGTATGCAGAAGGCTGCAACAGCAGCTCAGGCGGCCGACACGGGGTCAGGCTTGCAGAGTTGTGTATAACTAACTTAAACATCTTCCTAATGATGTTTACCATTAGCATTTTTACCCACTACTTGCCAAAATAATTTGTGTAAAACACATAACTGATTAAAATAGTAGAGGAGAAAGAAGAGGTGGGCTAGAGAGGTGGCTTAGCTGTTAAGAGCGCTTGTTTTTCTTGCAGAGGGCTTGGGTTCAGTTCCCAGCAGCCACACAACGGCTCACTATCATCTCTAATTCCAGTTCCAGGGCATCAGCGCCTTCTGACCAGGCGCATACAGACAAAACACTGATACACATGAAATAAAATTAATTTTTTTGTTTCGTTTTTGAGACAGGGTTTCTCTGTGCAGCCCTGGCTATCCTGGAACTTGCTCTGTGCCCACAGAGATCTGCCTGCAGAGCAGGTAGGAGATTCAAAGCCAGTCTGGTCTACAGAGTGATTTCGAGGACAGCCAGGGCTACACAGAGAAACCCTGTCTCTCTTCTACTTCTGTCACTCCTGTCCACTAGCACCCACCCACTCCCAGGGAGGCAAGTCTATGTGTATGCGGCTCCAAGCACAGAAAGAAGGCAGCAAGGCAGATGGCAACACCTATCCTATGCCTTCTCCACAGCACCAGGGCACTGGGCATCTTCCGCCCTGTACTCCACCAACCTGCACCCTGTAGGAGCAGACACAGAACTGGCCTTACCACTTCCTGGAAGAGACAGCCATGGCTGAGGTACAAACTGGAGATGAACTGCCTCTGAGGAGGCTCTCTCGAGTCTTCTGTGAAGCAGGCAGAGCCATGGCTCTGTTTACAAGCTGCACAGACAATATGAGTTCCAGTCACAGAGGCTAAGACGCCTGGGCCTTCTTTCTCTACACAAAGCCAGTCATAACTTACTATGGGAATACTTGCGGTGTTTTATGGATTGTAATATGACCCAAGAGGTGGTTTACTGGACAAACTACACTCCCTGGCTTTTATCTCATAGTGCGGTGCTTTGACATCTAAGCTGGAACTGAGAAGCCCATTAAAGTTCTCATCATCAATTCTGCCCTAGTCCCAAATCTGTGCTTATGATTCTATCAAAATTACAAATATACAACTTAATTGATTTTGAAGAGTATATTAATTATAGGGTTCCTTTAATATACTTATAACTAAAAGCTGATACACACAATTATATCATTGTATAGAGAAATCTTGAACAGGCCAACACCAACTGACACTTTTTGTTATGGCAGAGACCGTGCCCTGGCTCAAGCCACCCACTCCTGCACTGCCGATGCTCACACAATCCCATCCCTACGACTGGCATGGCCGTGATTAGAGGGTATGGGAAGTGGGCTCCCAGGAGTCAGTTCCAGCATGGCCTGGCAGCCCCAACTGTCGGCGCCTCTGGAGAAGTCATTCCCTAAGAAGACAACTGCACCAAGGCTGACTATGACAAAGTCCAAGACAGGAAGGAAAAGGCCACATGGAAGACAGTGACAGACAGCAGACAAGTGAAGGACGCATGTGGAACAGAAATAGCCCTGTCCAAGTGGACGCCATGCAGACAGGTGCTGTGTGGCTCTATGACATTGCAGCTGGCCGCTAAGAAGCAACAAGAAACCTCAACATTTTGTACACCAGCAATTCCGGGGAAATTATGATGAACCTGTTAGTAAACTATTTTACAGTAACATTCTCCCTCTACCAAAATGTCTGTTCAAATTGCAAAAGAGGCTGTGAATCCTGCCTTCCCTCATTTCATTCAGCATGTCAATGGATACTCATTTGTGCCAAACAGTTAATCTTGAGAAAAAGGGAGTTAAGACACCATCTCCAGATTAAAGACACAGAGGCAGAAGACACAAGAAGAGGCAGGAGAGAGAGGAGAGGCAGGAGAGAGAGGAGAGACAGGCATATCCCCCTCTCAGGTGCTGTGCTCAAGGTGCCACCTTAAAGCAAGGACGACACCATCACTAAACAATAAACCTCCTAGGACTTAACTCGGATTTCTTAGGTTAAAGAATTTTAACTGAGAGCCAGGCATGGTGGCGCACATCTTTAATCCCAGCAAGGAGGCAGCGGCAGGTGGATTCCTGTGAGTTCGAGGCCAGCCTGGTCTGCAAAGAGAGTCCAGGACAGCCAAGGCTACACAGAGAAACCCTGTCTCACAAAACCAAAAAATGAAAAGGCGGGGGGGGGGGGGGGGGGGGGGGGGGGACACGACTTGGGACTGCCTCTCTGATCTTTCGTCCCATTTACACCACCTGCGTTACAGCACCATGCACTAAGGTCTCGTGTTAGAACCTGACAGTGTCAGGAACTGGCGTTGTGCTGAGTGGCGCCTCAGTGAGTAGAAGCGTGCACTGCACTTCCAGAGGATCTGAGGGTGACTGCTGCATCAGGCGGTTCCAAGAGATCCAATACCCTCTTCTGGAATCGGAAGGCATTTGCACTCACACATGTATATATGCACACATAAACACACATAATGTTTTTTAACATTAAAAGAAACAGATAGGGCTAGTTAGTAGCAACATGTTTGGGTTCAGATGACCAGCCTGCCTACCCTGCCATGTGAGGCAGAGCCAGACGAACAAAAATTCGTCACCCTGCTGGTGACTTGGTCCACGACTTCTCAGCCTCAGTAACTGCGCAAGATGTAGTATTTATAACTTACCCCATCTGAGTAAGCCATAGCACCACAGAGGGAGTGGAAAGGCCCCAAAACAATTAACAATTTTAGAAATAGGGGTAATAAAATGAGAACACAAGATAGGAACTAAGAAAAAAATTTACTTCCCTCCTGCCAAGTTACAAAAAAAAAATTTTTAAACCAACTGATGTTTTCAGTCAGGCATGGTAGCACACACCTCTAATTCCAGAACTCGGGGCAGAGGCAGGCAGATCTCCATGAGTTCAAGGCCAGCCTGGTCTACAAAGAGAGTCCAGGACGGCCAAGACTACACACAAGACAAACCTTGTCTCGAAGAAAGAAAAAAAAAAAAAGACCCACGGATGACATCTAAATGAGCAGCTAAGGCTGAGGCAGCTTTCCCTCACACCAACTCCCTCAGGGTTGGAACAGAAGCATTTTACTGCTGGTTCCAAAGCAACATGATTTCCTTGCTGTACTCCCCACCTGAGGCAGCTAAAACTAAGCCTGAAAGAGGCACGCAGACACTTACTAAGCCTAACCTCCGTATGTCTAGCTACGCAACCTTGGGCAAACTTGCTCAGCAGCAGTTATGAAAGATGACTAAAGGCTTGTGGAGCTGTTCTGCAATCAAATGAGGTGATAGAACCGTCGGAAATGATGAGGAGCAGCTAGAAGCTTGAGCAGCAGCGCATCAGACAGGGTGGCTGTTGCTTGTTTACGGCAGTTCGATGCCACAGAGACCGTCTACAACACAGACAGCACGGAAAAGCTAAGGTAAAGGAACAGAAAAGCCTCGCACACAGGAAAAGTAAACTACTCAGAGTAGCTATGGAAGAAAAGGAGCAGGACAGGAGTAAAGAAAATAACCTAGAAAGACACACTGGAGACAGTTACAAAAAAAATCTGAATTCTTTAAAAATAAAATTTGTAGCTGGGCATGGTGGCTCACACCTTTAATCCCAGCACTCGGGAGGCAGAGGCAGGCCGATCACTGTGAGTTCGAGGCCAGCCTGGTCTACAAAGTGAGTCTAGGACAGCCAGGAGTACACAGAGAGACCCTGTCTCAGAGAAAAAAATTGTTTTTCATTCCATGAAAATAAGAAGCATGAAAAGGTACAGACTGCAGGAAACAGGAGTACACTCAGAAAGAGGATGGCAATGCAAAAAACAAAAAGAAGCAAAAAGCACTGAACCCTGCATGCTCACAACCTGCAACCAGAGAAAGATCAACTAAAATCAGCTTAAAAGTTTTATTTAATATTACAAGAAAGATATCGAGACAGTTTTAACAGAAACGACAGTGAGCACAGAGGGAGAGTGAAGAGGCCACTGTTTACCAGTTGCTAGCATCTAATCGACTCTCCACACTGGCTTCTCTAGAACCCAGAACACCTTACGGTAGCAACAGCGTCCTCTCAGAGAGACACAGCACTAACATCAGCCTTACAGTCAGCCAGGCACGGCTTGGTCCAAGAGAACACACACCTCCACACTCAGGAGAATGAGTATCAAGCAACAAAAAGACAGGCTCAGGCTCAGGCGCTTTAAACCAACAGAGAGGTGAGAATGTCACCAACGATGAGCCAGGAAAGACTCAACAGCACAGACGAGTTTGTCTGCACCTACTTCCTCTCCACAACCACACAGCAGGGCAGCCGTGTCCTTAGACCAGGAAGCTCCAGAGAAGAGGTAGGCATGTCGCTGGAGGAAGCGGAGGCAAGAACAGATGTCCCTCTGCCCACTTCACCACACTGTGGGTGACACACTTCACGCTGCTTCCCACGACCCTACGTCAGTGCTCGCTCGCTCTCCCTGAGCATGAAAAGAACCAGGGAAATACAGCTAAAGTAATGCAGATGTCAGTTCCAAGGTTTTGATGTATCAACTGGCTATAAAGTGAGTCTCTGACTCTGGCCTCAATAATAAAGTAAATAACCAAGCTGAAGGAGCCATGGAACAAGAGTTTAAGACAGGTACCTGCCAAATGGCGGGAAAAAACTCAAGTTGCCAGACTTCATACTGCCAGCAACAGCGTACTGTTATAAGAGTGTTTTCCCCAGTCAAATCTAACACAGTGTTTTTTTAAGACTCTAGAACAGAGGACTCAGCTAAAATGCACCCAGGAACCTGACTCACAGAGGCTGAGGTGATGACACTCAGCCCTAAAGATGCTCACTCTGAGGGTACTGTTATGAAGCAACAGAAAACTGTACTGTTTGCTGCACATTAAGCTTCCTTCTGCCATACCTACTGCTCTACTGGGAGATTTATTTTAACTATCCTGCTATCAAGGAAACCAACTTCAAGTTATAGCCACAATTTTTTTTAAATAGGGTCTCACACTGCAGCCCTGGCTATCCTGGATCATCTGCCTACCATACATAAAACTGTCTTACATAACACGCTCTAAGTAAAGGTTTAGTTAGGAACTAGCTCTGCTCCAGCTAGCCTGAAACTAAGTAACTAAAAGAAAACCATGTATGGCAGGTGCAGGTATATAGTCAGATCTACCAAATTCACACCACAGATCCACTCGGATGAAGGACACAGCACTCTACCACTGCCACTTGCCCTGACACCAGTGCAAACAGAACCTAAATGCTGCAACTCGACCCTCTGCCACTGCTGCCTCTGGAAAACAAATGGCCACTACACACAATTCTCCAAAGTGCCTGACTCACTGAGGCAGCCAGCAACAAACAGGATGAGGACGCCTGCAACACACTGGGAGAAGACAAGCAGAGCTCTGCCTCCCACCAACACCCAGCCAGGGAAGACGGGCTGCAGGCCAGCTCCCTTCTCACAATGCTGACCTGGCTTCTTATGCGGTGTAGCAGCTCGTGGACCTACTTTGAGCAATGTGAAACAAATTTGATTCCTTGAATCCTGCTTGTTTAACATAAAATGCTAAAATGCAGATAATATTAGTCACTTTGTAGGGCTGCTGAAGAGGGTCAATGCCTAATAATAAGTATCTGTCCATTGGCTTACCTAATGCCGGAGCTCACAGTGGCTACCGTTACTACTAAGTAGTCTCTTACTTTTTAACAGGAGAAACTCAGGATTACATGAGTCCTTCTTGAAAAAGGAAAAAAAAGAAAAGAAAAAAACCTCATAGATGAAAGTGGTAACTTAAGCCTGTGATCTGTGAAACTGACAAGGAGTATCCTCAAGTCAAGGCTAGCTTGGGCTAGTATCAGTTCTAAGCCAGCCTGAGGTACAGAGACTCCCTCAAACTGCCAAAAAGTTGGAGATTTTACCCACAAGTCTACATTTACCTTGATACTGCTAGGCCACCCCTCCCCACCACGCCAGAGAGTAGAAGCAATATAAAGTGGTGCCAGCAAAGCTCAGCCCAAGAACCGACGCCCACGCGCTGAGAGCCCTGTCCGCTCCACACGTCTCTCCAGTGAGCTCCAGCTGCACAGAAGAGCTCCATGAGGGCAGAGACCAGCTCATCAATCTGACCCATGAGTGTGCCCCAAAAACCCAGCAGGGGCCACAGAAGGACACCTTCAACTAGTTGCCCAAAGTTTGCTTTTCCAAACATTGACTACGCAAACTAGTCACTGACAAGTCATAAAATACCCGGGGGAAATGCTTACAAAGAGCTGCTGCACCTGCACCTCGTTGAACCCCAGCACTTGGAAGGCAGAGGCTTCGACTCAGAGACTCCTGAGCGCTAGAGCTAAAGGCCTGCCAACACTGCCGATGCTTTTGTTTTGCTCTGTTTTAAGGAGTCTCCCCCTGTAGCCCAGAATTCACTGAGAAGCTTCAACTCACTAGAGCCCTCCCTCAGGACTGGCATGAGTGTGCCCGCACGCGCACACTCCAGGTCACTCAGCTCCACAAGGCTTCTCCTCTTCCTTTTTCTAGACGCAGAGCTTCCCTGTCCTACTCTTCACTCCAAATGTAAACGTGTCCTGCTACGCTTCTTTGGTCCTTGAGACTAACTAAAGAAAAAAACTTAAGACGTGTATTGATTCCTTCAACAAATGTTCACTTAATGCTTATACTGCCCCAGGTCCTGGAATGCCTAAGACTGCAAATGCTGCAGGTGGATCACTGCTGATTTCTACGTGGGATTAATCAAATAGGTGCACACACACACAAAATACACACACAACAACCTAACTAAAAAATAAAAAATAAAAAAAACTATTATGAACAAAGAACAGACAGACATGAGATTTTACAAACTCACAATAACTTAGTGAGGGGGATGTGCCTTCCCAAAAAAATGATGTCTCAGCTGAAAGTGACTGAGGAAACAAGTTACCTAAGCAGGGTAGTAACTTCAGAAGCAGCAGTGCCACGACTGACGTCACATGAGGCAGTCATCTAGGACAGGTCACTTAGGCAACAAGGACACAGGTTCTATGATACCTTTAGTCTTTACCCTAAAAGTACTAATACCACTGGCCACTGGCGTGGTGTTTTCTTGTTTTGTTTTGTTTGGGGGGAGGTCTTTACTTCTGCTTTGGGAGGAGTTTTCTTTTTGTTTGTTCTGAGACAAGAGTCTCAGCTCAGCCCAGCCTGCAGTCCTTCCTGATGTCCTGCCTCAGCTTCATGAAGGTCCACATGTGCAAGCCCAGGCTTAGCCTGACCCTACCTAGCACTCTTGCAGAAAGCGTAGGTGTGGTGGCACATGCCCATCAGCCCAGTACTGTAAGAGGCAGAGACTGGCAGGTCCCTAGGAACCAGCCTAATCAGTGAATTCTGGGTTGGGAGAGAGAAACTGTCTGGCAAGGCAAGGTGGGCGGCCCTGAGAAATGTGCCCCGCGGCTGACCTCTGGCCTCCACAGGCTGAGTGCCACAACCTCCAGCCAGAAGGTCCCTGTCCACTGCTGCCCTTTCAACTGACCTTCTCTTCCCTAGCCTTCTCCATAGGCCTGCACTCTTTATTAAGGATTTGGTATTTTTAATTATTCAGCAAACAGCCCTGAACCCTCCCTTCACTTTTTCTTCCTTCCACGTGCCTAACTGCAGTACTGCTGAGTAACTGGTGGCCCGCTCCCAGGGGACTTACCTAGATTGGCCAACGCTTTAAACTGTGCTACAGGATTATTATAGGAAAAATGTACAAAAGTTAGATTCACTCAATGAGACCCTACTCATTTTCTTATCCAAGCTATTCTGAAGTACTTTCACCATCTTTTCTATCACAGAAGGCATTACCCATCAATAACGAATGTACCTGATAGTAAAGATAAAGGAAAAAAAAAAAAAAAATCACCACTGGCATGACAGTTTGCCAAAAACAATCAAATCACAACACACTTCTCAGGAGCCAGTATTTGGCTTAGGGACTAGAGTCCTATTTAATTTAATCTAAGTATAGTTTAGTTCAAAATTAACTGTCAAAATGACTAAGATAACTTTTGACCTTCAAAAATGTTTTTTAAAAATCGTGAAATCAAAAAATAAATAAATAAAACAAAATTTTAAAAAAAAAATCACGAAATCACAGTTCCTACATCCCTTTAATTAAGAATGTAACATGTCTCCTGTAGACTGTGTCCTTAATCCTGCTCAGGAAACTATATAATTTTTTTCCACCAGAACATATTTCCATAATGGCAAAGACAACAGTGGCTCCTGTTTTAGAGCTGATTTCCAGGCTCTGGTCCCATGTTTTACAGTATTTAGTGCTCAACAGTTTCAGCCAGCATGGTGGTGCGTGCTTTTAATCCCAGTACTGAAGAGGCAGCTCTCGGTGAGTTCAAGGCCAGCCTGGTCTACAAAGTGAGTTCCAAGTCAGCTGTGCGTGCGTGCGTGCGTACGTGCGTGTGTTTTCATATGTATCCATGGTCTATCGCCATCCATAATCGCTCTTTTTTACATATTTTATTACATATACAGTGTTCTGCCTCCATATACACCTGCACATCAGAAGAGATCACATTACAGATGGTTGTGAGCCACCATGTGTTTCTGGGAATTGAACTCAGGACCTCTGGAAGAGCAGTCAGTGCTCTCAACCTCTGAGCCATCTCTCCAGCCCCACAATCTTTTTAGAAGATACTTGTACAAGTAAAAACAACCTGGGACTTCTCAGTACATACTGAGTCACCTGGTATAACCACATGCTCACATCTCTGCTACGCTACATTTCCACCTGGAAAGTACGACACAACTCTTTCTTTGCAGAGCCACAGTTTTGCTGGACGGTGGTGACACAAGCCTTTAGTCCTAGCACTCGGGAGACAGAGACAGAGGCAGGCAGATCTCTGAGTTCAAGGACAGCCAAAGCTACATAGAGAAACCCTGCCTCAAAAAAACAAAAACAAAACAAACAAACCAGTCACAGTTTCAAAATACTTTTTCCCACCACCCCACTTTCTCTCTCTCATCCTTGGTGGTGCTGCTAACTGTCCCGAGTCACCGTAATGGAAGACACAGGCTACCCTGGCGACTCTCTTTGGTCTCTCCCAGCCCTCAGTCAGCAGGAAGGAGCCTGAGCGGGCATACTAGAACCCCTGCACCCCTAGATCTGCGCAGTCCTCCCAGTAACCCGGCCTAACCCTCCTCCCGCCTCCAGGAAGGCGTGGTCCAGGTATGAAGAAGAACTGAGAACCCCTGCTCCTGCAGGCTCTGCCCTGCCCTCCTCACCTCACCCCCACCAGCCTTCCAAATCCTCCTGCTGTACCGCCTGCCGAACTCTCACCCCTCCACCGTCTCCTTCTCTTTCCTCCCCTTCATTGTTCTTTCTTTCACCTCTCCTTGCCTTTCCTCTCCAAAGCCATACACCACACTTGACCCCAGGAAACCTGCCTACGGTCCAGAGCCTTGCTCAAGTCCCACAGCTCTCTCACCTCCCCTGTGCTCACTATTTCCTCACATGGCAACACCCGTCAGGCACCACAGTCTGGCCTGTGCTCACTGTTCCATGAAAGCAAAGCTAAGTGGCCTTGCCTGCGCTAAGCTTCCCTTGCACACACATCTATGGAAAGCAATCAGACCCCCTTCAGCTTTACCATCAGCAGAGGCCACCACCCACACCCCGTAAGAAGGCAAGACAAGGAAGCCCCCTCTAGACACTGACAATCTATCCAAGCTAAGGATTCAACAGGGTAAAGGCAAACCACAACATGATAAGTTCAAGCTCTAACTATGTATCTAACACAAAGTGAATATTTCATTACTTAAAAACATATGCCCCGGCCTGGAGAGATGGCTCAGTGGTTAAGAGCACTCACTGTCTGCTCTTCCAAAGGGCCAGGGTTCAGTTCCCAGCACCCACACGGCAGCTTACAACTGTAACTACAGTTCCAAGGAATCTGACACCCTTATACCAATGCTCATAAAATAAAAATAAATTAAGTCGGGCCGGGCGGTGGTGGCGCACACCTTTAATCCCAGCACTTGAGAGGCAGAGGCAAGCGAATCACTGTGAGTTCAAGGCCAGCCTGGTCTACAAAGTGAGTCCAGGATAGTCAGGGCTACACAGAGAAACCTTGTCTCGAAAAACCAAAAATAATTAATTAATTAATTAATTCTAAGTCTAAAATAAGAACATAGGTGTGCTGGGCACTGTGGCACACGCCTTTAATCCCAGCATTTGAGAGGCAGAGGCAGGCAGATCACTGTGAGTTTGAGGCCAGCCTGGTCTACAAAGACAGTTCAGGACAGCCAAGGCTACACAGAGAAACCCTGTCTTGAAAACAAAACAAAACAAAACAAAACAAACAAAAGCCCTAAACCAGGGATGGGGGTCTATATTTTAATCCCAACATGCAGGATGCTAGCGGGGGGGGGGGGGGGGGTTGTCATCAGGTAGGCTAGGACCATAAAGGGATAGGGGACACATACAGTACAATTCAAGATGTTCAAATTCAGCCTTCAGTCATAATTAAACAAAAACAAATCCAAACTGCAAAATAAATAAAAACTTAAAGTATCTGCCATCCTAAAAATTGGGAAAATGCACTCTTGAGACACTAATTGTAAACATCTAAGTTAGTACTATATTTTAGAATACAATTTGGCAAAATACATTTAAATGTGCTTATAGCTGGTACATAGTTTTCCTCAAAAATAGGATATATCTACAACGTAAGAGCAACATTGTTTAAAACATCAAAGTATGAAGACAATTTTAATGTCCCTTCATGAGAACCAAATAAACCAAAGAATACACATAAAATGAAACTGTTCCCAATCAAACAAAACAAAACAAAACCTGGCAAGGGCTAAGGACCTATCTCAATTGGTAGAGTACTTGCCTATAACCCATGACTCCCCAGGTGTGAGCCTGAGCCCCGGCATGAAGTGGGTGTGCTGACACACGCCTGTAACCACACTGCAGAGGCTCCCACAGGAGGAGAAGAGGTCCTGAGCTACGCGAAACTCGGTCAAGAAAGAAATGGAAGGGAGGGAGGGAGGGGAAAAGGCTAGAACGACGGCTCCAAGGTCAAGAGTTTCTACTGCTCCTGCAGAGGAAGCCAATTCAGTTTCCAGGGTTCCAGGAGGTTCCTAAATGCTTGACACTCTGGAGATCCCAACACCCTCTTCTGGCACCCAAAGGCACTTACACACAGGTAGCATACACTCATAAAAGATACATACATACATACATACATATAAATAAATAAAAATTGAAAAATAAATATCCTTTAAAATTTTAAAGAGGGTTGGGCATGGTGGCACACATGTTAATCCTAAACACCCCAAGGAAGAGGCAGGCAGATCTCTGAGTTCAAGGCCAGTCTGGTCTACACAGAAAGTTCCAGGCGGGCAGACATATACTGCAAGACCTTGTCATCAAAACAACATGCAAAAACAATTTAGAAAAGAAAACCACATGACAGAGTCAGGTGTGGTAGCAGAAGGATTGCTGCGTTTGAAGCCAGTGTGAGCTGCAGAGTAAATACAGTCTGGACTAGAGAGATCCTGTCACCAAACTCAAGAAATAAAGCCAGGCCAGTGGGTACAGGCCTGCGATCCCAGCCTCTCCAGAGGCTGAAGCAGGAAGATCTGAGCAAGGCCTGATGGGACACAGAGTGAACCCAAGGATAATACGGAGCAGGGCCTCAGAGTAAGTGAAAGGGCCGATGGTCCAGCTCAGTGGGAGAGCACTGGCCTGCAGCAGGGGATGCCCTAGGGTCACTGCTTAGCACACGAGGGGGGGGGTTGCTCGAGAGAGATAGAGACCAGCTTCTCAGCTGACACAGGAATATTTCCATGACAAGCATGAAGTTTAAGTCAAAAGGCTATATGTTTAGTGTGTCTTTGATTTTAGATGCATAGACATTGCATGTAGACACGAGCTACCTAACTATGGATTCTGTTTGTTTGTTTGTTTGGTTTGTTTTTCAAGACAGGGTTTCTCTGTGTATGTAGCCTTGGGTGTCCTGGACTTGCTTTGTAGACCAGGCTGGCATTGAACTCACAGCGTTCCACCTGCCTCTGCCTCCCAAGTGCTGGGATTAAAGGCGTGCACCTCCACCCCCAGCTACAACTGCTACGGATTTTTAAAATAAGACTAAATATGCACAATGCCCTGGGTCTGCCACCCCATTGTGACCCAAAGAACGGAGGACAGGGAGGAAAGGCATGGAGGGAAGGGAAGGAAGGAAGGAGGGAAGGCCATACCTGCACAGTTCTGCAGCACAGTGCATATTATATGCAATGTATATGTGTCTGCACATGAACACGCACAGGACATGTCTGCTAGAAAAACCGTGAGCAGTTACTCCCCACTGGCCCACAGCACGAGGATGACTGCACAGCACTCTGGTACTTCACTCTTTAACCCTGAGTACACCTGCCTTGTTGATAGTTAAAAACTACACATTCAGCCGGGCGTGGAGGTGCACGCCTTTAATCCTAACACTCAGGAGGCAGAGGCAGGTGGATCTTCTGTGAGTTCGAGGCCAGCCTGGTCTACAAAGTGAGTCCAGGACAACCAAGGCTACACAGAGAAACCCTGTCTCGAAAAACCAAAACAAACAAACAAAAACAACCCTACACCATCACATGAAATGACTAAGATTTAACCCTTCCATGGAGGAGAAGACCCGTGGAAGAAAGGGATGCTCTTCTGCCTCAGTGGGATGACCCCTCACGGCTCCCACGCTCTAGTAACTGGAGACACGGAGAGCACAAGTCTCTCCTAACCAAGTGGTAGCTGTCATTACACCCTTCTTCTTCAAGAAAAAGGACATGTGACATACTCTTACCTCCCCATCTGAAAGGCTTGTGTTTGGTGCAGGTGCTGACCTCTGACTTCTAAAATGACAGTCAGCTCAGTGATAAATAGCGCTAACCTGGTTAACAGGGGAAGGATATTCCTCTGAGCCTATTTCCATTTTAAATTAGAGACGCTACTGAGGTGAATCACAACTAGTGAAAACTCTAAGCAATCAGATAAAAAGGAAAAGTAATAATTTGGGGACACAAGCTGTGTTTGTTCTACCTAATCATGCCAAGACCCCGCCAATCTACCTACCCCAAAGCCACCCACCAGAGTCCTGCTACTAACCACACCTTGTAAAAACCTCAATTCCTCCTTTAAATAAGAAAATTATCATCCCAACAACTCCCTAGCAATGAGCTCTTGCATGAGAGACGCCCTATAAAACGGGGCTGCAGCATGAGCCCTACAGGTCTGCACGCAAGAACAAACGCCAGCAGTGCCGAGCAGCCCACTAGCCCAGCCACCCCACTGCAGCTCAGGCACCGGGCTCTCTACGCTCCTCCTGTCAAGGTGGGATGAACTGATCCCTCAGAGGCGCTTAAGTGTGCTGCATCAGGGTGACCTGGACTCTTATGAGCAAAGCTCCCAAACTACACAAAGTCCGCTGAGCTCGGAAATCCCGAGAGAGCACTATCAGCTGCCCCAGGCCCCACCCAGGCACTGCTCCAAGGAGTGGCAGCAGGTAGTGTGTGCATCCCAAGTCACTGGTCACTGCTCTCTCACCCTCACACTAGTGACTCTCAGACACTGAAAGCCTGACAAGACCCAAGCGCTGGTCTAGCATTGTCCGCTCTATGGTCAGACCACACATACAGCACGGCCCAGAGCAGACCACTCAGGGCAAAAATCCAAGTTTAGATTCTATTATTTACATGATATAATCACAACCATAAAGAATTGTTTCTACCAGAAAATAGTGATATTAGGCCCCAAATACCTTCACTCAAAAGAAAAAAAAAAAATTTAAGTACAAATGTAGTCATTCTCATCAGGACTACAGAACAATCTATTTTGAGTTTGCAAACTACAGGACAAATGTTTAATGACTAAAACTCAACAGTGCCTGGTCAATAAGCTGCCTTATTTCCAATGATTTCTCCCAAAATATTTGGAAGTTAACAAGCAATGTTTAATTTTCCTTCTTTCTACCTGTCTATAGTAGAAGCAAATTCTCAGCCAAATAAACAGCAACCCTACCAAAGACCACAAATCCCAGCCTGCCGTGCAACTAAATAAGGCCACATGACTAAATATGGCCAATAGCACATGGAAAAGAAAGCCACACTATTGCCCAAATGGACAATCTAATGGAGAGGAGAGACAGACATTAAGTGAGTAAGCATATATAAATCACTGATGACTCACTATACAGCTATCAGCAATAAAGGTTGTGAAAGAACGAAGAAAGTCCTGCTTAGCTTGAGGAGGGAGGCAATGGGAAAATGCTTGCCCAGTGTGTGTATAAAGCCCTAGGTCGAGTCTCAGCACAGCTGGGGACAGGGGAGGGCCCAGGCATCTCTGGGGCAACAATGCAGAGAAAGACAGAATGGAATGAAAAGAGAAGCATTCATCAGGCCATCTACAGAAGAACCAGATATCATGGACCCCTGCCACAGGTGTGAAGACTGATGCTAAGGGTAGCCCGAAGGCTCTCCCTCCTGAGACTTACTATCTCAAAGCCCGCAGGGCCTCAGGCACCACTCCTGACCACACCAGAATCATCTGGGAAAAGAGCCACA
Organism: Acomys russatus; assembly: GCF_903995435.1. Lineage (NCBI taxonomy): Eukaryota > Metazoa > Chordata > Mammalia > Rodentia > Muridae > Acomys > Acomys russatus. The sequence goes on along the minus strand of NC_067144.1, from coordinate 73,153,746 downwards.
GGGTCAACACACTTCTATCCAAACACAGCAAATACTTCTAAATAAAAATCAACTTAGGGCTGGAATTTTAATAAAACTTTAAAAAAACATATAAAAGGAACCATATAAGAAGGTTTGATTATGACAATGTTATTAAAAGAAGATCTGATGTCTTCTAAAAGCTGGTTTCATTCCTTGTCAAACCATCACAGTAGGCTCCCACAAAGTAAAGAATCTCAGCTATAAGATTTCAATTTTGTGTGATAAAATGACATCATCAAGGCCCAAAATTTTTAATGACTGCTGTGTATTACATTGTGCACACATCCTTAGTCAAGAATTACTCATCTTGTCAAAAGTTAGCTTAGTAACAGTAACAACATAAATAAAAATCACTGTTGAGAACAGTGGCACCGATGAAGAGCTAACTGTCAAGAATCCAGTGTGGCTCTCCGTCAACAGAAGCTGGCCTTGGTGGAATCACAGCAGGTTAGAGGGTTCTCAACCAACAACTGCAACTCAGCACACAAATCTCAAAGGACAATTGCAAAGCCAAAATATAACCTTAAAAAGCATAGCTGTTTTATTTAGTGCAATGTACTTCCAAGTCATTTTTGTTTTTTATATACGAAAATGAAACTAGAATTTAGAAAAATAAGACTTGCCTACTTTGTCTACTAATATGTGACTTTATTTTAGTCCTCTGAAACCTGTACTCAACTCTCACATGCCCAACAAAGACTACACACACTCTAGCTTAACGTTATGAAGCTGACATGAAGGTTTCGAAAGATTCCTGCATTTAGGGTCAACAAAGGAGAAACTGTAGGTAACGTCAAATATCTTAGTTTTTCCCCAAGTCACTAAACAGCAATCTTAACCCCCATATTGTATAATCCCAAATAGTGCAAGCATTGGGTTATGAACTACCACAGGCGGTCTCAACATCGAACAAAGACAGATAGCCAGGATGACACAGGTCCAGCCTTGAGAGGCACAGCCCACTCTACAGACTACTGCAGTCTGGTCACACAGCCTCCCAGTGACAGGCAAACTGTGTCGTCAAGTTACAGGTGGCCCGGTGGGGTATTTCCAAGCAACATTTTCACTTCTAAAAGGAAAGTAATCCAGTGTAAGATGGAGGAAAGCCGACAAAACACTCAACAGAGAGGAGACTGTTAGCACCAAGTTACTGTTTAGGGACACCACAGAATTATTGGGACTAATAACTACAAGTGCAGAGCCAAGTTCCCAGCAGGCTTTCAGGTACTGGTGTCTGCTGGGCTGGAAGGTAGGAAGTCCTTTCTTGGGAGAAGTTGCTGGAAGGAAGGACACTGGTTGGCAGGTGCAAAGTGAGTTTGTAACAAAAAGGAAAATGACAAATTAACACACATGTGACCACAAGGACCAAGAAAGTCAACTTAAGCCCACTCTCTGTGGCTCGTATTTGTAATGTCATGTACAAGACAGTTCTCCGCCACTCAAAACTCTATACAAACTTTCCTCCTCTATGTAGACATGTGCCAAACACACACACACTCTATAACCTCTGTTAATTAAGTATCTCTGTGGTATTAAAGGGGTTAAAGTAATATCCAAAAGTAACTGCACATAGTACTATCTTTGCAGTTACATAACATGCATGACAAAGTCCATGCCATACCTCTAACAATCGTCGCCTCCCCTTCCTAGGGTCACAGCACTGCACACACCTGGAGGCCTTGAACACACTGTTGCACTCAGCACTGCACTCCCATCTGTAAGTCACAAACTCAGGAAGCCATAAATAAAACCAAGTGACAGAGCTCAAGTCTCAGGGAGATTGTTCTAGCCAAGGGTCTTTTGGACTGACTGTCCACGCTGTCTTGAAGGTTCCGCGTTCCAATCCCTAGCACACAGCAATGACTGAAGTCACATTTATAACAGGGCACAGGCCAGAGTGTCTTTCAGAAGGTCTTGCTGCACCGTTTCTTCACTTCCTGCCCTTACTAATACTCACCCTCCATTCAATTCTACCCTCTAAAGATAACAATGTCTTCAGCATCCACCAGGAGTAAGAAACGCGTGTCCTTGCCTTACAGGGGTGACCCTTCCAGGGTAATTTCTGAACTTCGGCATCCCTGAAGTAAACACGAACTTCATGTAGCCGTTCTTACAAGAGAGCTTGCTGTAGATGCTGACAAGAGTCTTTTAACTTTTTGGCAAGGTCTGGAATCTAACTCTGTTTGGACAGTTACCACAGACACCACCACCATGCCCAGCGAGGCAGATGCTCGGAAGGACAGGAGTCTTTAAAGTCAAGGACCCTCAAAATGCAGTGACTGTAGCCAAATAAACCTCTTAACCGTTATTCCTTTGAAACCTGAACCAGGAAATGTGAGTTCCTGCCTCCCACTTATAGTCTACCTGAAAATGTTAATTCTTTAAGAACAATTAAAAAGAGAAATTTAAGAAAAAGCAAGGTAACCAACATCTCAAAGTACCTAATAGCTATTCTTAGCATGCAAAATACAAAGTGTCAAGAGGAATCTAAGTATTTAAAGAAAAAATTATAACTTTACACCAAGCTTTGTTATCTTATCAGCATACAGAGGGAACTCTGCACTGTAACAGTGGTTAGCTGTGAAGACGGAGCCGCAGCACTCTTTTTCAGTTCTTCCACCCAGAAGCAGACTGGTTTGCTTCGAGGGTGACAAGTTTCATTAGGAGGGCTCATTTAAGCTGCACTCTGCAAACCCTAAATTAACTCCACCAAAACCTGGACCCAAACAGTCTCTAGGTTAGAGCCCTGAGTCATCACACAGAGCTTAATAATAATTTACAAGATGAGGGTCAGAAACCCAGGCTAACAACTGACAACTGACAACTGCCTCCTGCAGTCCTGACTGTATGACCTTGGACTAGTCACTGTCCACCTCCAGGCTCAGTCTGCTCATCTGTAAAATGGGTAACATTTCCTACTGGTAGGTTAAGCCAGGGAATATATAAAACAGTAGTTAAGAATGCCTGGCACTAACCTATGAGCGCGAAAACAGTTACAAGGTATATTTCCTGGCAATTTGGCAGGTCCCAAGAAGCAAACGATGCTGCACCTGGATGACAGGACTCACATAATCTAGGGCTGGGCAAAAGACAGACAAGTCCGGGAGTCACTGACTCACGAATTTTGCCATTTTTAACTATTTAGGGGTAGGGAGGGGCCCTCTAGCTAAGCGCAGATAGTCAGCGGCTCTGGAGCCTCTGGAGCCCGACTGGGTCTGCGCCTATAAATAGACCGGGGAAGTTCTGTTGCCATTCGCAGGTATCCATCCTAATCCACGTCTCCTCACGCTGCTAAGCAGGTCACCCCGGCCCCTCCGGTGGGCCCGGATCGCCCGCGCCTGCTGCCCGACTTCCGAGCACACCGGGTCCCCAGGCCCGGGCCCACGGGGCCTCGCAGACAGCAGCAAGCTGCCGAGCTCCGCCGCCGCGGCCCTGGCCGGCCCTGCCTGCGTCCTCGCCTACCGGCAGCTAGCCCCATCTTCTTAACCCGTGCATTGTCCTTGCCTAGAACCCCAGCGCTCCGCACGCCGGTGGGGACGGAGAGGAGGGACGAGGGAGGAGCTGGGGGAAGAGGATGAGGAGGAACAGGAGGAGGAGGGAGGATGAGGAGAAACAAGAGGAGGAGGGAGGATGAAGAGGAACAGGAGGAGGAGGAAGGAGGAGGAGGAGGAGGAGGAGGAAGACAGCCTCCTCCCCTGCGCCCCGGCGGCCAGTGGAGGTCTGGCGCCGGCCCGGCCCGAGCCCGCGGGTCCCACCCGCCGTAACTTTCCTCGGGGACACGGCCTTCCCCGGCCTCCCTCCCGCGGAGGCCTGCCCCCGGCCGCCCGCCCGCCCGCCCGCTCCTAAGATGGCAGGTCCCTCCCTCCCTCCGCCAGAGGCCTGGCGAGCCCGGCTCGCAGGCCCCGGGGAAGCCGCGCGCAGGGCCGCGCCGCGCCGGGCGGGGCGGACACTCACCGGGACGATGGCGGGGCGCTCGCGCCGCTGCTCCCTCCGGTGAGTCTCAGCCTCGAGCTCCCGCGCCGCGGCCTCCGCAGCCAGCGCCGCCCCGACCGGGCCGCCTCTCTCCTCCGCCCCCGGCGTCCCGGCTCCGCGCCGCAGCCGCGCTGGCTGGCTCAGGGTCCGTCCGGATGGCGGGGCCGGCGGCGCCCGCGGCCGGGGAGGCGACAGCCCCTCCCCGGCAAATACCGCAGTCCCCGGGCCCCCGAGTGCCGGCGGCGGGGCCCGGCCCGGCCCGGTGCGGAGGGCGGGAGCCGATCGGCGGCCGGCGGCCGCTCCTTCCCGACGAGGATTTTTGTAAATCTCACAAAATGGCGCGCGCTCTCCGAAGCTGCGCAGCGAGGAGCGCCGGGGCCCGAGCGGCGGCGGCGGCGGCGGCGGCGGCGGCGGCTCCGCCAGGAGAGCCCGGACCGCCCGCCCCCGATCCCGCACAGACACTCGCGCACACTCCCCGCGCGCACACTCGCCCTCGCACACGCTCCCTCACACTCACACCGGTCCCGCCCGCTCGCCGGCGGCGGCGGCGGCAGCGGCACCAACAGCAGCAGCAGAAGCGGCGGCGGCGGCGGCGGCGCCCGCACCCCCGCTCGGGGAGTCCGCTCTCTCAGCCCGAGCCGGGCCGCGATCGGCAGCAGCGACGGCAGCAGTCTCCCCGGATCCCCCCGCCGCGGTTGCCGCCGCCACCCCCGCCTCACTCCAATGGGGCTTTTTATTATTATTCGGGCGGGAAGCGAAAGGGTTTAAAAAAAAACCAACCAACAAAATGGCGACGGACCGACCCGGTCGCTATAGCAACTGTCAATCAAAACGCAAAACCCCGGCTGACGTGCTGACGTCCTCCTCCCGCCCCGCGGCCCCCGAGCCGGAGGGCGGGGCCTGTTGCTCGGGTAACGGCAGATTCCGTTCCCTCCTTCCCCTCTCTCCCCCGTCCCCCAGCCAACCACCCAACCCCCATCAGGTCACGTGAAGGATAAATTCGGAGCTCGGGCCCGCTACGAGTGTCAGCGGAGGGCGCGTGATTCGCTCGGGGGAGGGGAGAGGAGGGGAGGAAGGGACGGGGGGCGAGGCGGTGGCCATGCCGGTGCGCGCGCCAGCGAGCGAGCGGGGGAGAGAGCGAGCGAGCCAGCGCCCGCCGCCCCGCCCCGCCCCCGCGCTCGCTCCCACGCGGACTGCGGCCCGGCCGGCGCGCGCGCCCCCGCCGCGCGCTCCCGCGCCGCGAGCCCGCAGCCCCGCCCGCGCAGGCCCGGGGAGCGGAGCGGACGGCCGGGGCAGGGCGCCCACCCCGCGGCCCCCCGGGAAGGCCGCCGCCGCCGCCGCGGCGAGCAGCTGCGAGCCCCACGCCCGCGCGGGTCCGCGCCACGGACTCGGGCAGCGCTCGGCTCACCTCAGGAATTCCGGCTACGGGCGCGCGGCCGCCACCTAGGTCGGGCCGGGACCGCGCCGAGCCGCGCGGGCCGCGCAGAAACTTTCCAGGCTGGGCACGCTCCCGGCAGCCGGCTGCTCCATCGGAATGTCCAGCCGGGGCCAACCCCAGGGATTTTCTCTTTTTTTTCTCGTGCTTGTCATAAGTCACCTCTGTTTCCCGATTCCTAATTTGCCCACTCGGCCTGAGCCGTCCGAGTCTTGACTAGGATTCTTCTGCCTTTCCTTCCTATTCATTCTATGTCGTCTTCCGCCCGACTAAATACCGCTGGGTGTGTTCTCCGGCCTTTGACAAGTCTGCTGTGCTGGTTACTTTGTAATTAGAGGACAGCCGCTGGCTGCAATTGTATTTTGTACCTGTTCTGTAGTAATGGCGTTAACTGGTATCCTAAAAGAGTGTACACATGAAGGTAGGGTCGTGTGTTTGTATATACACTGTTGCACACCTGAAGCCACTGGGTTGATTTCTACACTTGATTCTTGCCATATTTGTGTTAACGTTTTGCTTTATGGTCTTTGCAACAATTGCAACAGATGCAATCTTGTAAACAAATATAAAAACACCGGTAACTGCAGGTCTCTGTGCAGTGTGACCCTAGGAAACACTTGCTTTCAATGAGTTCTAACAAACCTAGAGTTAGTACACCATTGATTTCACTAAACAGCTATTCAACTTAACACAGACGACGAAAGAAAAATAGGCCAAAACTAAGGTAATAAGGGCACGGGAAGGACAATAACTTGTTTAGCCTGCCCCAAGATATCAAAAAGTTGCAGAATTCGACAAAAGTACTATAGGCTGCCCTGTTGGTGTAATTAAAGTCCACAGTCAACATAATTAATCTGAAGAAAACAGAAGTGGCCAAGAGTATCCAGTTCACAGAAGTTAGTACCTGGTTTTTCCCAAGCACAGGCCTCCACCAGCTCCTCCTCCCTCACATCCTGGCTTCTCGCACACTTGGCCAGTTTGTTTTCCAACATAATTCCAAAAACTAAATTAAGGGCCGGTAGGATTTGCTGATGGAGGCAGAGGCAGGAGGATTGCTGTGAGTTCAAGGACAGCTTGGTCTACAAAGCGAGTCCAGGACAACCAAGGCTACACAGAGAAACCCTGTCTCAAAAAACCAAAAAAAAAAAAACCTAAGGTACTCAGGATTAGGAAGTGTGTGTCCCCATATCTAAGAGGTGTACCTTGTCCCCACACTGTACTATGACAACCTTAGCTGACATCAATGAATTGTCATGTCTGGGTTGGGATGCTATCAAGTGTTTGATTTGGATGTCACCTAAAAATGTGGCCTGCAAGTTATCGCTGGTGACAAGCAGTGGACACTGTACCCTGTGGAAGAAGCGCCAGCCTAGCATTAACCAGATACAGATATTAAACCTTCCGTTTTATCTGAGAGTCTCCCATCTGAAAACCTGGGAGAGCAAAGACAAGGCTCCCAGTCTCAGGGGTCACCCTCCAGTGCATTGTAGAGCATCCAGTCCTCACAGGATATGACCATCCCACTCTGCAGAGGGAAAACTGGGAATGGGTGACAAATGACCTCCCAGAGTGACACCACCAGTGAGCGGTGAGAACAGGAGCCAAATCCAAGCGTATGTGCCCGCCCCACCCCCATGTGCCTACCAAACCAGGGTTTATTTGGAGAACAAGTCTTCACAGAGGTCATCAAGTTAAAAATGAGGTCTTTGAGCCAGACCAGTGTCCTTCTAGCCAGCTGGACCCAGGGATAGGCACAACAAATGGCTGACAAGGAGTGGAAAATGGAGGAACCAATCTGAAGTCACTGAACAACAAACAGCCAAGAGACAGGAAACAGATTCTCCCTCGGCCTTGCAAGAAAGAGAGAGCTCAGTTTATATCTTGGACTTCTACCTTCCAGAACTGTGCCCCGTGTTTGCGGTGGATGTTTTGTTGGAGTGCTAACTAGGCTTCTCCTGGCTCTCCCACATCCCTTTAGTGGTCATCTTGGTGGTGTGCTATTTTAAGCCCATTAGGTTGGGTAGATGGAATCCTGCTGGGAGTTAAACCAAATATCCCAAGGACAAATGAACTGAAGTTCTATTCCCACCTCATTCGAGATGAGAAGAACAGTTCGGAAGTCGGCCCTGCCCAGTGCACGGCCTGCAACCCAGTGTTCCTTCCATCCTTCAGACCATGGAGTACCTTCTGGTACTTTACAGCGTATTGTTCTGATTTTAAAAGCCATCCATGTACATACAATACTAAAACTAAAGCAAGATGGAAGCCTTATAGGAACTGATGTTGATAATAAGTTGTGAACTAAGAAGTTAAAAGTCTCTGCATCTGAGGTCCAAAAACTAAACATAAATGTATGGTCACTTCAACAATTTAACAATATGAGAGCAAGTAATGCTGCAAACATGACTCACAGAGGTTGTTACCAGAACTGCTGGGTCACAACCTGGGCTCTTACAATCCTAACACATTAAGGAGACAATAATGATGATGATGATGATAATTAATAATAATAATAATAATAATAATAATAATAATAATAATAATAATAATAATAATAGTGACTGATAGTCTGGGGGCTTATTCCACATAGAATATTCCACACTGGGACAAGGAACAGAGAGTCCACACCGTGTTGGTGAGAGGGTCCTGAGTCAAAGGTTCGCTCTAGAGAGAGGATGAGAGGTGAGCACAGTAAATCAGTGCCTGCAGAGTGTGGTCACCCGTCCCTGGTGGGCAGCCGCAGCAGCCTCTGACCTCCAGTCTCTTGTGTGCGGAGCAGTCTAACAGTTGTCAGATGGCATGAAATCGCCTCCTCTCAGCCACGTTCCTCTTCTGACTGGTACTGAGAACTTTCCCTTCTCCCAGCACATGATTCCTGGGGAACTTCCAACTCCTCGGGGTGCACTGTCTGATAGCCAGCGGGAAAACTGTACATCCTCCTGCCAGAAAGGCTACAAGATCACCCAGAAAAGTGCTCATACCATCTTCACAGGGGCATAGGTTCTTCCCGCACTTCCCAGGGAAATGTGGGGGCACGGAGTGTCCTTCTTTACTTACAGAAGTGATTTTTTTTTTAGCCTCCCTAAGGGCTGGCGGGCAGGTAATGGAGCTGAGGGAAGAAAAGGCATCCCTGGTAAGTCACCCATGCTTCTGAAGGCAGCTTCAGTCACACTCACCGGGTTGCACCCAAATGTCTCTATTGCATATCTGTTCTCTGTGTATATCTGGCGTCCACTCGGGGAGGCAGGAAGAGGAGCCATCTTTTTATTGTCTTCTTTGCTGCTAAAAAGATAAGAAGGAAAGAAAGAAATGAAGCTCAGCTACGCAGCCAGCGTCTCTGTGTCAACCTTCACTCTTAGCCTACCCCAAAGTAAAACTTCCCAGACTTCCTTCCTGCCTCATGCAACTGTGGTCCCGAACGAAGTGCTTGGCAGCATCTTAAAGTTGTTTATGAAATTAAATTGCTTTATGCCAAGACATGCCTCAAGCAGCACCCTTGTCTTGAAAGCAAAACTCATGACCTTCTCCCCCTGTATGTACCTTTGCCAAGATTATTTCAGAGTTATCATTAATACTTTCTTTACTGGGACTTGAAGAAAAAAATAAATAGAAAATATGGAGTTCCAACAGAGATGAAACAGCCTCTGCACGGAGGAAAGTGAAGAGAAGGCTCCTGAAAGCTGTCCTCAACCTCCACACAGATGGACGCCATAGCCCGCATACATGCCAGACCAAGGTACACACACTCCTCTGTCTCCCCCTCTCTCCCTAATAATTTTTTTTAACTTCAGCATTTAAAGAAAACATGCAATTTGCTAGGTGTGCATGGTTTCTACTGCTTGAGAACATCCTGAAAGTGTGCTGTGATTTGGCAACACTTAGGGAGAAATGCAGTCCCCATAGTGACAAACACCGCTCTTAAGTTTTTTTGTTTTGTTGTCTTTTAGTTTTGTTTTGTTTTGTTTTGTTTTGTTTTTTGAGACAGGCTTTCTCTGTGTAGCCTTTGCTGTCCTGGACTCACTTTGTAGACCAGGCTGGCTTCAAACTCACGTAGATCCACCTGCCTCTGCCTCCCGAGTGCTAGGATTAAAGACGTGTGCCACCGCGCCGAGCATTAGTTAAGGTTTCTATGCTGCAATGACCATGAGCAAAAGCAAGTCAGGGAAGAAAGGGTGCTCCACTTACACTTTCATATCACTGTTTATCATCAAAGGAAGTCAGGGCAGAAACTCGAACAGGGATCGCTGGCTTGCTCTCGACAGCTGGCAAAGCCTACTTTCTTACAGAACCCTAGACCACTAGCCTAGGGGTGCCCCCCCACAATGGGCTGGGTCCTCCCCTATCAATCACTAATTAAGAAAATTCCCTATAGGCTTGCCTATAGCCTGATCTTATTGAGGAACTTTCTTTCTTTTTTTTTTTTTTTTTTTTTGGTTTTTTGAGACAGGGTTTCTCTGTGTAGCCCTGGCTGTCCTGGACTCACTTTGTAGACCAGGCTGGCCTTGAACTCACATTGATCTGCCTGCCTGCCACTGCCTCCCAAGTGCTGGGATTAAAGGCGTGCCCCACCATGCCCGGCCTAGAGGAATTTTCTTAATTGAGGTTGCTTCCTCTCAGATGACGCCAGCCTGTGTCAAGCTGACACAAAACTATCGACGTAAGAGATCCCTTGTCCACGTGACACATCACTGGAAAGGCATCTTTCCCTTCTCACTCATTCCCAAAAATTTCATGTTTAAAACATAAAAAGTCCCACCATCTTACACATCCAAGCACATTAAAGTTTCCTTAAAATATCAAATCTCTTAAGTAAATCCAAAATCTCTCATCTATGGACTTCTATAAAAATTAAGTTATATACTTTCTCATTTCAAGAGGGAAGAACCAGGCCACCGTCATATCTGAACAAGGTTAAAACTCCGATTGCTGTAAATAACTAAATGTCCAATTATCTGGGGCTCACTCAGAATCTTCTGGGCTCCTCCAGAGCTCCAGCTCTGCCCTCTACAGAAGACACACAGCTGCTCTTCTCAGCTTTGGCTGCTCCATTCCACCGAGACTGCTCTTCTGGTAGTCATCCCATTGTACTGGCATCTCCAAAACTGCTCGTGTCTCTCGCTGAAGCTGGGCTACATTTTCACCTATAGCTTCTCCTGGGCTCTCTTTAAGAACTACAGCACCGCCACACAGTGCCAAGCCTTGGCTGCTCTCCATGACCCCTTCATGCCTTCAAAACCAGTACACCTGGGTGACTCTTACACTACCCAAGTTCAGCTGCCAACATGAGGCACAACCTTGGCCACCTCTGGAGCACAGCTTCGTGTGCCGGCCAACCCTGAGGAAACACCTCACCTCATTGGTGCTGGCTTCATCTTAATCACAGCTAATTTCTCAGCTCCAGCTGACCAGCATCCTCAGTGCTGCCGGTCTCTTGTTAGTCACAGCTGACACTTCAGACCCAGCTGACCAGACATCACAGGTTCTTCACACAAACGGCCCAGTAGAGTCTTGTCTTCCTTATGAAACTTACAAGCCAGGTCTCCCTCCTCTACACCGCTCTCAGTGTTCTTATCGTCCCAGCCTAGACAACACCCCCCAGAGCTCACCACCTCAGTGGCTCTTCTAGTCCCAAGTTCCAAAGTCCTTCCACAGTCTTCCCCAAAAACATGGTCGGGTCTGTCACAGCACGACCCCACAGTCCTGGTGCCAATGTCTTAGGGTTTCTCTTGCTACGAAGAAACACATGACCACAGCAACTAGGGGAGGAAAGGGTTTGTCAGGCTCACACTTCCACATGGCTGTTAATCTTCAAAGGAAATCAGGACAGGAACTCAAACAGGGCAGGAAACAGGAGGCAGGAGCTGATGCAGAGGCCATGGAGGGGTGCTGCTTACTGGCTTGCTCCCTATGGCTTGCTCAGCCAGCTTTCTTATAGAACCCAGCACCACCAGCCCAGAGATAGCTCCACCCACAATGGACTGGGCCTTCCTCTATCAATCAGTAATAAAGAAAACACCCTACAGTCTTGCCTACAGCCCGATCTTATGGAGATATTTTCTCAGTTAAGGTCCCCTCCTCGCAGAGGACTTTAGCTTGTATCAAGCTGATGTAAAACTATCCAGTGCAGCCCCTCAGCAACAGCTTCCCCAAAATTAGCACGTTGGTGGGGTGTGCCCCAATGACGCTGACAATTCATTGCATGGCGTTCACAGGTAGGAGGCCCAGCTTGCAAAACAGTGTCAGCCTCCAAAGGCTCATTAACTCAACAGTTCTCACCAGTGCCATCGCCTTGGCTGTTTCCTCTAAGTTATATGACATATATGTCATAAATAACTTTATACATGTATGTATTAATACTGCCATGTGTCAGTATGCCCACTCACCAGCACTTTCAAATTTTCCCTGTGTTGCTTCAAGTCAATGCTACAATACTGTAGCAATGGCATTACCTTACTATGTTTACAGCTGTTTCTAACCTATACATATGTTAAGGGCAAGGGGATCTGTCTCTCTCCTCTCCCCTCCTCTTCTTCCCCTCCCCCACTTCTCTTCCAGTGTCTGTGGATTAAACCCAGGACCTCATGCACTAGGCCAATGTCCTAGCACTAACCTACATCCCCAGCCCATGGATTCTGGGTTTTCACTTTTACCTCACATGAGCATGCCTGGCGTGTGTGTGTGTGTGTGTGTGTGTGTGTGTGTGTGTGTGTGTGTGTGTGTGTGCACGCACGTACGAGCACTTGTGTTTGGGTTGCTGTTTGCTTATACTGGAGACTGAACTCAATGTCTCCTTTCTACCACAAAGCTACAGCCCTATTTTGAATTTTGCTTTCAAATCTTTGTTTTTTGTTTGTTTAAAAGCAGGATATCACTATTATGGTCTTGGCTGAAACTTGGTATGTTGCCCAAGCTAGTGCTAAAGTCACAAAACTCTGCCTGCCTCTGCTTCCTGAGTGCCATGGAAAGGCATGTGACCTCCATGGAAGTAAAAGCCCCTGCTGTTTTTCTGTCTAGTCAGTCCTATAGCAGTCTGAAGCCCTCCAGTGATTTGTATAGCAGTAAGGGACTGTGTTTATGGTGATTAACTTGGATGGGATTTTCATGCTGAAGAAGCAAGTCCCCCTGCAGAGCCGCAGCAGCAACACCAGTCACTACATGTCAAACCAAAGTGTCCTTGTCCATTTAGCACTTCACCCGGCTGATACCCAGTTTGAAAACTACAGTGCAAGGAGATCACTCAGTCAGTGACATGCTGGCCTGAGTCAATCCCCAGCACCCACATAAATACAGAAGAGGGGGTACACAGCTGGAATCCCAGCACTAGGGAAGAGGAGGAGCCTGCAAATCCCTGTGGCTCACAGGCCAGACAGGAAGTGCTGTCCAGATTCAAGAGAGACCATGTTGCCAGGTGTGGCAGCACACACCTGTAATCCTAGCACTCAGGAGGCAGAGGCAAGCGGATCTCTGAGAGTTCAAGGCCAGCCTGGTCTACAAAGTGAATCCAGGACAGCCAGGGCTACACAGAGAAGCCCTGTCTAAAAAAACAAAGAAAGAAAGAGACCATGTCTCAGAAAACATGGATTGCTCATGGGGAATGGTGCACATGTACACACACACACACACACACACACACACACACACACTACTCACCATAGGAACTACAGTCTGTTCTTTGGACAGAGAGGACGAGACAGGACTTGCGAGTAGTAAGTGTTAACTTCCAGATCCAAAAATGCAAAAATAACAGCCCAAATCTCTCTGGATACACCTTTAGCAGCTTAAAGACAAAGAGCTGTCTTATGAGGGACAACAAACACATCTGTCTATTCCCCACATCTGTATTTATATCCAGACTCTTTTTTATTTATTTTACTTTTTATTGATTCTTTGTGAATTTCACTTTATGTACCCGAATCCCACACATCTCCCCATCCCTCCACATCTACCTTCTGCCCTTGCAACTTACCCCCCACAAAGAAAAAGATCTCACCACGGAAGCTGCAGTGTGTCACAGTGTGACCCATAGTGTACCCTTTTGCCCAAACAGCTTTACTTGTAAAGGTTTGTTGCAATGGGTCGTTGGTCTGGTTTGAGGCCTCTGGCTGCTCCTCACAGGGATTCCTCTCTGATATCCTGTTGCTGCCCCGTGTCATGGAAATCCTGCAGCCCTTTCACGTGCTCCAGCAGATCACAGATGGGGTAAATGTTGACATGGGCCAACTCAAAGAGCTGGATCTGGGCCTGGGTGTTAGCTGAGTTGGTCAGTCTGCTGGCTCTCCCACTTTGCCCAGGTGAGGGGTGGGGCCAGCTCTCCTGCCTATGGAAGTTGGCAAGGGGTGGAACCAGCTCTCCTGCACCCATGCCACCAGGGCTGGCTCTCCAGAGCTCACATCCTAGGGCCAGCTTACCTGTGCCCACTCCACCAGGGACAACACTACTGTGCAGGGTATGAGGGTGGGAACTTTCTCAAGCGTCTTGTTATTTTCATTCTATGTGTGTGGGTGTTTTCCCTGTATGTATGTCTGTGCATCACATGTACGCAGTGCCCGCCGAGGCCAGAAGAGGCCATTGGATCCCCTGTAACTAGAGTTAGAAACATTTGTGAGCCACTGTGCGGGTGCTGGAGATTGAACCCAGACTTTCTGGAAAAGCAGCTAGTGTTCTTAACTGTTGAGTTGTCTCTCAGTCCCCTCCAGATTTTAATTATGTCTTTCTTTTATTTTTTACCTACTTAATTAATTTTGTTTTGTTTTGTTCTGTTTTGTTTTGAGACAGGGTTTCTCTGTGTACCCTTGGCTGTCCTGGTCTCGCTTTGTAGACCAGGCTAGCCTCAAACTCACAGTAATCGGCCTGCCTCTGCCTCCTGAGTGCTGGGATTAAAGGTGTACATCGCCATGCCCAGCTATGTCTCCCTTCTTATTGGATAACACAAATAGAAGAAGGCTGGATGGAGGGAGTCAATAACCCCATGTCCCAGATAATAAATGCTTATCATTACGATTTTTTTAAAAATCAAGTACATTATTTAAAAAGCCAAACCAAAGCCAGATGTGGTGGTGCTCACCTTTAATCCCAGCACTTTAGGGAGACAGAGGCTGATGGATCGCTGTGAGTTCAAGGCCAGCCTTGTCTACAAAGTGAGTCCAGGACAGTCAAGGCTAAACAGAGAAATGCTATCTTGAAGCCCCTCTCCCCCGCCCCAAAAAAGGCCAAACCAAACTGAGAGTAATAATATCAAGCCTTGAGGCCTCCTCCTGGCCTCCCTAACTTCTTTGTCCTTTGTCCTGCTTCCCAAGGCCACGGGAAGACGGTAAAATTCCGTGCTGCATCTATCTCTGCTTGTTGAAAAGCTTAAAGGACACCTGGCTGCACTGGGGACGAGGTTTGAACTCAGGCATTCGGTGTTCACATCCCTTTGTGACCTGCTTCCTCCCCCTGCCCCCCACGTCCCCTCCCCCCCCCACTGCCCCCCCCCCACCTTCTTAGCCAAGGCTTCCTAACATAACTGCTTTCTGCAAGGCTGCCTTCCTTTGCCTGGAGATCTCACTCCCTGTGAAAGCGAGCCCCTCCCCCCCCCCCTCCCGTGTGTGTACTGCAGTTCTTAGCCCAGCACCCAATCTATACAGAGCACAGACAAATGCTTCTGAAAAAACAAAATCATCACTGAATTGCAAAAACCATGAGAACTGGACACAACAGGTCAGCACAAGGAAATGGTTAACAACCAGGAGAGACTGGCTTTCACTGTGGTTTGAGGGACGTGGCCATCTGCTTCCGGCCCTTCCTCTCCAGATGAAACTTCCTGGAGATATGGAGGGAACTTTAGAGGGGAGCGTGTGTCAGAGGATGGCCCAGTGGCACCAGTAAGCCAGACACAGCGGTGGCAATGAGGACTCACTGCCACAGGATTCATTTGCTTTTGCTAGAAAGGTACATAGAAAAGGTCACTCCAAGGTTGGCAAGGAGCGGGGGTCACCCTCCAAAGGCCAAAAATAACTTTGGCATTTCCTTCTGCTCATCTAACCCACAGATACCAGTGTGGAGGAAGAACCCACAGAGGATAATGGAAGCAGGAGTGATTTCTTGGGCTTATGCTTTGCAGCTAGACCTGTAGAGGCTCACAGCCCAGAATCCCGAGGGGACAGAGCCAAGGACGCATTTGACACAGAGGAGCAGTGGGGAGGGAGATTGGTCAGCGCTCTCAGAATGCCAGTCCCTGCCTTGAGCAGGAGACTCTAGCAATGTCAGAGATCCGTAGGTAAATATTGGTGTTGGAAGAAGCACCACCCTTACCTGTCCAACCCCCTCAGCTCTACAAAGAACTGGTGACTTTGATAATCACAGCAGCTGGAGGAAGGGGCAAGGGATGTGGGGATCTGGTCTCGCCTTACCTAACCTCCCGCTCTAGACGCTTGGCTCTTTGGATGGTTCCTTCTGAAAATGACGCCCCGACTGCCAAGCCACCGTAGCATCCGTCAGGCCAAGACTACCCTTCCCGTCTCCTTTTACAAAAGCCAGGTTGAGAACACTCCAATTGGCATCCACAGTGCATTGAGAACACACATGTGCTTCTCCTCCGAACTCCAGCCTGCTCTCCTCCTCACTAACAGCAGGCACACTCTGCCCCTGTCAAGATCCTGTGCTTCATGGGAAACCCTTGTCTGTGGTTCCCACTCGAATTTTGGACCACATAACCCTTCTACTCTTCACCAGAGCATCAGCAGCTACTTCTGTAGCCGTGCATGTCTCACAGAGAGTACTCCTAACCCTGAACCTTCTCTTTAGCCCTTATGGTACCCTACGTGCAACAAACATCCTTCCAAAATGGGTTTTTTGTTGTTCTTTACCTTTTTTCAAGACAGGCTTTCTCTGTGTAGACTTGGTGATTTGTAGACCAGGCTGGTCTTGAACTCACAGAGATCTGCCTGCCTCTGCCTGCCTGAGTGCTGGGGTCACAGGCGTGCACCACCACACCCAGCTCAAAATGGAAGGTTTTTTGCTTTTTGTTTTTTGAGACAGGGTCTCTCTGTGTAGCCTTGGCTGTCCTGGACTCACTTTGTAGACCAGGCTGGCCTCGAACTCACAGCTATCCACCAGCCTCTGCCTCCCAAGTGCTGGGATTAAAAGTGTGAGCCACCACAGGTGGCCTAAAACGGAAGGTTTTTATCTCAAGGCAATTGAAACATAACATATATATGCACATCCACAGACAGACAGATATAACTTCTTAAAATTCAGTCTAATTTTTCTAGTCTTTTCAGGTGGAAATTAGATACTTGATTCTTAACTGTTCTCTTGGTATATGTATTAAGCAATGAATTTGCCTCTTAATACTATTTGAGACACACACACCACACACAGAGGGGGGTTGTTGTGTAGCTCTGGTGTTTTGGGATTCACTATGTAGACCAAGCTGGCCTTGAGAAGACATCTGGCATAAAACCATAAATTGTGTAAGAAAAGTCAACAAAATTTAATCTATAAAACCTGGAAATGTCAGTTCTCAGGCAACGGGTCAGCACTGAGAAGAAGCGCTGCTCCTACAGAGGATCCAAGTCCACACCCAGCAGCCGTATTAGGAGGCTCCCAGCTGCCTGAAACCCCCTCCAGGGGGTCCAACAACACACTCTTCCACCTCCACGGACACACACACATAGACACAAACACACACAAATAAAAACAAAGATAATAAATCTTTTTTAAAATAGAGAATTTGGCAATGTCTCCAGGGCCCTTGCTGCAGTTCAGATCTGCATGGTTCTGCAAGGTCTCAGCAGTCACAGGGTGCCAGTCCAGCCTGCAGGACTGCAGGGAGGTGGCAGAGCTCAGGACCTAGAGCCTATGGGAGGAAGCTAGTCCTTTGAAGAGAATATTGGACTCTCTCACTCTCCGTCCCTCTCTCTTCCTTTCTTGACTGCCAAAAGGCAGACGCCACGAGCCCAAAACAACATGTCAAGCAACCATGGATTGAAGCCATGAACCAAAACCATCTTTCTTTCTTTTAAGTTAATCATCTCATGTGCTTGTTACAGTCAGAGACAGCTTATACATCCCTAAGCACCGGAAACATCATCGCAAATACATCATGCACCCCACTGCGCACTAGTCATGGCGACTAAAGATTGAAAGAAAATATAAACAAGGCTCCCACTGAACCAATTCTGGTTTACCCAGAAGCACGGTGCCCTATACAGTGCCATTTACCATAATGTAATATGAATATCTGTTATGCAGGATATCTGATATGCAGCCCCTGAAGGGGTCATGACCCACAGGTTGAAAACTGCTGCCTCAGTCTGATATACTGACAGGAGAAGATTCTAAGCCATTCTAACAGCAGGTGAAGAAAGCCCTGGAGTGCCTGGAGTCCGTAAATGTTTTATTTCCATGATTGCTCCAGAAGGCTGTCTCAAAAACCAGGAGGAGCCACTCCTGGGACAGGGGGCTGGTTGGTTAGGGTACCAGGGTAAGAGGAAGGTTTAACTTGATTTTCACATGTATATTTTATTACTTTTTTTGGCTTTTTGAGACAGGGTCTCTCTGTGTAGCCCTGGCTGTCCTGGACTTGCTTTGTAGACATGGCTGGCCTTGAACTCACAGAGATCCACCTGCCTCTGCCTCCCAGTGCTGGGATTAAAGGTGTGCATCATCATGCCCGGTCTCATTTTATTACTTTTTTTTTTTTTAATGTGCATTGGTGTTTTGCCTGCACATGTCTATGTGAGGGTGTCAGAGTCCCTGTAACTGGAATTACAGTTGTGAGCTGCCAAGTGGATGCTAGGAACTGAACCTAGATCCTCTGTAAGAGCAACCAGTACTCTTAACCCCTGAGCCAATGATGTACACTCACCCCAAAAACCCCTACTCACTCCCCAAGGTTTATATAGCCCTTGTTCCCTGCCCCCAATAAAAGAGAGCTGTATCTCTGAAAACCGACCGGGAGAGAATTTTTTCACAGTGTGACTGAGATCCTGCTAACCCACCCACCTGGCTAAGCTTCTGTCCTTCCGGTCCACAGTGTCTGGATGCCCTGAGGGCAGAGTCAGCTTCCTGCTGCTGCTGCGATGCCTGCCATGGTGGACTCTAGAACCATACACCACAGCCAGGTCTCCTCCTGTAGTTGTCACAGACACAGGACATTGAGAACCCATACAGAATGACTGTGCACATGAAGAAACCACTTGGTGAGGGCTTTGTCGTGGGGTAAGGGTGAGGAAGAGGAGGAAGCCAAGGAAAAACTGCCTAGAATGACCTCCAAGTCAGCAGAGCCATTTTTGTCAGTCACTAGGATGAGGGAAGGCGCTAATTCAAGCGCAGTTTTGGACCTTCGAGCTTGGTCTAAATCAAGATACTGAACAGAGTCATGCGTGCTACAGATACATTTCTAATAAGTCTCAGAGCATGGAGATAAAGCAGAGAGAGAGAGAGAGGGAGGAAGGGAGGGGGAGAGAGAGAGACAGAGACAGAGAGAGACAGAAAAAGACAGAGAGAGACAGAGGGAGGGTGGGAGGGAGGGATCTTAACATGAGTGCCGTGGAATCCCAATACTTGAGGGTACAAGGAAGTCAGGCAGGACAGGCCCTTCACTGCAGAGACGGCTTAAATGGAGGAAGAGTACCAAAAGCTAGTGGTGACACGGGAGCACACAGAACAGGCTGCTGCATTCAGTAAACAAATACATCAATAATGCCAGCACTTAGGAGAAGGAGGCAGGAGAATCGGGAGTTCAAGGCCAGCCACGACTGTGTAGCAAGTTCAAGACCAGCTTAGGCTACATGAGACTGTGTTGCAAACAAACAACTCAAAAAATATTTCAAGCAAACAGCATGAATCAAATTCATGTTGTCACTGAAGAAGTGTGGCCACTGTCTCAGGGGCTGCTGGCACGAAGCTGGGTTTTCTTATGCTTTCCCCCTGACCTGTGCCCAGGGTGTCCAGGGTGAAGTGTCTTAGCTTTGCTGCTACAACAAAACACCATGCACCAGGGACTAAACACAGACACTCAGCTTTACAAGTCTCCAAACTCAGAAGGCCACAACCACAGTGACAGCAGACCTGAGTCTGACGAAGGCGCTCCTCCTCCTGAGCAGGTGGCCATGCCCTCAGTTTATCTTCATGGAGGACGGCAGAGCCGACTCTTGTGTCTGTTTTTTAAGGCACTAATCACAGGGCCTGCTCTCCTGAGCCTACCACCTCCCCCAGGTTTGGTTTTCTTACATCATCACGTGGGAGGTCAGACGTCATCACAAGAATCTCAGGGTCAATACAAACACATTCAGAGCCGGGCATGGTGGTGCACGCCTGTAATCCCAGCACTCGGGAGGCAGAGGCAGGCAGATGGCTATGAGTTTGAGGCCAGCCTGTTCTACAAAGCGAGTCCAGGACAGCCAAGGCTACACAGAGAAACCCTGTCTCAAAACAAAACAAAAGAACAAAAACAAACACATTCACTACATGGCACAGATTAACTTAATTTTTATTTTATTTTATTTTATTTTTAAATTTTACTTGATGTATGCTGCATGTGGTTATATGCACGTGAGGTCAGTCACCCACAGAGGCTAGAAAAGGGTGCCAGCTCCTCCAGATCTGAGCCTTCCAACATGGTGAGGACTCATTTCTCCAGCTCCATGTTGCATGGTGTTTAAATTAAAGACAGTCAGTGCAAAATCTTAGCTGAACACCTTGACAGACTCGCACATCTGTACAGATCCATTTCCCACAGGCACATCTGCTTACAGAATATTTTCAGGACTCAGGAGAGCTCCATCCTGGCTACTACTGCAGTTTAGCTCTCAGGTGTGGGAACAGCTCTGTTGCACTTTTTGTCTGGGTCGAGTGCACCCCTACCCACCTCCCCGACAGAAAATGGCTTTTCCACCTGGGGTTGAGCTGTTATGTGAGTGGTTTTTAGTCTGTGCCCTTGGACATCCAGCTTTTCCCCATTATGTCTACACACTGTGCATTTCAGGAGTTCGTTGTTGTGTCAGTGTGTTACTATTTCTCTGCAAACTTTCATGAATTTGTTGGTACTTCCTCTGTGCTGGTCACCTTTATCTAAAAGCTACATATATGGCCGCGTTACATCTATAGGTTTTAAATGTCTCGTTCTTTACCCCCAGGGAACAGGAGCTGGTCAAACAGCTCAGCTACATCAGCTGAAAAGTACACAAGCCAGGAGGCTTCTGACCTAATCCTCTCAATGGCCTAAGGGCCTGAAGGAAGGGTTAGGAACAGCGTCAACACAGACAGGCTGGAGGTGCTCCCATGCACAGCAGTCTTGCCCAGGACTTGAGTCCTGTTATCAGCACCCAGCCTGAGCAGGCCACCGCTGCACGATACTCCTGCTCCAGACACCCCTTGTGACCTCCACGCCCTCACGTCCTCACAGGAACACACAGCCTTCACATACATTTCAGGGGAGCTGGTCAGCAATGCTCAATGTTTTCTTTTGTTAGTTTATTTCTTGAGACAGGGTCTCTCTGTATAGCCCTGGCTGTCCTGGACTCGCTTTGTAGACCAGGCTGGCCTTGAACTCACAGAGGTCCACTTGCCTCTGCCTCCTGAGTGCTGGGATTACAGGCGTGCGCCACTGCACTCAGCTTTAGAAATGTTTTTGTTTGTTTGTTTGTTTGGTTGGTTGGTTGTATGGTTTTTCGAGACAGGGTTTCTCTGTGTAGCCTTGGCCATCCTGGACTCACTTTGTAGACCAGGCTGGCCTCGAACTCACAGCGATCCGCCTGCCTCTGCCTCCCGAGTGCTGGGATTAAAGGCATGCACCACCACGCCCGGCTAGAAAGAATGTTTTTATATGGCCTTCTGCTCTTGTTTTTTGAAATATTGGTGACTTGAGGGGAGAGATTGCCTCTAGTTCTCAAACTGGTGACCGGCCGGCAAGCTAAATTATGGAAGTCGCTTTCTCTCCCACAGTGTTTAGCTTCGGCTATGGCATTAACGAACATGTTCCTCTGAGCAACACAGATAAATCACCCAAAATTTGTCGAATTTACCAGTTTTCAGCAAGTTTTGCTGTAGTAAGAGACTGCCCCTAAGTATTGGTGGCTTATCACAACTAAGCCTTCTCTCTCTGCCACCATGTATGTCTGTCACAGGCCATGTGTGTCCCCACATCATGTGTTCCTTATCCTAGCAGCTCACCCAAGCAGAGGCCTTCACGTGAGACAATGCTATTATCAAGTGGAGGGAAGAGCCTGGACCAAAGCAGGTCACATGGCCAAATCTGCGTTGGAAAGGAAGGGTACTCCCCCCCCCCACATACACACAAGGGACCTCCTGGGCTGCAAGCGAGGCCTGAGTACTCCAAAGTGCAGGTAGCTGAATCCTCCTCAGCCAACGTCATCACAGCTGGAGCCTGTGATTCAGGAGACAAACTCTATCTTCGTCCTGAAGTTACAGGGTCCCTCAACCCCTCCTGACACCCCTCTCACAACCACAAGGTGTGCGGTTCTATCACACTACCTCATGCCCGTAAGACAAGGTCTCTCTCTGAGCCCAGAGCTTGTCAGGTTTTGATTAGGTTAGTTGGTCAGCAACCCTCAATGTTCACCCGTCTCTGCCCCTCTGCCCACTGAACTATGTCTCCGGCCTCCCAACATTTTTTTTTTAATATGGAAACCTTCACAAATGTGCACGTCATCCTTGCGCTGGGACCATGCTAATCTTCTCTGTATCGTTCCAATTTTAGTACATGTGCTGCCGGAGCAAGCACAGGTGGTTTTTTGTTTGTTTGTTTGTTTGTTTTTTTAAGCAGGGAAAATAGGTAAGATTTGGCTCCCAGGTTGTCTAGCGGCCCTTGGTGTTGAAGTATGCAAGGGGACCAACGGTTCGGTGCTCTTTGGGTGGTTTGTTTGGCGCTGTATAGCTCTGGACAGGGAATACTGCACAGAGCGTTGACCATTCAAGGAAGGAGGGTGCTCCCTCCGCCTCACTGCTGCGGCCACAACAGCCACATGCACGGGTGTCACGGAGAGGTACGTTGCACCACTCTCACCACTCTTGTCCTTTACAGTGGGAAGCCTGTCGCATCGAAGAGGACAAGTGAGCGTGCACTTCATGGGAGGAGGCCACGTGCAAAGAGCAAACGCTGCTGGCCCTGCATGCCTGCATGGGAGCTCCTCGGCCACACGAGTTTAGTACCAGGTGGGAAAACATACTCACACCTGCGATTTCACACTCATTTCCTTCAAACTGTCCGGGAGCTGGGCAGTGGGGAAGGGCTGCCTACTCCCTCACTGAGGAAGGACAAAGTCCTCACACGGAAGAAAACGGTGCCTCCCAGAGGCTCTGTAGTTCTTCTATATGCAATGCTGGACAGACAGCAACAGCCGACTTTTTTTCGTTTTCCTTTTTGAGACAAGGTCTCACGTCATGTCATAACTCTGCAGTGTGCTGGTCCACACAGTCTCACTCACACTATGTGGCTGACTGAAGTTGTCCTTGGCTTAAGGAGCTGCATGCCTGACCCCCAAAATACATTTAAACAACACTATATAACCAGCCACATATAAAAATACCTGGGGACAGGCTGAATGTGGTAGTTGACAGCTTTAATCTCAGCACTTAGAAGTGAAGGCAGCCAGGTCTCTGTGAGTTTCAGGCCAGCCTGATCTACCTAGTAAAACCCTGGTCTACATAGAGAAACCTTGTCTCAAAACAAGCAAAAAAGTCAACTGCCACAAAACAAACAAACAAAAAACAACAACAACAACAAAACGCAAATAAAACAAAAACTAAAACAAAACAAAAAAAAAACCAAAACCAAGGTCATGAGTTCAATTCCCAGCAACCACATGGTGGCTCACAACCATCTATAATGTGATCTGACGCCCTCTTCTGTTCATGCAGGCAGAGCACTGTATACATAATAAAAAACAAAAAAAACATAATTCCCATGCTCAGAGGCTGACACACAAGGATTCCGAGTTCAAGGTTATTCTAGACTCCAAAGTTAAACCCTGCCTCAAAAACAAAAATCAAACAAAGGAGGTCAAAGACCCATGCTGTAGTTTTCTTTGGGAATGGAGCAGCTGAGAGTAGCCCAGCAGGGAACGGAGAAAAGACAGTGACCAGGAGCACAGAGCGGATACAGCGGCTGATCTCAGGGGAGCAGACTCGGGAGGGCATACAGGCAGCAGGCTGAAAATGGCTATATTGGGACTTGGTGGACAGAGTGGGGTTTTATGCACCGCGCCTTAATTTTAGGTGAGAAACCACTTCACAATAACTGATAAAAAGCATTTTTTTAAATCAGCTTTTTAAAAAGCAGGGTTTAAAAAATCAAATAAAAAACTTTTTATCATTAACAACTGATAAAGATTGACCAGAGAAATGCAGCAATTATGAATGAACTGTAGAAAAAAAATTACAGAATGGGCGTGGTGGTGTACCCTTAATCCAAGCATTTGGGAGGCAGAGGCAGGTGGATTGCTGTGAGTTTGAGGCCAGCGTGGTCTACAAAGTGAGTCCAGGACAGCCAGGCCTACACAGAAAAAAACAAAACAAAAAAGAAAAAACCTGTCTAGAAAAACAAAAAACAAACAAATTACAGGTTTCATCATAAACTATCTTGAGTCATTGTTTCTTGTGTTAATCATTGTGAAGTCCTTCGCATTTACATAAGGAGGCGTACAGGGACCCCGAGCGCTAGCTTCAGGGGGTCTAATGGTCTCTGGCCTCATTGGGCAGTACATACACATTAAAAATAAATAAAATTAACAATCAACAGAAGATCAGTGTGAATGTGCATACTTAAATTAGGGTGTGACTTCAACATGAGAAGAGACCTTGGCACCCGGAAGTGACAGGTAGGAGACAAAATTGGAAATTTTTTTCATAACGAGCCTTTTAGTAATATATTCTGTTTTTCCTATTGTTTGGTTCAGTGGACAAACTGGTGACCTGAGTTAGATGCCTGGAGCCCACATAAGTGTGCAAGGAGAGAACCAGCTCTACAGAGTTGCTCTTTAGCCCACTCACACGCACCACGGCACACACATACCCACAGGACATCGGACCCACCCATCTCACATACCGGTAATTAATATATACTGATTTTTAAAGATTTGCTTTTTTTAAATTTATGTCTGTGTGTCTGTGTGCCATGTGTGTTCAGCTGCCGCAGGTTAAAGAGGGTCTCAGACCCCTTGGAACTGGAGTTATAATGGTTGTCAGCCATCAGTGTGCCACGGTGCACACCTGTGATCACAGTACTCAGGAGGCAGAGGTAGGAAGGAGGACTTCTGTGGGTTCAAGGCCAGCCTATGGCCTGCACAGTAAGTTCAGGCCAGTCAGGGATATATAGAAAATCTTATCTCAACCAACACACACACACACACACACACACACACACACACACACACACACTTGTTTCATTGTCTTTGTTTTTTGTACCACTGACATTTTAGGGAGAGATGTCAGGTATCTTTTCTCACAAAGACTTATTTTATTTTATTTTTTATGTGCATTGGTATTTTGCCTGCATATTGGTCCATGCGAGGGTGTCAGATCCCCTGGGACTGGAATTACAGACAGGTGTGAGCTGCCATGTGGTTGATGGGAATTGAACCCGGGTCCTCTGGGAGAGCAGCGAGTGCTCTTAACCACTGAGCCATCTCTTCAGCCTGAGATGTCAGTTTTTAAAATGTGTATATTATTTTTATTTGTGAATATGAGGGGAGGACACATTTGTGGGATGACCGCTGGAGCTAAAAGAGGGCACTGGGTCCCCAGAGTTGGAGTTGGTGACCTTGAGCTGCCAGATATGCACACTGGGAACAGAACTCACATCTTCCGCAAGAGCAGCAGGCATTTCTGTTATGGAGCCATCTCTCCAGCCCATTGGCTCTGGGTCCTGATCCTGGATTCTGGGTCCTGATCTTCATGGGTCCTCGTCATGGGCCCTGGGTCTTGGGTCCTGAGCCCTCAGTTCTGTCTTGGGTCCTGGATCTTGGTCCTAGCTCTGGGCCCTAGTCATGTATTTTGAGTCCTGGGTCCTCAGTCCTGGGCTGAGTCTTGGTCCTGGGTCTGATCTGCTAGTGTTTGCAAATGGACAGAAAGATAGGGGAATGGTTTTTAAAATGTTGAATGGATATCAATTGTGTGTCCTGATTCAAACAGCACACTTAAAAGTGTATCTGCCAGTCAGGTGAGTGGGTGGAGCACTGAGTGCTTGGGGCAAAAGCAAGTGACCCTCTAGCAACCACACTCGGATCAAGTTCATGCTCTTTGTGCCAAGTTTGCATCTTTTAGAAGTCCTAAGTGAGAGGATGGTGAGCATCTGCTTTCTGACTCCTGAGCTGGGAAGTGGGTGGCAGAGTGAGACGGGCCAGAGGCCAGGCAGTGGTAATGCAGAGCGATGAGACAGTAGGAAGCTTTCCATAACAGTTTGTAAATGACAACCAGGAAGAATAAATCTCATCACAAACAGCAAGGGAAGGAGGGAGGGAGGGAGAGAGGGAGGGAGGGAAGGAGGGAGGGAGGGAGAGAGGGAGGGAAGGAGAGGAAGAAAAGGAGGGAGGGAAGGAAGGAGGGAAGGAAAGGAGGGGGAGGGAGGGAAGGAGGGAGGGAGAGAAGGAGGGAGGGAAGGAGAGGAAGAAAAGGAGGGAGGGAAGGAAGGAGGGAAGGAAGGAGGGGGAGGGAGGGAGGGAAGGAGGGAGGGAGAGAAGAAGGGAGGGAAGGAGAGAGAGAAGGAAGGAGGGAGGAAAGGAGGGAGGGAGAGAAGGCTGGAGGGAAGAAGGGAGGGAGGGAAGGAAAGAGAAAGAAAGGAAGGAGATGAGGGAAGAAGAGAGAGGGAAGGAAGGAGGAGGGAGGACAAGGACGGAGGAGGGAGCAGGGAAAAGACAGGAGAGGGAGGAAGGACAGAGGGAGGGAAGGACAGAGGGAGGGAAGGAGAGGAAGAAAAGGAGGGAGGGAAGGAAGGAAGGGGAGGGAGGGAAGAAGGGAAGGAAGGAAGAAAAGAAGGGAGGGAGGGAAGGCAGGCAGGCAGGAAAAGACAGGGCTCCTGTGCTCCATTTCTCACTGGCAACTCCTTGGGCATGTAGGGTAAAAATAAACTCATGTTTGAGAAACAGGAGAAGGGAGAGACCTGGTATTCGCATTTCCCCAAAGAACGCTGATGCGGTCAGACACAGCAGAGGCTCAAAGAACTCAGAACCTGATCTACCTGGAAAAAGCCTGGTGTGTATAGTCTTTGTAATAATCAACGTCTGACAAAAGGTCTTAATTATTCTGCTTTTGCGTTTAAAAATATGATTTACTTTAAATTTCTGAAAATATTTTTCTTTGTTTGTCTCTTAGTTTTCACTTCAGGATTTATTTCCTATCCTTGTTTTGAGTGGAAAACTCCAACCAAACCTCTATTTACAATATTAGAATTCCTAGCTGTTCCTCTATCGCAATTTGGAGTAATTTCATGTTTTTCTTTTGGTTTCCATTTAGGAGATGCATGGGACAGGGTGGGGCTTTGACCGCCTGGATGCCTGAGTTTGTCACTTATTTCCCATGCTCCAGCCGAGTGTGAAGCCATCAGGAGTGTCCTGTTCCACTCACTCTCTCCCACACTTCCTTCACTAGCTGTGTTTTCCTTCCTCTTTCCTGTGAAAGCTTTTAAGGAACGAATGGATGAAGCTGTGTCTTTTTATTTAACTACTGCGCCATCAGTATTCACAAGGACACCACAGGAAGATTTAAAACACAATACCCTGCTTTAATGACCACAAATGCAGGTTTTTAAAACCTGGGTTTTCCTTTCCCTCTTTCCTCCCTCTCTCTTCCCCTGAACATCCCCACACTATAGAGGCATGGTCTCTGAAAACATAAACTATCCCATGCTCTCATATTAAGAAGCCTAGGTCGGAGGCTTGAAGGATTGGAGCTACAGGTAAGAACACCTGCTGCTCCTTCTGAGGAGCCAGGTTTGGTTCCTAGCACTCACAGAGGCTCACGATCATCTGTAATTCCAATTCCAGGGGATACAGCACCTTCCTCTGGACTTCAAGGACACTGAGTAAGAATGGATCCTACCTGCATACATGCAGGCAAAAACATCCTAAAATAAGAATATTTTTCTCTTTAAATATGAAATCAACCCCAGACCTTCACTCCACAGTTCGTAGGCCAGGCAATGCCTTGTCAGTGTGAGGGTAACACACTGTTGACGTGAGAGGCCTGGATGCACTTGCAGGGCATGATGGGTGATATCATACCAAGACCATCCAGAAGGTCTGTAAGCAGGGCAAAGGCTGCAGGGGACAGGGCAGCCTCTGGGCAGGGACTTCACCGGGCTCTGACTGGGTTTACTATATGACTCTGCAAATATTAAATATAGCTACATGAACCACAATATGAAATTCCAGTCCCGAAACCTGGTGTCAGGCATAACAATTTGTTCCCTCTCCTTCGCTCATGAATAACAAAGAGTCTCCCCTCCTCCTGGAGGCACGCTGTACACTCGGCTTAGCATATGTTTTCCGAGTGTTGTGAGGTGTGTGTTTATCTTGGAACTAACTTGTCTGTCCTTGTAGCCAGGAAGACATTTGCCCCCCCTCCCCGATCTGACTCATGCTAAGGTACACAACAGCTGACAAACTAGTGACCTCACAGGGGACAGGTGGACTGTGTGACTTTGAACACTCATGCGGCTTGCAGGACAGCGGATAGAGCACAGGGTGGGTCCCGCTGTCTGGAGTTGAAAACAGTGGCCATGTCACTTGTTCTGCTCAAAGCTCGCTCTTTGCAATAGTTGAGGCCACCATTCTGCCTCCTGCTATATATCCGTACGTGTCTCTCTTTTTTCTTTTGGTTTTGTTATGAGACCAGGTCACTCTAGTAAACCCTGAGTATTCTAGAACTTTCTCTGTAGACCAACCTGGTCTCCAAGGCACGCAGATCCACCCCCGGCCCCCTTTCTGTGTCCTGAGGGCTGGAATTAAAGGTATTCACCATTACAAGTGGTTTGAATGTGTACTTGTTTATAATGAAAATATAACCCGTGCTTCTGGTAAGAGTCACAGGGCATTCTGCTAAAAGCTTCAAGTGTGATCACATTTAATCTTCACCAAGCCCGTGGGGTCCCTATCACTGCCTCCACTTTGCAGTCAGGAAAAGGAGGACCTCAAAGGCCTCAGAATGCTTACCTTCAATTATCCTTCCAGAAAAAACAAGGAATCATGATAAGAAGGGAACAAAATAATGGTTATATAAGCTAATTAATATAGTGGACCTAGATAATGGTGGAAACAGTAAGTAGAGGCTTTTGTAATGAGGAAAAATATTAAGTGTTCACAACAAATGAACAGACTGGTGTGTATAATTTTCTGAATACCCAAAGGTAGGTTGGAAAAAAGAGACAACACTATCTGTCTAATAAAAATGGAAAGAGGTTTATGTAGCAATAATTTAAAATAGAGAGATCAAATTAAAAAACAAAAAAAGTCTGAAAAATAAAAACATTACAAGAAAACAGTATTTACAGGCCCAACAGAACAGCTGCACAGGAACTCTGGGAAGTTGTGACAGCATGCGCAAGGCCTGAGCAAGCTGCAGCCAGACCACGTCAGCATGCAGGCAGGAGGCAGCCACCCAGCCACCGAGTCCCACCTGGCTGAGGAGCTATTGGCGTCTGATAACAACCGGGAGGAAAGCTAGTTTTCTTTTTCTTTCTTTCTTTCTTTGAGACAAGGTTTCTCTGTGTAGTCTTGGCTATCCTGGACTTGCTTTGTAGACCAGGCTGTCCTCGAACTCACAGCGATCCGCCTGCCTCTGCCTCCTGCGTGCTGGGATTAAAAGCGTGCGCCACTACTCCTGGCTGCAAGACATGTTTATATAGTCCTTCATTTACACAACTAAAAAGCCAGTAGCCAAAGAAGAAACAAAGAAAAATGGGGGTCAGCGCCTGAGAAATGACAGCCAAAGTTGTCTTCTGGCCTGCATATACACCCACATGCAACTCACGCACACACAGGCAGGCACACACACACACACACAGACGCACATGCACGCACTGGGGCTGGCTTACACTTACAGAAGGCTAGTCCATTTTCATCATGGCAGACAGACACGGTGCTGGAGAAGGAGCTGAGAGCTTTACTTCCTGTTATCCAGGCAGCAGGAAGAGAGACACTAGGCCTGGCACAGCCCACCCGCAGCACACACCTCCAACAAGGCCGCACTAAGCCTCCCAAATAATCCATCAACTGGGCACTAAGCTTGCAAATACGTGAGGCTGCTTAGACCATTCTTGTTGAAGCCACCACAGAGGGCACACCATGACCACGTCAGAAGAGCCACCTTCCGTTCATCACATCTCTGAGAGGCAGAGGCCACTGACCTGTCATCTAGCCACGCACTGTGTCCACACGGTGCCTGTGTCACCCCAAGTGCCCTTGCAAAGCTCAGGGTCTCCATTACTCAACATCCAAACTGAATCTGTGCAGGCTGCTGACAACTTTATAACAAGGTTCTCTTCTTTAGATGTTTCTCTGTGTGTGTGTGTGTGTGTGTGTGTGTGTGTGTGTGCGCGCGCGCGCGCACATATGTGCAGACCAGACAACAACCTGTAGACTCTTTCTCTTCTTCCATCACAGGATCTAGGATCTATGGAGGCGAGCACCTCTGTGGCTGACACATCTCAGTGATGCTTTACTTACTCACGTACTTTTCATTGTATCTGCGTTAGCGCTCTGACTCTCCCCTCGTTAAGCCCTTGTCGGATGCTTCTCTTGCTATAAGTTACACACGTGGTGGCCAGGATATGTAGAACTTACATGGTCATCTCAGTACTCAGAAAAAAGGCTTTTTGACAAACTCTAACATCTCTTTACGTAAAAACTACTGAAGAAACTCAGAGTAGAAGGAACATATCGCAAAAGATGTAGAAATATCTATGACTATATATGTTCATTATAATATATTACATATATGCAATATATTAAATGGGGGAAATTCAAAGCATTCTCACTAAGTCAGGAAGGAGACAAAGGTGTCCACTCTCCACTTTTACTCAACAGTACAGGAAACCCTAGTAAGAGCAGAAAGACAGGAGACACCCGTAAAGGGCAGAAACGGGAAAATAAGTCCAAGCATCCCCCTTTGCAGATGACAGGGTTCTATACACAGGAGGTCTAAAGACTCTCCAAATTGATACTTTCAGCAAAGTGGCAGGACCCAAAATTCACATCCCAACATCAGTAGCCCTCCTATATAACAATGGCAATCATACTGAAAAAGAAAACCAGGAAAATAA
Source organism: Acomys russatus (assembly GCF_903995435.1). Classification (NCBI taxonomy): domain Eukaryota; kingdom Metazoa; phylum Chordata; class Mammalia; order Rodentia; family Muridae; genus Acomys; species Acomys russatus. The sequence goes on along the minus strand of NC_067144.1, from coordinate 73,123,057 downwards.
TCCTGGTGACAACAGCCTCAAAAAATAAAACACCTCAAACTAGCTCTAACCAAGGGAAAGCAGGACCTCTAAATGAAACTTTTAAAACACTGAGGAAAAGCTGGGTGTGGTGGTGCACGCCTTTAATCACAGTACTTGGGAGGCAGAGGCAGGAGGATCTCCGTGAGTTCGAGGCCAGCCTGGACAGAGTTCCAGGACAGCCAGAGCTGTTACACAGGGAAACCCTGTCTTGAAAAACAAAAAGCAAACAACAACAACAACAAACTACTGAAGAAAGAAATTGAAGAAGACACCATTAGTGGGAAGGTCTCTCCTGCTCGTGGGTCTGTAGGGTTAATATTGTGAAAATGGCCATCCTACCAAAGCGGTCCACAGACTCAATGTAATCCCCATCAAAATCTCAGTGACATTCATCACAGAGATAGAAAAAATAAAAAATGTATATAGAAACAGAAAAGAACCTGAGTAACCTAGACTGTTCTAACCCTAAACGGACACTGTGCAAGGACTCAGCCGCTACACCCCAGAGCCAGGGTGAATGAACCAGCACGACACGGGCACAGATCACGGGAAGAGCAGAGGTCTCAGACAGAGGCCACACACGGCAGTCACCTGACCGAACAGCTGCAGAAAGAGAAACAAAGTAGTAGACCCTTGTATCTTACCCTTCACACAACTCAACCTCAGGCGGCTCAAAGCCATTTGACCCGGGAGTCTACAGTCGCTAAAAGGGAGTACATTTTAAGACAGAGGCATAGGTAAAGATTTCCTGAGCAGGGCTGTACTCCTCAGGAAGGAAGGCTAATAATGGGCAAATGGGACCTCCTCGTATTAAAATGTTTCTGTAGAGCAAAGGAAACTTGTCAAATGAAGGGACGGTAAAAAAAATAAAATGAGTAAATCTTTGCCAGCTATACACCTGCAAAGGGTTAGCATATAAAATATACAAAGAACTCAAGAAACTAAACAAGCAATCCAATGAAAAACTCACCTATAGACCTGAACATAGTTTTCAAAACAGACAAAACGCAAATGGCTAACAAAGACTTTTAACTTTTCAACATCATTAACCACCAGGAAAATGTTATACTATTTGGGATTGATTCCCGCAGTCAGAATGGCTTCCCATTAAGAAAGCAAACCACAACAAGTGCTGGTGAGGATGTAGGGAAAGGGGGGGCCCTTATCCATTGCTGTCTGGTCACGATGGAAATCAATGTGAAAATTTCTCCAAAGGCTAAAAATAGAACCACCATATGACCCAGCTCTGCTATCCTTGGCATCTGTCCAAAGAACTGCAGCTCCTACTAGGAGGATCTATGTTCACTGCTGCCCTACTCATAACCGCTAGGAAAGGGACAGCAACCTAAATGCCCATCAATCGATGATCAGATAATAAAATATGGTACAAATACACAATGGAATTTTAAATTTTTTTAAATTTTGTTTTGTTTTTAGAGACCGGCCCTGGACTCGCTTTGTAGACCAGGCTGGCCTTGAACTCACAGCGATCCACCTGCCTCTGCCTCCTGAGTGCCGGGATTAAAGGCGTGCGCCACCACCGCCCGGTCACAATGAATTTTAAAACTTTAAAAAAAAAAAAAAAAAAAAAAAGCCTAATCAAGACCTTTGTAGGAAAATGCATGGACTCAGTAGACGGCATATTAAAAGAAGTGACTTAGGAAAAGACAAACGTTGCTCTCATATGTAGGTCCTGCCTTCAAAGTTTTAAGAGTTATGTGTTGAATTTGGAGCTGCTGGGAGGTCCAGATGCTGAAGAGAGCTCACAGAAGGGAAGGAGGGAAGAGTTCTCAGCAGAGGGAGGGGCTGGTGTAACACAGGGGAGCAGCTAGAAGAGACCCTGGGGTCAAAGGCTTACGCAGGATGAAATAGGGGCAGGCAGGAGAGCGAGGAGGGATGAAAAAGTCTTACAGAAACCCAGGTTTATAAACTAATAATAATAATAAAAGAAGACATTTGAACAGAACTGTCTTGCCTATAGATAATGCTTCACCTCAAAATCACGGGTTTTTAAATGGAAATCTTCAGGTTAGGCATGAGTCACTGGACAGAGACACGCTCGAGGCATGGTTGACCCAGGTTGTCCACAACACCTAGGTGGCAAGGCTCTGTTGCTGAAGATCCCATACGCAGATCTACCTTGGACTGGCAGGGACCTTCTGTTCTGCTGACTAGCTCTCATCACATCAGAGAGTACTATGTAAGGTCACGGGAGAAAGGTCATCAGAAGACCTACCCAGCGGTTAGTGGATTCCCAGGTCACCAGAAGACCTACACAGCAGCAGATCTGCACGCTACCATACCAACAAGTATCTTTTGGTGCAATAGTGGCATGGCTGTTGTTGGAGATAAACTGACCTGTTGGCGTACTTTTAAACAACTATTTTTATTTTGGGATCCTTAACTTTCTATCTCTCTTCTCCATGCCAATCCCTTCCAACAGCCTAACACCAGGTAGGAGAGAAAGAAAGTTAGTGGGAAGAGGGGGCATTGTTTTCCTTAGCTGCTTCCTGCTGTTTAGGGTCACCTGGTTCCTTGGGGCAAGTCCAGTCCTTGTTTCAGGACCTCTCCAACTTGCTATGTCACAGGGCAGCAACAGCAACCAGGAGCAGCAGAGGGAAGCACCAGCAGCCGCCTTCTTTCTCTGATCCCTCAGTCTCCCTTTGCGCCTGGCTTTTCTCCCCACTGACAAAGACCACGCCCCCCCCCCCACGAGGCAGTTCACAGCTGACAAACATCACGTGTCCTCTCAGGAGTCAACTATCAGCTGTGGACAAACTGGAGCAGCCCCCATATCCCACACCTGGGATTAAAGGGAAAACATGTTTACATCCACGATACTAACCACGTTAAAAACATGCATACACTTAAACAATTAAGTCAGATGAGTGGTGGTGGTGCACACCTTTAATTCTAGCACTAGGGAAACAGAGGCAGGCAGATTCTTTGAGTTTGAGGCCAGCCTGGTCTACAGAGTACAGGACAGGCAAAACCCTATGCTAAAAAACAAAACAAAAAGTTGAGGCTGCTCCTCAGGAAGGAATCCAGATCTGGTCTGTACGTCTAGCCAAAAGCCCATAATTAGGGAGGTCATCAGCCCTAGAGGGGAACTCACCATGATTGTGCTGATAACGGACATGCTGTTAAACTGCCTGCTACATATTTATGGTTTTACGAACAGATTAGTGTTCCTTTCAGCCTTGGTCTCTGCAGTGGCCTCAGTCAATGGAAAGGTAACTGGCAATGAGCTGAGAGTGGTGATTGCTGAGCACGCAGCCCTGTCTGGGGGTTTCTATGTGCCCTCTGCACAGGATTTCTTAGCCTAAAGAATTGTAACTGAGAGCCGGGCATGGTGGTGCACGCCTTTAATCCCAGCACTTGGGAAGCAGAGGCAGGTGGATCACTGTGAGTTCGAGGCCAGCCTGGTCTACAGAGCGAGTCTAGGACAGCCAATGATACACAGAGAAACCCTGTCTCAAAAAACAAAAATAAAAAATAAAAATAAATTAATGAATTAAAATGAAGAAAGAAAGAAAGAAACTGAGAGTGCCACACCACATGCACGTTACCTGCACTGTAGCGCCCTTCGCTCTCTCTGGCTAGGTTTGGTTTGAAGTCTAATTTCGCAGATGTCAGAATCCACTCTCTTGATAAAATGACACACCCTTTGACTCTTAGTCTGTGGTATCTTTGCCAATGGGGCCTGTTTCTTAAAGACAGACGAGTGTTGTCTGAAAAAACAGACCTAATTTTTTAATCCAGTCACCTAATCTGAATTTCTTAATTGGTGAGTTGAGCTCACATCCACTTACGGTTATAACGGAACAATGTTTAATAATTCGCATAGTTCTGTTGGTCATTCTTCAGGTTGGTTTGGTTACGGTTTTCTTACTTTCTCCTTCTATCAGTATTAGACATCGATAGATTGTTCCTTAGCTTTCTGTTGTGTAACACTGTCTCTGAGGAGATGTCAATAAATTGTCTATTTGCCTCGATAGAGAACCGATGAACTTGGTGAACCAACGAGGTCCACTGGGGTCACTCACGGGGTGTGGGGGAGGGGTCGTCTGATCGGAGCAGGAACAATTCGAAGGCTCAGCATTAGCAAAAGCCCACCCCAGTTGATGAACCCTGAAACCTTGGAGTCACTACGCAGCTTCCGGGCAGGTGGACAGGTTGGAGAGAGTCTCTTCCGGGAAGCTCAGCCGCTGGTTTCTCCCTGTATGGACAGTCTGTCTGGTCTCTCTTCCCAGTAACTCTTGTCTCATCAGGAGTCTGACAGCTTTTATAAACTTTACGTGTTGTTATTTTGTCTCCCCCCGCCCCCCAGCTGAGGACTGAACCCAGGGCCTTGCGCTTGCTAGGCAGGCACTCTACCACTGAGCTAAATCCCCAACCCCATGTTATGTGTTGTTGAGACAGGGCCTCACCATGTCGGCCTGGCTGGCCTGGAAATCATAGAACTCCTCCTGCCCCTCTAATCTCAAATGCAGGGTTTAGAGGGGTGCGCCACCATGCCCAGTTTATCTCTTTAGTCTTAGTGAACCTCCCTTTAAAGTATGACTTGCCTCTCAGGTTTGCTGGTTTTATGTCTCCTTTAGAACCTCTTGAATCAAAGGAACTTACTACAAAGCAATCCCCTTCCTTCACCAACGCCCCTCACGCAATGAGATGCTCACTTTCCTGTGCTCTCGTGTGCGGACTGCCTTGCTCTTCCTGAGCTAAGCATCAGATGTACCGCCCTACTTCTGCCCTAATTGACTGCAGCCTCCAGGCAGGTGCTAAACTCTACAGGCAGGGAAGGCTGACCCGCATCTATGTGTGTTGGGTAAACACTTTCCAGTGTGGTTTCTTTGGGGTCCCCCAGGATCCTGAAGGTAGCTAGCTCCTAATCCATGCTCTATATGTAAGCCCAATAAAAGCCCTTGGTTCCCCAGTGGGAACTTTGGTGGATTTGATCTGTGAGTTGTCACTAAAACTTTACAAGGAAGAAGTAGACACTGCTTATGCCTTTCCAGGGAAGGAATTCTCAAACAAATGGAAAACTTTAGGAGCTTTCTGCGTGACCAGTTCAGGACAAAAGTAAGTTTAGAAATGGTGTGCTATTTCACTGAACCCAAAGATACCGAAATAGGTAAAATGCCAGATCAAGATTTCACAAGTTCCCTGAAAGAGGGAACAGAAAACAAGTGAATTCATGCAGGACCCGGAAAGGAAAGCCAGCAACACAGGGAAAGGAAGCAAACTCTAGGAAATGATCAGCTTGGATGAAAACATCAGCGAGTAAATAAAGTGTCTAAACATTAGAAATGGAGCCAGGCTGTGGTGGCGCACATCTTTAATCCCAGCGCTCTGGAGGCAGAGGCAAGTGGATTGCTGTGAGTTCAAGGCCAGCTTGGTCTACAAAATGAGTCCAGGACAGTCAAGGCTAACACAGAGAGACCCTGTCTCAGAAAAAAAGAAAGAAAGAAAGAAAAGAAAAGAAAAGAAAAAGGATTTATCAGGCTGACCTACAATACAGCCTGGGTGGCCCAAGGTTGGCCGTCTCAAGAAACCTGAGAAAGGCTGCGAATCCAGTAGCCAGTCAGCCCACAAGGCTAGAGGCCTCAGCAGTCGGGCAGGTGCTGAAGAGCCTTAGAATTCCTAGAGAGCCCCTGGTCCGGCTGGTCCTCAATCTGCACTGGAAGCTGGAAGAAGCTGGGTCAGTATCGGCGGAATGATGAGCAATTGGGTAGATGAGCTTGCTAGCAGGCAAAGGCAAGCAGGCGAAGTTTCCTTCTTCCATTTCAAACAGTCAGAGCAAGAAAATCCATCCTGGAGCTCGGTAGCGGCCTATTATTTGATTCCAGACCCAGCCAAGTTGACAACCAGATAAACCACCACAGGGAAAAAAGACGCACCGCTAAGACAAGGAAAGGAAACACTCTCCTGAAAACTCTCCTGTGGCCGAGGAATCCTGGTCCCAGAGTCAATTCCCCCGAGTCCTCCGTGTTGTGGGAGTAGTCGTGGAAGCAGAAGAGCAATGGTCACACAGCTGCGGGCGGCCCCTTAGGGTCCGGATGCAGAGCGCAGAGCAGCAGTGGTCACACAGGAGTGGAGAGCCAACCTTGGACAGCCTAGAGGATGAAACAGTACGGGAATCAACCAGAAATCGTGACTTCTGAGATCCACACCCCGAAAGGACCACTGTTAACACATGAATGCACACATTACAAACACATTTGGAAGCTCTTGAGTGCTCTGTAAGTATGTATTACCTCCTGCCTCCTGCTTACTCCGAAGTAGGAAGGTCTGGTAGATCCGTGGAGCTTTTTCTAGTGCCTGGAGAACTCCCATGATGCCTTAGTTTCTAACTCATGTGCCGTCAACCTATTAGGAGAACATTCTATTCGGGGCAGCTTCTTTTATCCTTAAATCTGCCAAATGACTTTTAGCTAAGTAGCCACCAAGTGCAGAGGTGTGTGTGTGTGTGTGTGTGTGTGTGTGTGTGTGTGTGTGTGTGTGTGTGCACGTGTGTCTATGTGTGTGTGTTAATTTGTAAAAGAACCCTGTAGATCTCAGAATATTTTATTTGGATCACATCCTAAAAGGTAAATTGAACACGAAGTCCAAGTCACCACCATCGTACAAGGGGAAGGGGACACGCTCCGTGGTTTGATTCCCACACTAGCGCCACACAGTGCAAGACTGGGCCTCGACTGGGCCTTTGGAACGTCACCTCTGGGTCTCAACCTAAAGAAGGCCCCTTTCCCCTCAGAACGCTGGCATTTTGTGTTATTCCAGAGGGAGCCCCCCCCCCAAGTCATTATCTTAAAACCCCGATCGTCTCAGCATTCAGGGGGATCTGAGTTTGAGGCCAGCCTATTGTACGGAGTTCCAGGACAGCCAGGGCTACACAGACAAACCCCACCTACAAAAAAACATAAAGAAAACAACAAAGCAAACAAAAACCTTGTGGTTCTGAGCAAGTGTCTTAGTTTCTTTCTTTCTTTCTTTCTTTCTTTCTTTCTTTCTTTCTTTCTTTCTTTTTTTCTGCTGCTGGGATATAGTACCCTGGGAAAGCGACTTACAGTGGGAAAGGTGAGCTCTGGCTAGAGCTCAGGTCTGTAAAGGCAGCTGCGGCAGCTCTTCCGACCTCTGCAGCCAAGTCAACCCCTCACAGGCACACCCAGCGGCCTCCCAGCGCTCCTATATTGCCTCAAGTCCACGTTCAGTGGTTAGCTGCAGCTCACCTCAGCCTTGGCCTCCTACTTTCTGAAACAAATCCTGACTCCAAATCACCTCAGGCATAAATGTTTCAGTATGTCATTATAAAAGACACATATTTCAATATAGAACCTTTCATAACTCAATCTTTACATTTTTGTAATAAATTTCACGCAACCTAGTTGCCAATTCAAACCGAATCCATTCATGAGGCAAGGCTCCACTCTGCATCCTAGGAAAGACAATGTGGTTTGCTGTTTCTAGAAGCAAAGCAAATTTAAAATAGAGTAGAGGAAGTGCTGCCTACCTGCCCTCCTGAGGACTCTAACTGCAGCTTAGCCTTGGGGGCAACAACAATAAAAGACCCTTAGCCAGTGAGGCCAGAGTGTCTCATGGAGCTGAGCTCAGACCCTGGCCAGGCCTCTGGAGAAGGCTGAAGAGCTTGGAGGTTCTCTGCTAATCTAACTTAGATCCCTATAGCACCATCAAAGAACAAATGCAGTCAGGTGAGGCAGAGGCAGGTGGATCGCTGTGAGTTCGAGGCCAGCCTGGTCTACAAAGTGAGTCCAGAAGAGCCAAGGCTACACAGAGAAACCCTGTCTCAAAAAACAAAAACAGAAAGAAAGAAAGAAAGAACAACAAAAACCAAACCAAAATACAACAACTTTTTAGTTTTTAAGGTAATTTTTTTAGGGGCTCATCAAGTTGTATATGTGTGTATCTATCTATCTATCTATCTATCTATCTATCTATCTATCTATCTATCTATATTTGTGTATATATATTACATATATATTTGTGCATACACACGTATACATATATGTAACAATAATAATCAAGGAAAAAAGGCTATTACTTTGGGAGTGGAAGGACATGAAAGGGGTTCAAGAGCTGAAGGATGGAAAGGCAGCGGAAATGATGCAATTTTATTTCAATTAAAAACATAACTTAAAAAATTGTACTAGAGTTCTGGGTTTCTTTCTCATTTTACTGTAAGTAAGAGTTCTTTACTTTTTAAAAATAGTTTATTTTTCTAGGACTTCCTAAGACTTTCAAGTTGTTTACTTACTGAGCCTGCCTCCTGAGTACCGAGATTAGAGGTGTATATCGCCACACCTGGCATTTTTTTCCCACTGTATGTATGTATGTCTGCACATGTCGAGGATAACTTGTAGATGTCAGTTCTCCTTCCACCGTGTGAGCTCTGAGAATTGAATTCAGGTCATCAGGCTTAGCAGGAAGCGCCTTTCCTTACTAAGCCACCTTGTTAACACCTAATTATTTTAACGTTAGTTTTCTGAGACAGGGTTTTCTGTAACCCCAGCCGGCCTCAAACCCACTGTACACCTGTCACCTTGTGTTTCTTCTGCCTCTATCTCCCCCAAGTGCGGGGATGACAGGCGTGCGCCGGCACCTGCTTGATCTCGGTTTAAAGGCTATTTTTTGTCTGCTATGTAGGCACCAGCTCCCTGGAACAGGAGCTACGGATGGCTGTACGCTGTCGTATGGATGCTGGGACCAAAACCTGCTCCTCTCTGCAAGAGCGTCAAGTGCTCTCAGCGTCTGATCATGTGTAAAGGCCTTCCTTGGTGGGTGGGGCTGTAGCTCAGTGGCTGAACTGTTGCCTGCTATGCTTCTGGGCACTGAGTACTTGATTGGTCTGTGAGTTCAAGAAGTAGGCAGCACAGCATGAGTTAGAATAAGTGTTCCCAAGGCTGGGAAGTGGGGACTGGTCTTCTAAAGAGTCGGGCCGTAAGGGCAGAGAAGGAGAGAAGGAGAATGGCCACTTCAAAGTCACATGGAGGAAGTGACCAGCTGCTTATAATCAGGCTACCGTGTAAAGACAAGCAGAGGGAATACCGTCCTTTCACACGCAGACACTGGCCTGATTCAGAGCTCTGGCTGCTGCCTCTCGCTGCTGATTTCTTGGAAGGCTAAGGTCTGCTTGTTAATGTGAACTTTAGCATGGCTGACCTCATTTTTATTTTTAGTTTGGAATTTCTGGGCCCAGTGGAGGAGCTTAGTCCAAAACAACAGCTGAGGCTGGGGAGGTGGCTCCGCGGTGGAGCTCTTGCCTAGTAAGCATGGTGAGGCTCGGAGCCCCTTCTCCATCCCTGGGAATGACGTCAAACCCACAATGGGCTTTGGACTGTGTGCCTGGCCCACTCCGTTCTCCTGGGAACCAGGTGTCCAACCATGGGGCCCCAGGAGACATTTCCCGTTCAAGCCAACACAGAAAGTGTCTCAAGACAAAGCTAGTAGTCACCACTAAACAAACAAAAAACCCAGAGTATTCAGAGTTCTACAGAAAGGACAGTGTTCTGCTCTCCCATGTGAAATCAAAACGTGGCCTCACCAGGGTTCTGTACTGGATTGGGGTATCAAACTTGGCCAAGTCAGGGTTCCTTCCCCACCTCGGCAGGCTTTGGAACCAGGGAGCCCCCCAGACTCCTCCACAGCCCCAAACAAGGACGAGCCTACAGCCAACAGGCAAAAGTTTAGTGTCTGCAGTACAGCTTCGACATATGGGAGCCCTGCAATAAAACTCCTCAAAAGCGGCCATGAGTCAGTACAGGTGCAATTGCTCCCCCTGAAAGTAAGTCGGGCGAATGGTCACGTGAATTGCACAGACAGACCAAGCTAGGGGCCTATGGCAGAGCTACCTTCCTCTTTGGTATTCGCAGCCTTGTGCGCACTCCCTTGGGGGTGTCAGTTTAATCCCCCTCCCGCCCCCAGGTCTTGATGCAGACTCAGCCTTGTTTCCAGAGACTCAGCCCCACAGCGCCATGGACCCAGCCTGGGGATGTGTCTGACAATCAGGAGATGCTGATGTTCACCCGAGTTGGACAAGCAATTGGCTGTGGACAGAAACGCTAATTCTAGGAAGTTCGGTTCCTCCCCTTGCCTGCATTTCTGTGGTGACGGTGACGTACACTCAGCGATGCCACAGTTGTTAGGGAATGCACTTAAGCCTACACCCTAAATACCTTCCCTCATGCCGGGAGCTGCCCTAAACAGCTGCCCAGTCAAGAAAAGCTTCCACAGCTCTTGCTGGTTACCAGGCACACACACCCCGGCCCCCCAAATGAGGGGTGTGCTCTATTCGTTTCCCTAAATTTAACACAATAATATTCTTGGCCCAGCATGGGTATTGTGAGCTAACCTAAGAGCTATGTTTTAAAATGGCATATTCTAGTTTTTGAAGGTCTCCAAGTCTGGTTTATCTCTAAGATGATAATAGAAGCACCTCCCACCCTTGGAAGTCCCAGGCCCCAGCTGATTTTCTATGTTAATTTTGGTCCTACAATGAGGCAACAGCAAAACTGCTTGACTTATCATGTGCTAGGATGTGAAAGAGGAAGAGAAAGGGCCAGTCTCTGTGCCCTTGCAGGTCATGTCCTCAGTGATCTAAATGTCGCGCCATCGAAACAGACAGATTAAAAATCTCCATCTCATGCCAGGCACACACCTTTAATCCCGGCACTCGGAGACAGAGGCAGGCGGATCACTGTGAGTTCGAGGCTAGCCTTGTCTACAAAGTGAGTCCAGGACAGCCAAGGATACACAGAGAAACCCTGTCTCGAAAACCCAAACCAACCAACCAACCAACCAAATAAACAAACAAAAAATCCCCATCTCGAAACGCTCTGCAGCTCCCAATAGTGTTGTCCTAAGTCCAGGCGTCACAGTGTGGCTCTCCGGCATCTGACTCCTCTCATCTGAGGGTCACCTGTGTTGCTGCCCAGGCCCAGCATCATTCCTTCCCTGGTGGAGGGGTATTCCTCCCCATGGGCCCTTCCTCTATTCCCTCTGCGTTCTCTGAAGTAAAACCCAACGTTTTCCACATTGCACAGACAGAACAGAACTGTACTTAGAAACTCCAACCTTGGGCCATTTCTTGGGGCCGGGTGTTGTCAGTGAGATGCCTGCACAGCACTGTGTTGGCTGACGAGGGACTCTCAGTAAAGACATTTGGTTTAACACTCAGCTCCTGTCGACTTTACTGAGTGCATGGTGTGTGTGCTGGGGTGTGGCTGCACTGCCATGCACATGTGGAGGTCAGGGGACAATGTGTACAAGTCAGTCCTTGCCTTCCGCCCTGTAGGTCCTGGGGAACAAAGCGAGACTTAGCAGCAAGTTAGCTGGCGAGCCACCTTGCCGATCCTCCCCTCCCCCGACCGCTCTCTGCTTATATTTTGGATTTCAGTAGTGTCTGTTCTTCGTGGGAAAATCACCGCATCTCTTTTTCAGATGACATAATTTCTTTTTAAAAATATATTTTATTAATTTATTCATATTACATCTCAATGGTTATCCCCTCCCCTGTATCCTCCCATTCCTCCCTCCCTCCCATTTTCCCCTTACACCCCTCCCCTATGGCTGTGACTGAGGGGGACCTCCTCCCCCTGTATATGCTCATAGGGTATCAAGTCTCTTCTTGGTAGCCTGCTATCCTTCCTCTGAGTGCCACCAGGCCTCCCCCTCCAGGGGACATGGTCAAATATGGAATACTACTCAGCTATTAAAAACAAGAAATTCCCAAAATTGGTGGGCAAATGGATTGAGCTAGAAATGATCATAATGAGTGAGTTAACCCAGAAGCAGAAAGAGTCAAATGGTATATACTCACATATCTGCATACTAGCCCAAGGGCATGTCTCATGAAAGTCTTCACTTACCAGGAAACTTGGACAGAGGGGAGGACATCCTATTGGGACTCCAGATGAGAGAAGCATGGGAGACTAGCAAAGTAGAAGGATCCAGAGGGTCCTAGAAACCTACAAGAAGAACATTATGATGGGCAGATCTGGGCCCAGGGGTCCTGCTCAAACTATGGCACCAGCCAAGGATAATACAGGCCATAAACTTCAAACCCCTTCCCAGATCTAGCCAATGGACAGGACATTCTCCACAGTTGAGTGGAGAGTGGGGTCTGACTTTCACAGATGACATAATTTCTAAATCCAGTTTTTCTGTAGCATGCTAATGTCATTTACTCACCTATGAACTTAAATGCACTTTTACCATAGGACGATCAGTCCCAGGTAAAGTGAGCTGTTGCAGATACAGCTGCTGAGCACTAAGGATGTGGCCTGGAGGCAGGACAAGCACTGAGCCCGGCCCAGGCAGAGGCAGGACAAGCACTGAGCCCGGCCCAGGCAGAGGCAGGCTGCGACACTCCTGGTTCCGCTTCACTACTGGGCTGGCGCAGTGCCTGGTGCGCATGTGACCTTGTGTGCAGGTTTTCTGTGCACCCCTCTCCTAATGGGAGGCCTCTGCTTCCGGCATCTTCACTGTCTGCTGCTTTGGGAGCACTGGTCCAAGTCAGAGGCTCTACTCACCCTGTCACAGGCAGCACTCCGAGGTATTTGCAGAGTGGCCACAGCCTCCATTTCTGGCCACACAGCTGACTGGCCGGAGAGGAGAGAGCATCCAGTCTCTTGAGAATGCAGTTCACTGGGGCCTGCAGTTTTCCTTTTTCTACTCTGTGATTAACTAGTATGTCCACAGCACAGGGTTAGGCACATGTTTGTTAAGCGCTTCTTTTGAAAAGGGCATGATGCCAGGTATAAGGCAATTTATATGATTTATATGCTGTGCTCATTGGAAAGAAATTTCAATATACATGGCCCTGCATACAAGGCACACATGTCCTGCATACAAGGCACACATACCCTGCATACAAGGCACACATGCTCTGCCATACAAGGCACACAGGTCCTGCATACAAGGCACACATGCTCTGCCATACAAGGCACACATGCTCTGCCATACAAGGCACATAGGTAATGCATACAAGGCACACATGCTCTGCCATACAAGGCACACAGGTCCTGCATACAAGGCACACATGCTCTGCCATACAAGGCACACATGTCCTGCATACAAGATACATATGCCCTGCATACAAGGCACACATGTCCTGCATACAAGGCACACATGCCTGCATACAAGGCACACATGTCCTGCATACAAGGCACACATGTCCTGCATACAAGGCACACATGCCCTGCATACAAGGCACACATGTCCTGCATACAAGGCACACATGTCCTGCCATACAAGGCACACATGTCCTGCCATACTAGGCACACAAGTCCTGCATACAAGGCACACATGCTCTGCCATACAAGGCACATATGTGGGGAATTCTCAGTACAAGGAATTAACAATCTACAAGAGAGACGGTGACTTCAGCATCACTGCGTGTGTGGTTTGCATATTGCTGGTGCCCTTTGGGTAGCTGCACTTTATCTGTTGGTTTGGGGAGCTGAAGTGTTTCACCATGTGAAGAGAGAGCCTTGGCCGCACTGGTATGCGCCTTTCTTAGCAGAAGTGGAAGAAACTGGACCGGGCTGCTCTCTGTGCATGTCACCTGTGTGCATGGGTGGAGGTCAGAGGAGCCTTTTCTTCTGCTGAGTGCGACCCACGGGATCAAACTCATACCATCAGGCCTGGCAGCACATGCCCTGAGCAGCTGAGCCATCTTGCCTGCCCTTCTGTCCTTTCTAATTATGGTTTATGGTTTTCATATTGAGTGTCCCCACGAAGGCTCGGGTGTTAAAGACTTAGCTCGTGGGTTATAAGGGCCATCTTTTCGCAGAGAAACTAAGCCACTGGTGAGCAATCGAGCAGGTCACTTGGGGCACAAGTTGGAAGGCAGTTCCTCTTCCCCGGCTGGTCATCATTCACTCATCTCTTCTAGCCTCTCCCCCTCCCCACCCCCATCCATCTCTCCTGCCCTCGCTCCCTTTCTCCTTCTTCCTCCTGTGCCACAGTGACAACAGAATCTGATTGAATTTCTTCTCTCAAGCATTTACTGAGTAAACAGTGCTTGGTTCTCTGTGAGCCTGTGCTGCCTCTTTACTGACTGTTTCAGAGCCAGTGATCACAGCACTCAGGAGGCTGAGGCAGGAGGATGGGGCAGTCAGTGGGGTCAGCGACATCTGGAGTGCAAAACTGGGCTTTGTGAGGGAAAATCTTGTTTTCAACTTAAACATACACAGTAAACTGAAAGAAAGCAGTGTGTGCACTGGCCTCCAGCTGGAACTTCCTCTTCTGTCCTGTTGATAATTATTCTAGAATAATGCCAACTTTGTTTGTCTTGAGACAGGTTCTCTACATAGGCCTGGTTGTCCTGGAACTCACTTGGTAAAACAAGCTGATCTCAAATTCACAGAAATCTGCCTGCCTCTGCCTCCTCGGTGCTGGGGTTAATGGAGTGCACCACCATGTCTGGCTCTAATTATTAACTTTAGTAATCATCTTTATTTATTTTGGTACATAGTCAAGGCTGTCCCCAGATTCACAGTCCTCCTGTCTTGGCTTTCCAAGTGCCAAGATTTCAAACCTGCAGCAGTATGCTGTTTATCAACTAAAAAAAAAAAAAAAAAAAAAAAAAAAAAAAGACATATCATTTAAAAGCATTTTAAAAATAATAGCATTAAAATTTCTCAAATTGTATTGTAGTGTTCAGAGGAATTAATTAGAACTAAATTTACTATAACTGGACGTTTAAAAATGTTTAGACTTGCTGTTCAGAAACACTGTGTATCCCTGCATGTGCTGTTGCTTGACTGCGCACGGTGGCCTTGCTCATATGGCTCTAGCACATGTCACAGCCCACTTACTGCAAATATTTTATGTTTTATTGCTACTGAGAATGCTCTCCCTATCTTCATTTCATTTCCTGACTGGCTATTGCTGTAACTAGAAAAGGCTTATTGATTTTTGTATACGTAGCTATTTCAAAATTTATAAGCACAACACAGAAATGACAAAAAAAAAAAAAAAAAAAAAAAAAAAAAAAGCAGTCATTTCTCTATAAAGGAACCCAGTTTGGCTTTCCAGGTGCCATTTCTGCTAAGGGAAAATCTTTCTTATAGCCATCTGGCACTCAACTGATAGGGTTTCTCACAAGCCTCCCTTCTCACCCCATCTCCTCACCCTGAAATATCCACCTGGGATAGAGGCGTATATTCAAAGCACAATACTTGCTGGGTACCTGACCATTTTCTGGGCTCGCTGAGTAGTGCATGGGCCACAACAAGCTACAAGAATGATTTGTTCTGGCCTGAGCCCACAGTTCACCCTTGCTGGCTCTGTCAATCTTAGATCCTTTCTTCTTCAGTCTCTCAGGGAGGGATCCCATGGTTTCTGTAGCTTTGCCTATCTCCATCCCCAGGTAGGTCACTAACTTCAAAGGGATCGTCAGATGTAACCTCCTCCCAGGACGCCACGGAGACAAGGTTTATTGGTGCAGCCCTGGCTGTCCTGGAACTCCCTCTGTAGATGAGACTTGCCTCCAACTCACAGAGATCTGCCTGCCTCTGAGTGCTGGAATTAAAGGCGTATGCCACCATCACCCAACTTAGACCTGACATTTTTAATATTTGGAGGGAAATCCTGTTTATCGTATATTCTGTGATCTAAGGCAAAATCTGGTTGAGAGTTGGAAGGAACCTACAAGGAATGATAAGAATTAAAAATACTTTAGGCTTACATTTAAACAGTGTTGCCCGACTGCATATATTTATCTTGTCTCCTATGGTAGAATTCCCTCACTCCATTTTCAACAGTGACCACCATTTTCATTTGCATGTGTCTATGCAAGTACTGATGCTGGAGGCCAAGTGCTATTTACCTTATTTTTTGAGGTGAGATTTCTCACTGGCCTGGATCTTACCTAGTCAGCTGGCTGGGCCATGCTCTCCCGGGACCGTGCTGCTTCTATTCCCCAGCACTGTGGTTAGGAATAAGCACAGCTCTCCCTGGCTTCTCATACTCGCTCCGGGACTGAACTCAGTGCCCCATGGCTGGCTGCCAACTAAGTCATTTACCCGGTCACAATTACTTTGTCAATGAAGTGGAGTTGGGGTTAAGAAATGCTTGAGTGGTGTGGAGTGCTCAGCCACAAATGGGGTATCTCTATCACATCCCCTTTCCTTAAGGCTCAGGATAATTGCGGGGGAGGAGAGGGGGCCTACAGATCCAGAGGTCAGAGAGAACCAGAGTGAGAGTGTCCTCGAACCACTACCCTTATGGACTCACAGCAGCTGTGGTTGCTGCACAAGACCGAGCTGTCAGCAAACACCATAGCATGGAGCAGCAAAGGGGCTCATACGGCCCCACCCCTGGCTGAGGAGCTATTGACAGGCAATGGCTTCTGAGAGAGGAAGAGTCGGTTTTCTTTAAGGGTGTGGTCCCTGGTAGGTCAAGTATGCTCCAATACATCGGCCCCCATCCATGAGTAGCACAAATTGGACTTGGTGGGAGAATATGAATATATGTATGTACACACACACACACACAAATAATGAAGAGGACAGAAAGGTGAGAGGGTGAGGGGAGATGAGGGTGGACCTGGGAGGAGTTGGGCAAAGAATTGCAGGGTGACTATGAGGGAGGCTTAAGGACTGTATCACACTCTGCAGTCTATATAGAGTTGCTCACACTCGGTACTCTTTAGTTTTTCTATTTTTATTTGTCCCTTGCCGATATCTTTGAGAACATAGTCTCAACTGGCTGAAAATTTTCTTGTTAAAGGATCTGCAACATACTGAGTAGATTTGTTTGTTTTTGTTTGTTTTAAATGACACGGCATGCAATGGCCTCAATTTGTGTATGCAGATAAAAACACATTTGTTTCTCTCAGTTCTGAAGAGTGAGAAGTCCAAGACCAAGGTGCTGCCAAGTTTGGTGTCTGGCAAGAGTTAGGTCTCAGCTTTCAAGATGGGGCCTTGAACACCCCATCTGGAAGAGTGAACAGTGGTAGGAAAGAGAAGAAATGGTTATCCCTTACAGGCCCTCTGCAAGGAGTAACGCTCCCACACATCTCAAGTATGCAGCCCTGTCTAACATGGTGGCCAAAGCTACTGGAGACCTTGGGCCACCGTGTTGTATCTGGCCCACATATACTACAATACTATGAAGGTCTATTGTTTTAATCTACTGAATAATTTGCTATGCCACGCTTGATAACAGAGGGAGCTTTGGACCTCAACAGTCCTTCAGCGTTGTCCTGAACTGGGGGGGAAAAAGAGCGGTCTTCATGTCCTAAGGTCACTTGTCATCAGACATAGGTTGTCTCTGAAAAGGAAGCATGACCTTGGGAAAAGTTGAGTTCAGTTCAAGACAAGCTCTGAAGAGTGGGACAGCTGAAATCTGTTGAGACTGTGTTACCAGCGGCTCAGGGTGCTTGTCCTGTCCCTACAGAGGGACCAAGGGAGAGAGCCAGTTAAAAACATCCACGGGGGCTGCTGCTGTTGTCCCAGAATTGCTAGGAAGCTAAATCTGGCCACTAGTGTAGTGGTTAATATTATAAACTTGACTGGATTCTAGAATTACCTTGGAAACGAGTCTGTGGGCATGTCTGAAAGGAATTTCCTAGACTAATTGAGATGAGAAGATAAGCATAGGTGGCACAGTACGCAGGCTGGGGTTCTGGGATGCGCGAAAGGCACTCCTCTTCCTCTGCTTCCTGTCTGTGGACGTCATCAGCTGCCTCCAGCTCCCGTGGCTGTGACTTCTGTACCAAGTTGGACTAATCCCTCGAACTCTGAAACACAACAGACTTTCTCTTCTGTGAGCTGCTTCTTGTCACGTTTCATCACAATAATGACCAAAGAAACTTGGGACTGGAGATACGGGCCGGTAGTTAAAAGTACTGGCTGCTCTGGTAGAGGACTCTTTTGATGCATAGCACCCACGTGGTGGCACAGAACTGCCTGTATCTCTAGTTCTAGGTCTGATGCCCTCATCTGGCCTCCATGAGCACCAAGCACACAGGTGGTACACAGATATACATGTGGGCAAAGCACCCATGACATAATTTTTTAAACTCGGGAGGCAGAGGCAGACGGATCTCTGAGTTGGAGGCCAGCCTGGTCTACAAAGCGAGTCCAGGACAGCCAAGGCTGTTACACAGAGAAACCCTGGTTCGGACAAAAAAAAAGAAAAGAAACAAATCTGTTATCCTAAAAGTGATGTGTACTGAAGAAAATCAGAATCCGGGAACTTGAAGACATAGCATGTCTTCGCCACATCATTTGAGGTAGCAGGGGATTTGGCCTGCTTGCTGACAGAGTTCCGGCGTCCACTGCGGCAGGCAGCTGGGAACAGGGCGAGTACGCAGGGCGCGCAGGGCGGCCCCAGGTCGGACGCCGGCCATGCAGCTCGCGCAGCCGCAGCGGCGCCCCACTCAACGCCGAGACCACTTCCAGGACGCGCGCCTGGGGAATACCCAGAAGCCCTCGCGGCCGCGCCGCCCGCCCGCTGACGACCCTCAGACCCAGGTCACCGGGCTTCCTCGGCGCCGCGGGGGCCGCTGCGGCTGGGAGGACCGGGGCGCCCGCACCCCAGAACATCAGGAAGCCAACCCCGCTACGGGGAAGGAGGGAGCGGATGACCGGGGTTGGGGGTGGGGGAAGAAACACATTCCCGCTATCACTTCCGGAAACCCACCTCCACAGCGCAGCCCTTCGCGCCGCACTGCCCGACGGGAGGAACACGCCGCGAGGCACGCCGGGAGAATCTCGAGCTCCCCCCCCCCCCCCAGCCTTCCGGAAGCGTGTGTGTGGGTTCCGTGCACCTGTCTGTGCTAAATCCCGCCCCTCTGCCGGAAGGAGTGTAGTGGGGGGAGGGGGGGTGAACGCCGGTCACGTGGCAACACTGCGGAAGAAGCCGGAGGGGCGTGGCGACCGGGTCACGAGTGGCCGGAAGTTGCGGCCTCTGCAGATAATTCGAGATGGGGACCTCTCTGGACATCAAGATTAAAAGAGCGAATAAAGTGTATCACGCCGGGGTAAGTGGAGGGGTGTCGGGCTTCAGGCTCCACGGTCTCCCCCACGGCGCGCTTGGATGGGCGTGCCCTGCGGTCCTGTCGTGCGTGGGCTGGGGCGCGTCGGCAGGCGGGCGGTCATCCCTAACGCAGAGTTCTCTTCCTTTCACCATCATCGGGATCCGGTACCCTAGGTCTCATCGCGCTGGGTCTCCCCCCGCCCCATCCCCGGAGACAGCAGCCATTGTGGACCACAGTTCTGCACACAGTTTAGTGCACACAGGTGCAGTGCGGTGTTGAAAAGGAAAACATGCCAGGTGAACATCTTAGGTGGATGCAAAAAACTGGAAGCCTGATATTTATAAAGATTCCAATGCGCCACCCCACAGCACAAGGGGAAAGCTCCGTCTGTAATATGTCTAGCAGTCACCATTCGAAGACCATCCCCGCCCCCAAAACCCCAAATCCCAAACACCAAATTACCATCATCTCTTATAGGAGGGGCGCTGTTCTCCGTGGTAAGGTGTCCTGGGAAAGAGGAGACTCACTAATGCTGGGTCGCTGCCTCGGTGTAGGGACACTGTCAAACTACTGCCATAGTCTTAGAGATGTCAGAGCCATGAGAAAAACAAACGGGGGGGGGGGGCTGGGGAAGTAGCTCAGACAGTAACATAGTTGCCAGCATGCGGTAAGCTCCCGGTTCACCTCAGCGCTGCATAAAACCAGACGTGGTGGTGTCCCCACCCCACTTAAGGTAGGATGGTCACAAGTTAATAGTCATCCTCAGCTGATAGTGAGTTTGCTACAAGCCCAGGAGCCACAGGGTCCCGTCTCAGGAAAGATAAGGGCTGGAGAGATAGGTCAGCTATTGAGTGCAACACTGCTCTTGGGAAGATCCAAGTAGGGTTCATAGCACCCCTGTCAGGTCACTCACAACCACCCGTAACTGCGAACCTCACACCGCTGGTCTCCCATTGCACCTGCACCCACGCGCACGCATCCACTCAACAGACACAATGCATAACGTAGTCTGAAGTAGTTTTAAGTGGTAAGGCAGTACCACTGTATAAGATGGAAGGACACTGAAGAGGAGGATCAGAGTACAATTCACAACTTTTGTCAAATAACACTTGTCTGTCAGTGTTCCAAGGGAGCCCTTTCCATATGCTGAACATCACCATGGTAACCTCAGAATGGTTACCCATAAAATACAGGTGTGCATAAGCTTCTGCCTGTGTGTGTGCAGAACAGAAGTAAATGTAGCAAAGCCTTAGCGGTTCTAATCCCGTTAGAAGCCACGTGGCTCTACGTTTCCTCTGTTATTACCTTTGTGGAGATATAATTTACACACACATACACACACACATTGGAGATACAGTTTGGATACAGCAAGCCGTCAGCCCTTTACACCATGCAACTCACTGCTTTTGGTGTATTTATAGTGGTGTGCATCCATCACTGCTAATTTTAGACCATTTTCATCAACTCCAAAAGAAACCGCGTACTTGATAGCTGCCGTTCTTCCTTTCCTGCCGCAGCCCCAGACAGCGCACACGCCATGGACTCTACCAGCTCCGGGCGTTTCACAGGGAAAGAATCCTATAACGTATGGCCTTTGAGACTGGCTTCTTTGACACAGCGTGTTTTCAGCATCCATGCATATTGAAGCATGTGTCACCTGCTTGTTTCTGTGGCTGTAGCAGTGGGCCACATGCTGTCCTTTACTGAGCTGGAGGTTAGGTGAAGTGAAAGATGACTACAGGTTGGAACGGGGGTGAGGGGAGGGGGTTCTGTGGAGTGGAAGTGGAAGACTAGCTTCCTCTAGGAAGGTTCGTCCTAGCTGAGGGAGCAGCAGGGCTGGGGCGGTCTCCTGTGTGGCTCATGGTGGAGATGCTTCAGGGTGCTGACTTGTTTTCCCTGAGTATCTCTTCTGTTCTCCGTGGTCTCATTCTTTTTTTTTTTTTTTTTTTTTTTTTTAAGATTTATTTATTTATTATGTATACAAGACACATCAGATCACATTATAGATGGTTGTGAGCCACCGTGTGGTTGCTGGGAATTGAACTCATGACCTCTGGAAGAGCAGTCAGTGCTCTTAACCGCTGAGCCATCTCTCCAGCCCCCGTGGTCTCACTCTTAAAAACCTTTGTAGCATGGCTGTTTAGCTTATTAAGTTTCAGCCTCCCTTTAAAAATGCAGATAGCCCCATTAAATTTGATTTTAGTTATAGCAGGTTTTGTTTTGTTTTCTGTAGTGATTTAATCTGACGCAAACACCAGGTCACTAGCCCCGTTCCTGCTTGAAAGGCTAGGGATCCAGGGGAGGACAACGCAGTGGGCGTGGGAGGACCGGGCCACCCTACCTAAAGTGTGACCAGGTACTTCTTTGGGAGCCTAAGGAGACTCTTGGCTTTGTATCTCCCGAACTGCAGAGCAGTCCTCTGTGTCTGTCCACCTTTGAGCTCAGAGGACTTGCTAGTAATATTTCTACGAGAAGAATGCCTGTCTTCTGACTTCCATCAGTATGGGGGGTGACCTTGCTGTTTTTCAGATAGGATTTCTCTGTATAG
This sequence comes from Acomys russatus, assembly GCF_903995435.1. Lineage (NCBI taxonomy): Eukaryota > Metazoa > Chordata > Mammalia > Rodentia > Muridae > Acomys > Acomys russatus. The sequence goes on along the minus strand of NC_067144.1, from coordinate 73,101,482 downwards.
CTCTGACTGTCCTGGGATTCAGTGTATAAACCAGGCTGGCCTTCAACTCACAGAAATCCGCTTGCCTCTGCCTCCCCGAGTGCTGGGAGCACTCGGGGAGACAGAGGCAGGCGGATCTCTGAGTTCGAGGCCAGCCTGGTCTACAAAGCGAGTCCAGGACAGCCAAGGCTACACAGAGAAACCCTGTCTCGAAAAACCTAAGGGAACAAACCAAACAAAAAACCAGAACTACAATGAGGAGGAAAAACCTTATACACCGTAGCTCATTGTTATTAAGGAAAAGTTGCAAAGCTGCAATGCAACTTAAAAATGAAAGCCCGGGGCTGGCGAGGTGGCTCAGAGGTTCAGTGCACTGGCAGCCTTACAGAGGATCTGAGTTGGATTCCCAGCATCTTCATGGTGGCTCACAACCAGCTCACAGTCCCAGTTCCATGGGGTCCATGCCTTCTTCTGACCTCCGAGGGCACCAGGCATGCACATGGTGCAGAGGCACACAAACAAAAATACCCACACATGAAATAAAATAACATCTTCAAAAAGCAAGCCTAACTACTATTCTGTATCATTGGGGTTGTTCGAGTGAAAATGGCCCATGAGAGAAGGAGAGGGAGGGAGAGAGCGCGAGCGCTAGAGCTATAGCACTCCTAGGCAAATACCTAAAGGATGCTCCCTCCTACCATGGGGCAGACATCTTACTGGTAGCTAGGAAGAGCGCCCTGCTTTCCCTCCTACGTAGAAACAACCCAGTACCTGGCAGCAGCACGTAGTGGAGAGAAACACAGAATGTTGGCCTCAGAGACTGGTGTAGTATTGTCCTGTGTGATGTCCAGGCCCACGGGGGAGATTGCACATTACAGGGAACTGCTGCTGTGGGCATGACCTCCAAGCTGCATGTAGTGGGAGGTGAGTGTGCTGACCCCATGCTCTCAGCCCCAGCTGGACACAGCAGGACTTGGCAGAGCGGCACACTGGGGTGTGTGGCGCGCACTGCACTCAGGTGCCACCGCGCAGCTGGCTTCAGCCAGGTGGCTGCAGGCGAGGTTTTCGTGCTTCCTCAGTGTTCTCTTGATGAGCTGGTGCTAGAGTCCAATTGGAATTGAGCTGCTGTTCTCACGTCTGCATTGTCGCTGTGAAATGACAACACGGAACAGCTCCATACATGAAAGTGAAAGCACTCACTGAGTCATCTCCTGCCAGAGCTTTCGTACAGACATGTAGAGGTGGGATTTCTGTGAGCCACTTCTGTGTAGCTCTGGCTCTCCTGGAACTCACTGTAGAATTTTATTTTATTTAAAAATGAACTTAGTGTGGTAATAGGTCACCAGTTCATACTGTTGACTCCGTTTGCATTCCAGGGCAGGTAGCAGTCACCTCCCTCCACCCATCCTTCACTCCCTGCTCTTAGACAATTACATCTATCAGCTTCTCTTTTTTTTTTTCAAAAATATTTTGCATGTACAAGAAAAATGTACAAATAACACTCCCCAGCACTTTGTATACGTGGGGCAGCATACAGCTTTTACAGTGTTTATCACAGCCCCATTCATGACAACCATGGTATGCAGTCAGCCTTTGTGCCTACTGACCAAAGAATGGTAAGGAGATGTCATGTGTGCACACAGTGATGCTCAGGTGCTCCTGTCGAGGCAGCTGTCAGGTCAGGTGCTGCCCCTGGTGTGCTGGTTTCCTGTCTTCAGGCACAGAGTCCAGATAATGGCTTTGGTGTTTTGTTTCAGGGAGTTGTTAGGCGATTTGGAGTGGTCTCTTACACTTTACTGACCAAGTTGAAAAGTGTCTTCCCATTCCTTGTCAGCGGTGATTATGGTTTTTGCTATGAAGACCAAAAGGCGGAGGCCAGGGGAGACCTGGAAACTTGTGCTTGGGTGCTATCTGTGGAAAGTTGGCTGTGAAGGTCCACCTCCAGGCTCTCCAGAGCAGAGACTGAACCTCTGTGCTGTAGGCATCCTTTTAAAAACTGTTTTTATTTTGGGTTCTGTAAATCTCCTCCTTACTCCTCCCCAATCCCTTGCAACACCCCAATACTAGGTAGGAGAGAAAGGTTAATGGGGAGAGAGGCTGTAGGGATTTCTCTGCAGGATTTCCAGCTTGCCCCAGCCTTTGTTCTAAGAGCAGCCCCTCTGAGGGCCTGCCCCCCACTGCAGGCCCCTGTGTGTCGTCTGGGGTAAGGCATGGGTGCCGTGCAGAGCTGTGTGTTTCACTTCTGTTGTGTTATGCATTAGTCAAGAGCGGGGAGAGTTGTTGGGCTTTCTTTGTTTCCACTGTTCACGCTCAACTGTCCTTTACTGAGAACAGCTGTGTCCCACCATCCTCTGTTTCTGGCTCCTTGGGCTACCCTTAGATTAATTCTCCATCCTTTTTTTTTTTTTTTTTTTTTTTTTTTTTAATAGAAATTGTATAGACCTGTATATATAAGAATGCCAGCCAGGTGTGGTGGCACCCACCTTTAATCCTAGCACTTGGGAGGCAGAAGCAGGCAGACCTCTATGGGTTCAAGGCCAGCCTGGTCTATAATGAGAACTCACGGACAGCCAGGCTACACATGGAAACACTGTCTCGAAAAACAAAAACAAAGAAACAAAATGCTGGATTTACCAACAAATTAGTATTAATTTTGAATTTTTGCTTTTTGAGACAGAGTTTTTCTTTGTAGCCCTGGCTGTCTTGGAACTTGCTATGTAGACCAGGCTGGCCTCAAACTCACAGAGATCCTCCTGCCTTCCAGTGCTGGGGTTAAAAGCATGGGCTTAATTTCAGCTTTAATCCCAGCACCACTCAGGGAGGCAGAGGCAGGCAAATCGCCAGCCTGGTCTACAAATCAAGTCTAGGACAGCCAAGGCTAACAGAAAACCCCTGTCTCGAAAAAACTAATAATAATAATAATAATAATAATAATAATAATAATAATAATAATAATAATAATAATAATAATAAATTATTATTATTATTATTATTATTATTATTATTATAACAACAACAACAACATCATCATCATCATCATCATTACATTTTTTGAATTTTCTTTACAGTGTTGTTTCTTAATTAAATCAAAGACTGACTGAAATGACCTGTGCATCACCAAATGCTTGCTCTGCTTCCAGAGTTGTCCACTGCCTTCCCTCATGTGCCACAGGGATTAAAGAAGGGAAGGCACGTGTGTGCGTTATTATAATGTGGAAGCAGCGGGCAACCCAAAGACCGCTGACCTTCCCATGAGAGTAACCAAAGACGTTGTGATTACATTAGGACAGAGCTCTTCTCAAGGACTGTGGATAGGTTAATTAATTAATGAAGTCCACAGACTGACTTTATTCTTCTCACTTCTGGAGTATGCTAGTCAAATTTGGGGGGAAATACTACTGAGGATATTGATTATTCAAAAATATATTTGCCAGGTATGGTGGCACACACCTTTAATCCCAGCACTTGGGAGGCAGAGGCAGGCAGATCATTGTGAGTTTGAGGCCAGCCTGGTCTACAAAGTGAATCCAGGACAGCCAAGGCTAACACAGAGAGACCCTGTCTCGAAAACAAAACAATTTGTTTGTGTTACTGGGTATGTGGACATCAGAGAACATCTTATGCAAGTCAGTTCTCTCATCATGTGGTCCCAGGAATAGAACTCAGGCTGTCGGACTTGACAGCAAGTGTCTTTAACCACTGCACCATCCTGCTGGCCCTGTTTGTTTTCATTTAGATTTCAGGGCTCCAGAGTGGGTAGTGGAAAACAAATCCTTAGTACATTTAATAGACACAGGGTATACCCTGCCCCTGAAGTCTCACAGAGTGTGGTCAGCAGCTCTGTGCCACCACAGTACCAGACTTCAGGTGAGATCCCAGAAGCCAGGACTGAAGCTGTCTCTAGAAGGTGGCCTCTGTCCAGGCTTGACATATCACCGTTGCTGGGCAGGGGTCGGGGTGGGGTGTTATGACATCTGCCTCTTAAATCCAGTGGTCTTCAGAGTGAATAAACAGGACTTCCCAAGCAGGTGTGCTGGTTTGACTGGAGGCTCTCTTGTCCCTTAGGAAATGCTCTCTGGTTTGGTGGTCATCTCTAGCAAGGACTCTGTCCAGCACCAGGGAGTGTCTTTGACAATGGAAGGGACTGTCAGCCTCCAGCTCAGTGCCAAGAGCGTGGGTGTGTTTGAAGCCTTTTACAACTCTGTGAAGGTAAGAGCAGTGCAGCCTGTGGTGCTTTGCACTTGCCGTGCGTCTTGTACACTGTGGTCACTTTGCAAGGTTCGTGGTCCTCACATTTCCAGTTCTTACAGAGCAAACGCATGTGTGGCTTCTGTATGCGGCCAGCAGGTGTTTGCCTGTGTAGTATCCCTGTGGTGCTTGGGGTTGAAGGACCTTGTACTGATGTCCTCCAGTGGGCAGCTTCTTGGCGAGTGCTTGGGCCGTGAGGCCCTGGCCTTGCTTTGTCAGGCTTTATTGCTGCTGTGCACACTGCTCCTGGTGAACGTCACACTGAGGTAAGACACTTGGAACATGGAGCTTTTATATGTTTGTTATTTAGATTGGAGTTTATATTCTAGAAAGCACTCCAAGTTTAGAGTTTCTTTCCCTGAGGGCCATGTGAGCTGTCTGAGGAAGCCTGGGAACAGGAGAACATGAGCGTGTTTAAGTTTACTACTATGCGTTTGCGTCCTTCTAATTTTAATCCATTAGGAACTTTGGTGTGGGAATGGTAAACCAAAGATTTAAAACCATGAAAGCACTGGACGTGGTGGTCCACACGTGTAGTCCCGGTACTGTGGAGGCTCAGGCGTGGTGGTCCACACGTGTAGTCCCGGTACTGTGGAGGCTCAGGCAGAGCCCATGAGAGCCGGGACTTTGAGGCCAATCTGGATTATGCAGGGAAATGCTATGTCAACACGAAATGAAATAAAGTAAAGAATATAAAAATGGGACAGAGTGGTAGTCCTATTTTTCTCTCTGTGGCCTCCACTGAGGAGTTATAAGTGGCCCACTGGGGCTGGAGAGAGCTGCCCTGCCCACAGGGCTGCAGTACTGAGGCCCTGGCTGGGAGAGGGCCGTGGGAACTGGGGAACAATGCCCAGAGATGCCTGGTAAGGAGCAGCCCTGGGCTACTGTTGGCCAACCGGGCCAGGCAGCTCCCATGCTAGATCTGCTTACTTACTGCATATAGGATTGTTAGGACAGTGCAGTGCAGTGTTTGAGCAGGAAACAGGCAGGTGTGAGTTCAGTTCCTACTGTGTACAGCACCTCGGGGCCTGGCGTTCGAAGTGATCATTACTGGGCCAGTGAGATGGCTGAATTTGATCCCTGGGACCCACACAGTAGAAGGAGCAAACTGACTCCTACAAGCTGTCCTCTGACCTCCACATGTCACATACCACACACAACAAGTGCGTATGCATGCGCGCGCGCGCGCACACACACACACACACACACACACACACACACACACTAAATTAGTTAAATGTAGTAGGAAGCAAATGTAAAGAAATGAACCATGATTGTGCAGGATTAAAAGCAACAGCAACTTGCTGTGTGTCCAGCCCTAGCACTGCGCTGCTAGGACACGGGAGCAGCAGGAGCTCTCTTGTGCCTGGTGCTAGCAGGACTGCAGAGAGAGACAGACAGGGTGTGCTGGTGGCTGAAGCTGCTTTGTCTTGACAGCCGATCCAGATTATCAACAGCAGCATCGACGTGCTGAAGCCAGGAAAGCTCCCCAGTGGCAAGACTGAGATTCCCTTTGAGTTCCCTCTGCATGTGAAGGGCGGCAAAGTCCTGTATGAGACGTACCATGGCGTGTTTGTCAACATTCAGGTGAGTTCCTAGCCATACACTTGACAGCTGTGTTTTTCTGCTGGAAACCAGCTTGACTGTTTTCCTACCTGAAGTAACTGAACTCAGGTCTGCTCATGGGTCGAGTTCAAGACGGGGCTGTGTCTGCTGTGCCGGTGTCTCATTGTGTCCTGTGGCCACACTTTGTGTATGATACTGTTTTTGCAGTGCTGGAGATTAAACCCTGGGCCTCACACATGCTGCGACATAGTTAAGCCCTGAGCCCCTGTGACGCTTGCGTTGAGTAGGAACCATGCCTATAACAACTTCTTCCTTGCAGCTCCTTTGTGTCATTGCATTTTTCTCAGGTGGCAGGGACACCGCCAGGGGCACTCCTCTGCCTCAACCTTTCTGGCACCAGCCTAACCCATGTTTTATTCTGATGAGCATGTCTTTGTGTAACACCCAAAGGCTGCCTCGTCCGCATAGGCTGTGTTCTTCATTGAGCAAACCGCGTGAATGAGGGGACGTGGGTTTACGACTTCCTGTCTACCTCTGCTGGAGAGGGATGGCCTTCACAGTTGCTGTTGTCTCAGGATCAGAGCCCAGTCATGACTCAGCCAGCGAAAGAGCCCCTTCCTTCATTCAGGGCACAGAAAGGTACTTTTGTGTGGTCTGCCTTGCAGCAGCTCCCTTGCGAAACGAGAAGACCCTACGGTCTTAGGATGCACAAAAGGCAGGCGATTGGACAGTTGTGATTTGTTAGTCAAATTTAACTTGTTTACATTTGGACTTAGTAAACACCACTCATTTGCTTAAATTTAGCATGCTTAAAAATCTCAAAACATGCTGGGTATGGTGGCGCACACCTTTAATCACAGCACTCGGGAGGCAGAGGCAGGCAGATCTCTGTGAGTTCGAGGCCGGCCTGGTCTACAAAGAGAGTTCCAGGACATCCAAGGCTACACAAAGAAACCCTGTCTCAAAAAAACAAAAACCAAAAAGAAAAAAAGAAAACCTCAAAACACTTGGGAAAGTTAACCAAAGGTTTAGTCTTCTGTGAGTTTCATGAATTGTTTGACAATCTGTCGAGGTGAACCACATAGTGTGTGCACTCTATTGCAGAGGCCTGCCCTTCTCTGGAAAAGATGTTCTCAGTCCTTTCTCATACACCTGTTTTAAGCATGACACACATGCGCACAAATGCTAACACATACATGCACACACATAAAAATAAAATTTTAAAAATGGTGCTAGGAAGAGATTTCAGTTACAACTGGGTACTACTCTTGAGGAGACCCGCGTTTCGTTTCTGGCATCCACGTGGGCTGCCCTGGGATCCAGACAAACACACATCACACTGCACATAACTTAAAAGCTGATTCCTTTACAATTAAGAAACTTATTTACAATTAAATTGGAATTTCATCCTTTTTCAAATGCTGCTGAGAGTACAGGTGTGCCCTGGTTGTGTGGACCGTGTGTGTGCATGGAAGAAGTAATGTGTGACTGACTCTCTAGTAGAGTAATGATACCCAGACTGCACTTTTCCCTCAGTCATCAGATTTTCCCACTTTAAGCTTAACCTCAGCTACAACATGAAACTGTGTATGAAAATGTGTAAAGATGTGATTTCTTCCTAGCGGAACCTTGAGTCTGTATGGCTCGTCACCACTCAGCAGTGAGTGCTGTTTTCCCACGTGCTGGGGTAGGAAGCCGGCTGCGTGTGTGTTAGGCGTGCGCTCCTCACCAAGCTGCACCCCACCTGCCGTCCTTTGTCATGTATGCTTAGTTCAGAGTTAGCTGTGCAGTCTGTGAAGTTCACGTCTTAGTCAGTGTTCAGTGTCCATTTCAAAGGCCGGGAGACTTATCCTGCAGAGCCGTGGTTACCATGACACCAGAGTGAACAGAGGCCCCAGTTGACTTCAGCTTGTATACAAGTGTGTCGTTTTCTCTTGAGCAGATCTGCTTCACAGGAGCAAGGGTTATGGCTTCTGTTCTGCATCCACTCTGCATCCGTCCATCCCTTACTTGACAGTGTCCTAGTCTCCTTGCCACAAGCAAATGTCACCAGAGAGACAGTGGTTCCCTGTGGTCACATGGCGCCCCTCAGCAGAGGGTCCCCAAGGCATCACTTAGGCACCGTTTCTTGCCATGTCTCCTCTGAAGGTGACACTCGCGCACTGAATAAAAGTGTTGTTCTTAAGTCCTAATACTTTTTCAACTTGTTCACTTATAATTTGAGTTGTGTTGTAATAGCGTGATGTAAAAAATCATGGGACAAAAGGTTTAAAATATAAGTGCATTAAATTCCTGTCATGCCAAGGCTTGGCTTGTGCGTTCTTTCTCACTGAGTTTTGCTCTTGTGGCCATTCGGACAAGATTTTATGTTATGAGCAGTTGAATAACAGTGCCACCATGACTGCAAAAATCACATACTCATTTAATTTATAAAAATTCTACTCTCATTTTTAAAGCTAAAAACACTGTGTGTGTGTGTGTGTGTGTGTGTGTGTGTGTGTGTGTGTGTGTGTGTAATAGAGAGAGACAGACAGACAGGCAGACGGACAGACAGAGACAGAGAAAGGATTCAGTGGTTGAAAGAGTTGCTGTTGTTGCAGAGCGCCAGAGCTCAGTTCCTAGCAGCTCACAGCCACCTGTAGCTCATCCCACCTGGATCCCTCCAGGGACTTCGGTTACAAAACAGCAGGCAGATGTGAGCTTTAGTTACAGTTCTACCAGGACACTGTGCAAGGGCTTGGCTCAGGTTTTGGCAGCAGACAGGTGTCAATTTAAATCCCCTCTCTGTGAATCTCCCCAGCAGGCCTGCCTGACCTTGTTGCTAGGAGATCAGTGGGAGAATAGCATGAGGAGTCTGTCACACAGAATGTCCTCAGTGATGAGCATATGAGTTGACGATGACCCTTAGAGTAGCCTTGTGTAGCCTTGACTGTTCTGAAACTCGGTATGTAGACCAGGCAGGCCTTGAACTCACAGAGCTCCACTTGCATCTGCTTCCCAAGTGCTGGGGTTAAAGGTGTGGCAGTAACAACACTTTAAAATGTTTGTTTCATGTGTGCATGTCTGTGCACCGTGTGCATGCAGTGCCCATGGAGGTCAGAAGAGGCTGTCAGATTCCGTGGAAGTGCAGTAAAGATGGTTTTAAGGCCCCTATTGGTGCTGGGAATAAGTCCCAGGTCCTCTCCAAGAACAGCAAGTGCTGGCCCCCTGGCCGCACTATAACAACCTACATGTCAATACTGTGAGTTAGCTGAAGCAGGAGAGGTGAGAGACCGAGGCCCCTTCCAGATTTTAACAGAGGAGTTTGCTTCACCTTGCTGCCCTCCTCAACAGATCACATGATCCATTAATTACAAATTATTGATCTTTTTGCAGTAGCTGAAGTGGGTACTGGTGGCTCATTTCCTTCCTTTCATAAATTAGCATGACAGAGATTCCGGAGAGCAGCTTGGCCACACTGGAGACCAGGGCCCCAGCATGGGTGAGCTTGGGTTTCCTGTGTACTGACTTGGTCCTCAGGAAGTCATCTCCCTTGTCAGAGCAAAACTGGCCGCCCCTGGGCAGGTGCAGCTTCCACCTTCCAGACCCAATACTCAGTAAAAGAAAATTCTTTCCATGGGTTCCTTAAATGGTTCTAGCTTTAGCTAACACTTCTCAACCATTGAAAGAGGTGGTAGAGGCCAGACTGGGAGAGATTCAGACTAGGTAAGGCAGAGAGAGGATGGCTCTCCTTAGTGCATGTGAGATCTAGGAGGTGGGCAGTGTGCACCTGGTCACGCGTGCACAGACACACCAGTCTTCACTGAACTTGTGTGGGGAGAACAGATTGCAATCTCACTGGAGAATATACATACATGCATACATACATATATCTTTATATACATTTATATAAATTTTAAGGTTCTTGCAGGCAAGAGATGGTTCTGATAAAAATGTTTTATCTCCCTGCAGTGCCTCAGATATATAGGAACTTACTTCATGTGTAAAAATTGCTCTTAAGAGTGTAGCTTCTTACAAGATTTATACCTGTGCATGTAGTCCTAGGTATGAAAATTATTTTTGACACAATTCAAAAGTTTTTCCTATATGATTAAAGCAGCAGGTAGATGGTTAAACAGAAATTATGTGAGGGTCTGGGGTCTTATTTATGGTGCTGAGAATGGAACCTAGAGCCATGCACATGGTAACAAGTGCCACTTGGCCACCCCAGCTCCCCAATATTGTCTTCTATAGTCTAGCACTAGGTCTGGTTTCTGAGCATCCTTAGCTCATGGCCAGGGATTTGTGGCCACAGATCCTGTGCTACACCCAAGAAAGCTTAGCAGCCATGCTACCATGTCCCTCCCTCCCAAGCCCAGGGTCTCCTCACAGCAGGAGTCCAGTAGTGACAAGCTTGGAAAAACCAGCATAGTCCAGAAAGTGAACAAGCCGGAGTGCAAAGTTAGTGTCTCCTATGCCCCTCTCTTCTGTCCTTTAGTTCACACAAGGCTCCATGGAGGTCATTGGACAGACAGGGCTGGGAGAACTGCTGGAAAGGAGGCTGCCTCTGAGCTACCTGAGGTGGACATATGGAGCTTGGTCACGCTATTTCCTTATTTCTGTATGTCTCTACATTTTTAAAATTTGAAAGTGCCTTCTTTAAAATCCACAGACATTGTTTTTAGGTTTCCCTAAAGTTCTGTTTTTCTTTCTGACCCATGGCTCCTTGTCAATAAATGAGAAGCTCCTCAAGACTGTGTGACTGCATGTGGCTCTGCACCCCATGCTCAGCGCACACGCCAGGAGTGATGGTCTGTGAGCTGCCTGAGGCTGCGTCTAGGGTGTCCACTGTGGAGTGTGGCATCCCCACTGCAGGGGGACAGCTCTGAGGGGGTTGCTTCTCTGGGCTCACACAGGCGGTGGACAGCTGTGTCGAGCCTTCCTCCCCGGTGCCCCGCTTCCTCTTCTTACCTCCCCACACCCTGGCTGTGGAGACAGCTGCGTGAGCTTTGTTTAGAAATGTCCTTATTTTGTGCATTAGTTCCTCTTGTGTATATTGTCTATGTGAAACACATCCATTGGTCAAAGTGTCCTTAGATGTGTTGACTGCCTGTCGCTTTAGATGTCCTGTCTAGGTAAGAGCCAAGCCTGTTGAGATGATGTTTGTCTCTCCTGCTTCCCCTCCAGTACACACTGCGCTGTGACATGCGGCGGTCCCTGCTGGCCAAGGACCTGAGCAAGACCTGTGAATTCATCGTTCACTCTGCTGTAAGCTTCCCTCGGGCCCTGGGCTCTGTGAGGTGTGGGCTAGCACCTGTTCACAAGCCAGTCAGGGCTCTGGCAGGAGGCAGCACGGACACTGTTGCTGTAGCACAGGAATACCACCTTAAGGGGCCGTGCCTCAGCAGAGGGAAGCCCCACACCACAACAGCAGCAGGCACACTGTTGTCTCTGCAGAGGAGACATCCACCGTTGCCCTCAGGGGCACTGCGGCACACAATAGAGAAAGTACTCTTGTGCTCGGCACCCACTGTCCTGTGCAAACACATGGGATATACATACATACTTTCTGCCTATATTTTGCAATACACTTTTTTAAATGCCTTGCCATGCCAGCTGGGGCAATTGGTCCATTGCCACCACTGCTACAGCCACTTGGGGGGTTCATAGCAAGTCCTCCATAGCTTACATGGTCACAAGAACCAACAGTGACAACACCTTCTCCTTGGTGTGGTGTGGTGACAGACATGTCTTCAGCACATTCAGACCTCACTACGTCTAGTCTCACAGAGGTGGCCACACGTTGGCTTTTGTCTCCTGTTAGCACCACTTTCAGCCCTGGCCAGTGGCCATGTGTCTCCTTCATCCTGGTGTTCCCTCAGACTGTATATACCTCAGGAGTTCCTGGGCTGAGTTAGAACACTTGAGAGGAATTAGGGAGGAACCCTGGGCTGGAGAGCTGCCTGGAAGAGAGAACCAGCTGGGTTGTTGGCCAGTGTCAGAGCTACCTCAGGAGCTTGTTCTGCGGCCTTCAGGGAGCTGAAAAGACTTGCTCCATAGCCTCTGGGGGAGCTCGAGGAGCAAGGCATAGTACACAATGCCCATGTTAGCTCATGAGCAGTCCTGACCAGGCTGCTCAGTATACCGTCCATGTCAGAGGTCCCACCACTGAGCTGTGCACCTCAGGGAGCAGGGATATGGCAGGCATCTTGTGAGGGAGCTTGGCAGTTAAGGAGAATTCACACTTGCGTTTCTGTGTGACAGTGTGACAAGACACCCTTGTGGTGATTAGGAAGTCCAGTGCAGTGCAGGGAGGCGGGCTAGAGTCATGCGTGTGACATGAGTGGAGCAGTCACCAAGGCCCCTCTTTCACATTTCTTTATTTGGGTAAAATTCTTAGGGCTCCCACTACTTGTAGTCTCTACTTATAGTCTTAAGTTTATATAAAATATGATTATGTTGTTTCTTTTGCTTTTGGAAATTACATGATTTAAAAGATGGGTAATTCCTTCTTTTTCCATCAAGGGTCTTTAAATAATTTACTATAAATAGTTTGGACTTTATTTCCTAAAACATACTTTAGCCTAGACAAGGAAAGCTTTGTGTGCTCTGAAGACCAGTGAGAGCCCTCACTCAGCCTCTCTGAGGCCCCCTGGCTGCACCCTCCTCAGGGCGATCAGGCCAGGGCTGCTACTGCATTCTCCAGGGCTCTTATCTCTGCTCATGGTAAGCTGTCACCACAGAGCCTTCAAGAGGTAGGTGTGAGCCAGGCCTGGTCACTCACATTTGTAATTCTAGTGCTCAAAAGGCAGTGGCAGGATGGTCACCAGGAATTCAGCTTTAGTCTGGCTACATGTGTGCTCAAAGCCACTGTGCTGTCCACAGAGTGATGAGATCTTGTCTCAAAAACCAAAACGGGCTGGAGAGGTGGCTCCCTTTCAGAGGCGCACGTTTGAGCCCTGATACCCAACGGCAGCTCACAACTGTCTGTAGCTCCAGGTCCTAGGGGGAGTCTAATGCCCTCTTCTGGCCTCCATGGACATTGCAAGCACATGGTGCACATACATGCAGGCAAACACACACACACAATTACATAAATAACAGCAAACAGAAAAGACAAAGAAGGCTGGGTGTGGGTGCACACACGCCTTTAATCTCAACATTAGGGAGGCAGAGGCAGGGAGATCTCTTCAGAGTTCCAGGCCAGTCTGGTCTACAGAGTGAGTTCTAGGACAGCCAGGGTTTTGTAGTGAGTCCCTGCTTCAAAAACAAACAAACCAACAAATAATAGAAAAAAGAAAGAAAGAAAAGAAAGAACCATTAGTGATACCTCCATAGGAAAGCTGCAGTTCGCTCTGGCGCATGGTTTGCAAGCTCAGGGTTATTTCTGAAAGAACAGCCCAAGTGCAGACCATGCTGTGAGCCTGCTCAGAGTGGGTTCAGAACAGAACTCCATGGGGCAAAGTGACGTGGGACGTGAGGGGACTTGGCACACTGTGCCCTCTCCACACAGTTCTTGGGTCTTGCTGGCCTTTTGGATCCCAGCTCTTCTTACGTGTGGTGCCAGGCAGGCTCCCGAGAAGCTTGGCCATGTGAATGGATTCTGGAATGTTCCTTCCAGTCGGCTTCAGCTCTGCCACATGATGAGAACATCTCTGAGCTCCATGGACCTAGCTTCCCTGAGTGTGAGGAGGCAGCAGTTCTCTTTGCTGTCACCATGCCTGTCAGCCCCTGCGCAGATGCTACAGGGCAGCTCTGGCCTCCCAGAGTCACCATTCTGTCCCTCGGGTCCAACCTCCAGTGGGTTCTGAGCCGGCAAGTCTCAGATGAAGATGGGTGGGTGGACAGACCTGAGAGCACAGTGTTGTTTCAGGGTGGACCTGGGCTTGTTGGGGATCAGATCCCCTGCTTCTCAGCACCGGGCCCTTGAGTTAGTTTCCTGTGCTGCCACTTGTCTCAGTCTGAGGGCAACGCTGATCCACCCACTGCTGACTGTGTTCACCTCCATTTCAGCCTCAGAAGGGGAAGCTGACCCCAAGTCCTGTTGACTTCACCATCACCCCGGAAACCTTGCAAAACGTCAAAGAGGTACGAACTCCTCACTCACACTAGTGTGTTGTGGCTTCCCCAGTAACTCAGCCCAGTGACCAACACTGCCAGTTGCTCTTTGGTTGAAAATTGAGGTGTCAGTGACAAGGTATCTGATGGTGTTTGTCCCCAAAGGGCGTTTCAAGTTGATTTCATGTTAAGCTCAGTGATTACTTAGTTAGAAAGCCCCTCACGTGCTTATAGTCTTGTCTTGTGAACTGATGGTGTCTTAGCATGTTGCCCAGGCTGGCCTGCTCCTGCACACGTGACCTGAACTCCTTAGCTCCTGCCCCATGCCTGCTCCTGTATTTCTTATGTTAGCTGCGCTGTGCCTTGGCCTCACCCTTCACTAAGGCTTAGTTTACAGTCTCTCACGGCATTCCGTGCAGACAGAGGACTGTCTGTGGGGAGACGGCAAAGACGCAAGAATGGGGCAGCACCAGCAGATTCCCCTGTATGAGAACCAAGGCTGCCTGGCTCTTGGTGGCAGCCCCAGGGGGCCCACCACTGTGGCCAGCCTTCCTGGGTTCGCACTCTGCTCCATTACCAGAACACTGCCCCAGGTTTTGTTTTTAGTTAACGATTCAGTCTCAGAGCGAGCAGTGATGCTGAGGGCTCTTTTCTGGACAGAATGTGGCTTCTTTACTCAGTTCTGCATTTTGCTCAGAGTTACATCTGGATTGAAGATGTGTCCGGGGATGTGGGATACTGCAGTCATGGTCGATGTCCTAGGGAGCCCTTTAGAAGGTCCTAGAAGGAAGTGGCCATCATGTCCAAGGGCCAGGCAGGTTCCTGTGCCCTCCTGCTCTTATGCTCCCTCTGAAGTGTTTTCCTCAGACCCAGGCCCCTCTAAGTCCCTCCTCTGCTGCAGACGCAGCTCCCTCGCCTGCACCTCATGTCCCCTCCTCACAGGGCTCCACATGTGGGGCAAAGTCCTCTTTCTCTTGCTTTTATGTTCTTCACGTGTTGGTTCTTTGTGTATACTTGAGGGTCCGTGGTGTAGATGTATTAATAATAGTTTCTGCCACTACCAACCCTGGTGAAATTATTCTTCTGAGTGTAAGTGTACATTGAATTTAGTCGAAAGTATACAGGAAGTGGCAAGTGTGTGCAAGGTGGCCTTCTGGCATTACAGCTGTTCTAGGTGAACAGTGTTTCTAACAACAGAAACATGCTTATTGTTGGAAAGTGAGAAAAGCGTGTTCTGTGGTAAATACCTTGCATCGTATGAAGTTATTCATAAAATATCACTGCTGGGAGCCAGGTATATTGGCGCACACTTAGGAGGCAGAGGCAGGTGGATTGCTGTGAGTTCGAGGCCAGCCTGGTCTATAAAGTGAGTCCAGGATAGCCAAGGCTACACAGAGAAACCCTGTCTCAAAAAACAAAAACAAATACCACTGCTGCTTTTTCTTTTCTAAGTAAAAGAGGAATTTTGGGGGAAAAACAAGGTGTCACAGAAAATATGGGATGGTGGAAGATGAGACTCAGAAGTAGTGCATGTTATAGCATTGGTGCTGGGGATGGGACACAATGTCAGGAAGCGGCCTGAGAGTGACACTGGAGCTGTGTGAGCCCCTGCTGGCATTTACTTTCTTAAACCAACAGTGTGTTCTTCTTGTATTTGTTTTTCAAACTTGGTCTTCCAGACACATTTTCAGAGCGTCTCAGGTAAGAGCTCACTGGTGTTTGAGGGCTGCTCCGTTCTGCAGGTCACAGCCCCATGTGACCACTGCCAGGCAGGACGTGGCTGGCTGCCCCAAGAAGCAAGCTGAGAGTGCACGCCTGGTTTCAGAGACTCAAGGACTCAGGGTGAAAAAGAGAATATGAACGAACTGTTGATCCTCTTTTTTTTTTTTGAGACAGTTTCATGTATCCCAGATTGGTCTTGAACTACTTAGTTGAGAATGACTTTGAACGTCTGATCCTCCTGCCTCCACTTCTTGAGTGGCAGGATGGCAGGCGTGTGCTAGCATGCCTGGTTTATGTGCTGCTAGAGATCGAAGCCAGAGCTCCAAGCATGCCAGGCGAGCCCTGTTCTGGATGAGCGCTACCATTTCTCATATTTCTCATACTGTGTGCAGAAGTGATAACATCTTAGATATATTGTTGAGTTTTATGTAGCTATCACATAGGCAGTTACAAATTAGAAATGATTTTAAGTTTGTGGCTGATGTTGCATCTACTGGATACTGGGACATGCCAAGATGAAGACTCCTAAAATGATTGTCCAGCTATTTTCCTTCAGTGTCACTGCCAGCTCCCCTCAGCCAACTTCCTGTCTACAGAGAAAAGCTTTTCATCAGGCACTGAGAAAAACTGCTCTTTCAGTATCCTTGAAATAAAAATAGTTGGCTTCTCAAACTGGCCTAATTGGGAACACTTTAAAACTGACTACCTTTTTCTTTTTTCTTAAATCTTTTTTTTTTTTTTCCCCTTTTTTCTTTTGTGACCTGGGGTTGAGGGGGTGGTTGTCCTTAAATACCCTTGTCAACTTTTAGGCTTTTTACAGTTTATGTCTTGTTTCTTGGTGAAGGAACTTTTTTCAATCAGGGAGGCAGGGGGTTGGATCCAAGTGACCTGGTCATGTCTGTCTGCCCCTTACATGTGTAGGGCGGTTGATGAGTCAGTCAAGAGTACACTGAAAGACGAAAGGTCTGTTATCCCTTCTTGTTTCCTAGAACAGTTTCCATGGTTTACAGAGTAATTACTCAACTTGATTTTCAGTTCTTATTTGCACTTAAGCAACTGGACTAGCTAATGGCTCCTTTTCCTTCTGCTCCTTTGTCTCTCTTTATTGTAGAGGGCCTCGCTCCCCACGTTCTTCATTAGAGGACGTCTGAACTCCACTAACTGTGCTATCACGCAGCCCCTGACCGGAGAGCTGGTGGTAGAGCATTCGGATGCTGCTATCCGGAGCATAGAGCTTCAGCTGGTCCGGGTGGAGACTTGTGGTAAGGCTGCTAAGAGACTGTAGGTGTCTGCGCCTGTCCCGTGCTCGTCCTCCTGGGGCTTGCTAACGTGAGCCTGCCTAAGCTCCATTCTCAAAGATCCTACTTGTGGCTGGAGTGGCACCTGGGAATCCGGGGCCATGCTTTAACGATGCTTCCCTGCATCCGTGCAGTGGTACAGGAGGTGCCTGGACCCTGTATGGAACCAGTGCTGTAAGTCAGGGCCCTAACAGCACACCATGACTACAGTAGCCTCACTTTGCTGGGGCTGCTGGGAAGTTTGAGTAGCTTTGGGCCAGAGAGACACATCTTTTGCTCTTAAGTGCTCCCCAAAGCTGCGTGCTGCAAACATGGCCCCTAGTACAGCACTGCTGAGGGAGAGCCTTGGGAGGTGACCAGGTCCTAAGCACTGCATTCATGACAGGTTCTGTGGTGGCTCAGAGAGTGCTGTTGCACTGTGGAGCAGGCTGGCCAGCTCAGTCTCACCATGTCAGGGCCTCTGCCATGTTGTGGTATAGCACAAGGCCGCCAGATGCTGAGCAGATAGCTGTCCCAGGCTCCAAACCAAATAAACTCATTTCTGTTATTAACGATAGGTGGATGCAACGTTGAGCATGTCTGTCAATTGCAGTCAATGCACGTCTTATTTTTTGTTGCTATAACAAAATCTGAGACTAGGTTTATTTCACTAATGGTTCTAGATGCAGAAAAGTTAAAAAACATGATATACTTCATTTGCCAGGGGCCATCTTGTAGTTTTTTTTTTTTTTAAGATTTATTTTTATTTCTGTGTATGTTTGTCTATCTGTGGGTGTGGGGTGCTGTGAGGGCAGAAGGGAGTCTCCCACCCCTTGGAGCTGGAGTGAAGAGGCGGCTGTGTTCTGCCTGCCTTGGTGCTGGGAACAGAGCTTGGGTCCTTCCACAAGAACTGGAAGTGCTGTGAGCTACTAAGCCACGCCTTCCTGTCCTCTTAGCTTGGTAGAGGGTATCACCACAATGCAGCAGCTGTGCCAGAGACCTCATATTTGTAACAAGCTATTCTGATGACCCTCCCTGCAGGCAGTCACTGAAATGCTCATTTGGGCATTAGGCTTCCAGCACCTGCAGCCTTGGAAGCATCTTAAAAACAGTGTGGTGATGTTTAAAGACATGAGAAATGGAAGGGAAGGGAACTCCCAGTCAGAAAACAAATTGGAGAAGTGGTGCTGGTTGTCAGGGTTTGTTAACCAGTTTGCTTTGGTGTTCTGGCATCCTGACCCCATGTGTTTCCTCTTTGCCCAGGGTGTGCAGAAGGCTATGCACGAGATGCCACAGAAATTCAGAATATTCAAATTGCTGATGGGGACATTTGTAGGAACCTTTCTGTCCCCTTATACATGGTCTTTCCAAGACTGTTCACCTGTCCAACACTGGAGACCACCAACTTCAAAGTGGGTAAGCAGTCTAGCACCTGGTCTGCGGGGTCCACAGGGAAGAAGTGACTTGCAGACCCAGAGGCTTGCAGTAGGCACAGCCCACAGCATCCGGCCCTGAATCACTCAAAAGTGCCTCAGTGAGAAGTTGCACATGCAGGCAGTAGAGCCTGCTGAGAGTCCCCCTCAGAGTAATACACGAGCAAAACTGCCATGAGGCGATGGAGAAAGCCTGTTCAGTCATTAGGTAGTGGGACGTGACTAAATACCCAGCAAGAAACAACCTAAAGGAAGGTGGGTGTGCTGTGGTCAGAGTTTGGGAATCTAGTCCTTTGTGGTGGAAAACCCATGAGGACAGAGGGTGCTCGCTCACTCTAGGCAGGCCAGGTGACAGAGGTAAAGTCTGGGACAGGCGAGGACTTCATCCCATGAATGGTGCCACCCACATTCATATCAGGTCTTCCTCCTCAGTTAAACATGTCTAGAAATTCCCCTGAGGATATACCCAGGTGTGCCTCTTGCAAGATCGCACACCAAGCTAGTGAGATTAGCCACATGTCCTCTCCGACACCTGACACACTACCGTACAACAGCAGTGTCTGTCTCAAAGAGGTAACACTGGTCTACAGACCAGAGCTGCTCCTGAGACTCCACTGTGAGCTGTGTCAGATCAAAAGACAAATGGCATATTTCCAACATAGGCATAGAGTAAACATCCCATCCCGAACAAGGAGCTCCAGCAGAGCCTTAGCAAGCCTCTGTCACCATGGCTTGCATCTGGAGCTCCAGAGCATTGGGGAGCCACCCCCACCCCCAATCCAGTTCTGTTGCACGCAGCAAATGGAATCTGTCTTTGGCCAGCTTGTCTTGTCTGCCGCTGTCGATGGCAGAAGCCTCTGTCCCTGTATCTCTGGCGTTGTGGCTCCTTCCCATTACAACTACCTATAACTACAGCGTCACACAGTGCCTCTCTGCAGGGAGCAGACCCTGCCGTGCACTGCCTGGCTCAGTGCTTTCTGAGACACGTATGCAAGTTTCTGTAATGCTGTGACCCTAGCTCTGGCCACCCTCTGCCTCACATCAGGTGGCCTCTGTGCATCTTGGTGACTGAACCTGGGAAAACACTTCTCCACTTTTTTTTAAATGCAATTTATTTTATTTTATTTTCAGTTTTTTGAGACAAAGTTTTAAGCCTTGGCTGTCCTGGACTCATTTTGTAGATCAGGCTGGCTTTGAGCTCAGAGATCCACCTGCCTCTGCCTCCTGAGTGCTAAGATTACGGGCTATTACTTTAAATTATGCGTGTGTGTATGGATCTCTGCATACCCCAAAGCCGTGCAGAGCTAAGTCTCTGCAGTGTAGTGCCAGGGTGAGAATAAAGGTGGGGCTCATTGGGTGCTTTCTCTAAGCCTAGATCGCTGCGTGGTGATCTTTTACCCATAAAACCTTAGAAGAAAACCAATGAGGAAATCTGTCCACACTAACATTAGAACCAACTGTAACACAACCACCCGGTCTTGCTTTGTAGCCTAGGCCAGACTGGAACTGCCCATGTAGCTCAGGCTGGCCTTGGGCTCGTTGCCTTCCTCCGGCTCAACTACTCAAGGGCTAGGGTTACAGTTGTGGGCTGCTCTGCCTGGTTTAAACCATACGCCATTTCTAAGGAATATGTCTCAGATCCATGTCCTCCCTGGCCTCCGCTGGCACTAGGCACACTCTGGTTATAGACATGGATGTAGGCAAAATACATACATAAGTGAAATAAACTGTTTCTCATTTGGAAATTGGAGACATGCACTCTGACAGCTGCAGCGCAGTTCAGAACCCTAATAACCCATAATGAACAACAAGAGATGCAGAAATACAGCAAGGACTATAAATATTTGGAGGGACTCTAGAATTCTCTCTCTCTCTCTCTCTCTCTCTCTCTCTCTCTCTCTCTCTCTCTCTCTCTCTCTCTCTCTCTCTCTCTCCCCTCCCTCCCCACCTGCTCCCTGTTTTCTCTCCCTGGCTGTCCTGGAACTCACTCTGGAGACCAGGCTGGCCTTAGACTTAGAGATCCCCCTGCCTCTGTCTCCTGAGTGCTGGGATTACAGTTGTGCGCCACAACCACTGCTTAGTTTTAGAAAATTAAGTGGACAAGGTATTGTGGGGTGCTGCTTTGGCCCTGGTGCCCAGCTGACAAGACAGTTCCTTAGAGAAGTTGGTAGTGCAGTCGTCAGTAGGCCTCGCTGGCCCTGCAAAACGTGCAGGCTCACACTGCTGGGCCGCGAGCACCAGGACTCTGTGGTGAGCATCTCTCTCCTCCCCGCAGAGTTTGAGGTGAACGTGGTGGTCCTCCTTCATGGTGACCACCTCATCACCGAGAACTTCCCGCTGAAGCTCTGCCGGACATAGTCCAGCTGCAGGAAGGGACAGCAGGAACGGCCACATGGACTTGCCCCAGTCATCGGTTCACGCGTGGATGTCACTCGGGCCATCTGCTCACAGGCACCACATCTGGCAGCACACACTTTCTTGATTTCTTCTCGTTGCCGCCGAGCTTCTGTTTCCTGCAGGTGCCTTGCCTCAGCTCTGTCTTCTGGAATGCAACAGAGTTTCCTCATGTGTGCTGCAAGATCACAGAAAACATTTCCAGTGGCTCCAGATGGTCCATTTTGTTTTAGGTTCAGGGAGGCAGTGTGTTTGCAGCTAGAGATTTGCTGGCAAATCTCTCCAACTTGCCCAGACTCCTGACAGCAAAGGGTCGGCAACCAGCAAGACTGTGTCTGTGACACACGCCAGGGAATGACAGTGACTTCACTGGGAGGCTGGGGGCTTTTTCCTTCTGGACTTCTTGGTAATGTCTCACTAGGACTTCAAAATTTTTACAGAACTGGAAAAGACAGACAGACAGACAGTCCTTGTTCTCACAGGCATCGGTGCTGGAGCGTTTGTGGTGTGTAGTCCTGGCACACACCCAATGCTGCCGTAGTCCCAGAATGTATTCAAAGGTAAAGCAGTGCTGTTGGGGAAGAACACACATGAGCTGCTCGTGACTACGTGGGTTCTGAGTGACAGGAGACTGCTGAGGAAGGAGGGTGGGCGTGGCCTGTCTCTGACCCCTGAGGCACCTTTGTACTTTGTACTTTGAGCCAGGGGTTTTGGCCTGAAGCCTGTTTGTCCTCAGCCTCACACTGTAACTCCTGCTGTGTGGAGAGTACACTGCAGTACTTTTCCTCCTTGCATTCTTGTGTCGCCCACAGCTCATGAGCGAGTTCTGCACACTGGCCGGCCGGCCTTCACAGGGTCTTGGGGGCAGGCCCTGACAGACCCCTCCTGGCTGCACTCCCACTGCCCTGTAGCAGCCGAGGGGACCTGGGCACTGCTTTACTTGGGGCTTCACGGGGAAACTGAAGAGACTCAGCTGAGTCGCCTGGCAGTGGGTTCTCAGAGAATGTGTTTTGATTTGTCCGTTTTTATGCTTACATCATCACACTTAGCTATCCTTGATGTGTTTGAACAGTTGAGGAGCCAACAACGTAGGCCATACCTTCTGGTCAGTTTGCAAGGAAAAGTCATACTTAATGACATATTTTTTTTAATGAATAACGAAGGCTAAACAATTTCCAAGATGCTTTGGTCTGCATACTGTCACATCATTTCCATAGTGAACTTTTAGACTGGGGTGAGCATGTAACTACTACTGAGGTGCTACCAGCTGCCTCCTGCGCCTTTTAGGGTCATATCAGTCAGGTGGCCAGGGCTGAGGGTGGCCAGATCCTCCAGTTAGACCCAGAGTGGGAAAAGAATGGGAGACAAGAGACATGAACCTAAAATACTAGGCTGTCAGCCAGCGTGCTGCATGGCGTTCCCGGGCCCTGCTAGAGCAGAGCAGAGTTGACTGGGAACAGACATTGACTTGGGTAGCACTCAAGTGGCCTCTGAGCTGAGGCTTGCCAGGTGTTTGGACCTGCCCTGCCATTGCAGTGTACTGTAGGCTCTGTTTCTTAACAATTAAACTTTATTATACAACCCATCTAGCTTACACAAGAGGGAAAAAAAGTTAAAGGGAAACAAGAGTGAACCTTCCGGTGTCCGTTCCACGGGACGGGTCCCTAGGTGTCTCTGGCCTGCGTGCTGGTCTGGCCTGTTTTAACACAGAGTTGTGTGTGTGGAAAACAACACACAGTAGGAGAGACCAGAGCAAGTCAGGGCACCTGTTCTGACAGACAAGACAACTTCAGCCAAAGTTAGAGGCGATGGGGAATCTCACTTCAGAGTGATAAAGACAGCAGTCCATCAGAAGGCAGAATGGTTACAAGCATGTGTGCATGTGATGTCATAAAACTGGTGGGCCCAAAGCAAGAGCAACAACAGTGGGCCACATGTACTCTCCTGCCACCGGGAGACGCATCGAGTGAGGAAACATTATTACTAAGCTTGAGACCTGAAGCTCATCATATTAAATGGACTTAACAAACATCCTTGGAGTATTCCTAACAACCACTGAGGAATACACAATTGACCTCAAAAGAAAATAATATTTAAAAAAAAAAACAATACAAAAGATCAAAAAAGTGTCTTGTGTCTTATAGTGAGGGGGAAAACCTAGAAACTCACAGAAGAAAAACAGCATACACTACACATGCACAGCAAGGTTAAAGTTCCCACAGTCAAATGGAAATAAAGCATAACTTACCAGAACTTTTAGGATATAGCAGGTACCTAAGTAAAAAGATAAGAAATGTCAAATGCTTTAAATATATATTTAAAGCCGGAGGGTGGTGGTGCACACCTTTAATCTCAGCACTTCAGAGGCAGAGGCAGGTGGATTGCTGAGTTCGAGGCCAGCCTGGTCTACAAAGTGAGTTCAGAACAGCCAAGGCTACACAGAGAGACCCTGTCTTGAAAAACCAACCAACACCCCCCAAAATGTATTTGAAGGTGTTAGTAGGACAAGGGAAAACATTAAAACTAAAATTAGAGGGAAATGGGGCTGGAGAGCTGGCTCAGCGGTTAAGGGCACTGATTGCTCTTCCAGAGGTCCTGAGTTCAATCCCCAGAAACTGCATGGTGGCTGACAACCATCTATATAATGTGATTTAATGTACACTGTATACATAATAAATATTTTTTAAAAATTAGAGGGCAAGAAAGAGACATCAGGACAATTAAGTTGGAGACAAAAAACTAAAAGAGTCAATGATATAAAAACTTGGTTCTTTGAAAAGGTGAGCCAGATTGACAAAGTCAAAATAGCTAGCCAGAGGGAAGAAGATCCAAATTAATAATCTTAAAGTTAGAAAAGGGGGCGTTACAGCAAATACTAGTGAAATTCAAAGGACCATGAGGAAATACTTTGCAAACCTATGTTCTAACAAGCTGGAAGTCAGGAAGAAGTGGATAAATTTCTACTTGCAAGTCAACTCAGGGTTAGGAACAAATCAAGGGGTTGTAAGGAACTTAAATATTATTATGAGCACTGAGATTGAAGCTGAAATAACAGTCAACTAAAAAGAAAACCTGGGGACTAGACTTTGCAACCACTGAATTCTACCAGACTCTTAAAGAAATGACACCAGTGTTTCTCAGATTATCCCATGAAATAGAAATGGGAAGGAACAGTACCAAACTAATTTAGGTCGCTGCCAAGACTGGGTGAGGGCACAACAAAGGCAACTAAACCCATCTCCCTGATGTACACATGCCAAGATTCTCAACGATACACAGGTGACTCAGGTTCAGCCCCATGTTAGAAGGATCGGACACTGTGACCAGGCTGGCCTCATTCTAGTGCTACACGGATGGCTCAGTATGCACAAGTCTATAAAAGTGCAATATGGAACAGTCTCAAGGAAACTGCCTTGCACCCCATACCTATCATCCCAACACTCCTGGTTCTGAGGCAGGAGGATTGCCACAAGTTTGAGACCAGTCAGGGTTACAGAGTAAGACTTTGAAACTAAAAAGCCTCATATTAGGGCACTGTAGAAGAGTAGTTGTTCAGTCTATGAGACTGTCTTGGCCATCCCAGTCTGGTGCTGGAGCCCTGCAAGATTCCAAGAGCTGCTGGTCTCTAGTCTGTTGGAAGCCTGAGCAGGTAGGCTCTAATGCCTTAGAAGGATGGCAGATGCACATGCAAATGAGAGGGCTCACAGGCAAAGGCAACAGTCTCTTTCCATGTCCTTTTCTATGTGCTGCCAGATCTGGGGTGGGTCTTTGAAGGAGAGATAAACCTGTTTTTTAGGATTCCAAGTGTGGGATCTGAACAGTCTCATGAGAGAATAGGTGAGGTTAATTCACTAGAAGAGCAACCACCTTGTGCAGGAACTTAACTGCTGCAAGCTGAAAAGATCCCGTGAACAGACTCTGGGAGGAGATATATAAATGAGCCCAGAACTGGAGGTGGGGCTTTTTGGAGACTTGGGATAGTTTTGGCTGTTCATCACTGCACTTCAAGATGCTCCTAGAGAGAATCTCTCGAGGGAAGGCTTTAGAGCTCTGGCTCATGCTGAGGTTCTGGGTTCTGGTTTCCCCAGGTTCCAGCAGAAGAAATGCTGCGGCTCACGCCTGGAGAATCGTTCCTCGGAACTGATATCCTTAAGGTTTTGTTATTGTGTCCATTAATCCTCATTTCCTATTGTTTTGGTTAGTCGGGTTATAAATGACGTATGCTCGGTCACTAAGTTAACAAAATATATTGGTTAAGAAAATTGAGCCTACAAGTCTTCCCACCTCAAATGGACGTCACTAAGAAAACCCCTCAGGGCTGCTCAGATGCTCTGTGTTGAGCTGATCCATGGTGCAATAACGTAACAACCAAGATCAGCAGCCATGATTACTCACTGGCAAACAGAGGTCACGTGATTACCTTGATACAGAAAAGGCCTTGAATGGATAGTTCAGTATCCATGCTCTCTAAGAGTCCTGAAAAAGCTAGGCATAGAAGGAGCATCTCTCAGCATTATAAGACTGTTTCAAAGTGAAAGCCATATTAAACTACGTAGGGGAAGATTAAAAATTTTCCTCCAAAGTCAGGAACTTCTCAAGCCTGCTTGAGTCTGAGCTGCAGCAGCAGGGCAGGAGGAGAAACAGGAGGCCTCAATGGCCTGACACCATGCAGTAAATGCCCCCTACACAAAGCCCCAGTCAGTGTATGAGCATGCTGGGGAGGAAGCAGAGAGGTCACTGCGCTCACAGCAACTAGGAATAAACTTAACCAAGGAGGGTGAAAGACCTCCACAAAGAAAGCCTTACAACACTGGAAAAATACATTCAAGAAGACACTAGAAGATACCAAGTTTTGTGCTCCTGTGACAATGGCTTCATCACCGAAAGTGACCCACAGATTCGATGTAAGCCCCTCAAAATCCTAATGATACCTTTCACAGAATTAAAAAAATAACCCTGAAACTAACTTAGAAGCACAGAAGACCCTGAACAGACAACAGAATCCTGAGTGAAAAGCAGGCTCCTTATTTCAAATCACACTAGCACCATAGTGACAAGACCAGCATGGTGTTGGCACCAGAGCAGACACATAGTCCAGTGGAATGCAACAGGTGGTTAAGAAATAAACCAGACGGTGCTGGAGAGGTGGCTCAGTGGTCAAGAGCACTGCCTGCTCTTCCAAAGGACCCGAGTTCAATTCCCAGCACCCACATGGCAACTCACAACTGTCTGTAACTCCAAGGTCTGACACCCTCACACCAATGTACACAGATTAACGTTAAATAAAATATTTTTAAAAAAGAAAGAAAGAAACCAGACACAGCGACCTGTTTTGTTTTGTCTTTTAACAAAGTATCCCAAACCACAAGGTACCAAGTGCCGCCCAGAGCACTGGCTTGTCCGCATGTAGCAGGAGAAGGAAACCAAGTCCTCCTTCGGTGTGCGCAGCAATCAGCACAGAACGAACCGGACCTTATGTTAACACCAGAGTCTGAAAACACCACAGGAGGGGCTGGAAAGACGCCCCACGGTTAACAGGGGCTGGGAAGACGCCCCATGGTTAACAAGGGCTGGGAAGATGCCTCACGGTTAACAGGGGCTGGGAAGATGCCCCACGGTTAACAGGGGCTGGGAAGACGCCTCACGGTTAACAGGGGCTGGGAAGACGCCTCACGGTTAACAGGGGCTGGGAAGATGCCTCACGGTTAACAGGGGCTGGGAAGACGCCTCACGGTTAACGGGCTGGGAAGATGCCTCACGGTTAACAGGGGCTGGGAAGACAACCCACAGTTAAGAGCACTTGTTGCTCTTTGACCTGGATTTGGTTCCCCGTGCCAACATGGCTGCTCACAACTGTCCACAATTCCAGTTCCGGGGGATCTGATGCCTCCTCTGGCCTCTGTGGACACTGCATGCGTGTGTGACACACCCATACACAAAATAAGGCCAGGTTTCTTCCCTGAGTTCCTACCCCGACTTCCTGAGTGCTGGGCTGTGACATGAAATAAACCCTTTTCCTCCAAAGTTGCTCCTGGCTGTGGTGGTTATTCAGCAGTACAGACCTGGACTGAGACCACATGTAGCATGTGCTCAGTCTCTAGGATGTATAGAACTTACAAACTTCTCAAAAGATGAAGTGCAAAAGGCAAATAAACATGTGACTATGTTCACCAGCCCCAGTAATTAGGGAGATGTGAATGAAGGCTCATTAGGTTCACGCCCACCTTGTCAGGATGCCCGTCATTAAGGAACAAAAGACGAGCAAACACTGGCTAGGATGGCACTGGGAGAGGACCGCTTACCCGCTTTACTAGTGATAAACCTGGCTGCAGGTGCTGTGGGAAGCAGCCTGGAGACGCTTAAGAAAACTACAAATAGGGGGCTGGAGAGATGGCTCAGTGGTTAAGAGCACCGCCTGCTCTTCCAATAGGTCCTGAGTTCAATTCCCAGCAACCACATGGTGGCTCATAACCATCTGTAATGTGATATGGTGCCCTCTTCTGGCTTGCAGGAGTACATGCAAGCAGAGCACTGTATACATAATAATAAATAAATAAATCTTTAAAAAAAAAAAAAGAAAAGAAAACTACAAATAGAACCATCACGTGATCCAGCCAGACCACTGCTGAATATTCCAGACCAGCCTGACACGCACATGCCAACACCTGCACACCCGTGTTTACCTAACACGCACATGCCAACGCCTGCACACCCATGTTTACCTAACACGCACATGCCAACGCCTGCACACCCGTGTCTACCTAACACGCACATGCCATCGCCTGCACACCCGTGTTTACCTAACACACACATGCTATCACCTGCAACCCGTGTTTAACTAACATGCACATGCCATTGCCTGCACACCCGTGTCTACCTAACATGCACATGCCATCGTCTGCACACCCGTGTTTACCTCAGCACCACCCAGACTCACAGCAGTCGAGTTACAAACACAGCATCAGTGTCTGAACAGACGAGCAAACACAGAGTGTGCAGACATGTTCACCCACCCATAAAGAATGAAGTTAGGGTATTTAAGGATCATCGTATTAAGCAAGACAGCCAGACCAGATACTGGAACCTGCTTAACCTCTCCAGCCCCTCCACTGAGATCTATTTTAGCTCCTAGCATGACTGTGGCTCCTGTTAACACCAGCTCTTGGCATACCAGAAACCATTTTGACTCTTAAGTCTCCACTTTGATTATAAGTTAAAATTAAGTTCAAGTTCTCAGGCCCTAAGTGCCTGAAACCAGGAAGGTTCAGTGCTTGCTGCTTAGAATAAAATAGATAAATGCATGTTCTGGCTGGGTTAAAGATAAACGTATGTTCTATTAGAGTTAAGACCATAACATCCTGCTATGCTCCTTTCTCCCAGAGGCTGGAAAGCCCCCGAGAGCTCGCCTACCCTAAACCCTAGCCAATCAGCTTAAAGTGCTTTGTCTAGCCACCTGGACATTGTGCTCAGAACAAAATCCACGCCTCTTGTGTTTAACTGGTCACAACGCTGCAATGCTGTCCTCCCCTTGCTTCCCACCTGGTCACCTGGTTACCTGGTTACAGTTTTTCTTATAAAAAGCATGCCTTAGCAGACCTACATCACAGTTAGGCTCCAGAGTCCACTGTGTCCCTGGCCAGGGTCGGTCTTGGGTGTGGCATTCTAATAAACCATCAATATCTCACTGAGATTGGTACTCTAGCTGTTTGTGTGGAATCCAGATTGTGTTCCCTAGGTGGAAGAAAACTCAAGCAGAAGAGGCTGATCTGTGTGTGGCAGAGATGATGTCAAAAGGGAAGGTGGCCAGGGACCTTCTCAAAGAGGCTCTCCGCCGGCTGGACTATCTACACGTGGTGCCCGTGTCCACGTGCACACATCTACTTCTTACCCCACAGCCCACCTCTCCTCTCTGGCTGGACTGTTGGTGCTGTCTGAAGTGCTGTAGTTCTGAAAGCCTGAAGGGGAAAACAATCTCACCAGTAACTGGTCAAGGACCTTGAAGGCTCCACGGGCTGGCTGCAGTGTGCCTGGCCGCAGTGGGCCTGGCCGCAGTGGGCATGGCCGCAGTGTGCCTGGCCGCAGTGTGCCTGGCTGCAGGATGCCTGGCTGCTGGAGGACACGCTACACTGGTGTCTCATCCCAGGGAGCAGAGGTCTGCTTTACTTCACAGTTTCAGGAAATATTTTATGGTGGAAAGAATGGCACCTGAAGCAGCTTGGTTCATGACAGCATAGACTTCAGTGTGGCACCAACTAGGGAACAAAATAGTACCAAGGCAGGGCTTTCTACAACCAGCAACGGCACACCCCACATCTTATCAGAGATGGCACATATGGTACCAGGCCTCACTTCACGGCAAACAGCAAGCTAAATCCTTACCCACAAGACCCGAAGAACTCCTACCTGGAAGGCTTGCTGCATGAAGTCAAGTGCTGGGTCCTAGTGGCTGTTCTCCACCACAGGGACCAGGGTGATCACCTGGGTGCTTGTGGCCACGGGGTGTGTCCTGTGCTGGTGAAGACACATCCTGGCTGGCTTCCCGCTCTCTGGGTCTTGTCTTAGAGTAAGACACATCATCAAGACAGAAAGAGAACAGGCTTCCAAACACCCAGATTTAGGTCTGAAATGCTCTGAAAGTAAATCTCCCTTTGACCGAGGTGTGGTCCTTTGCTCTTTCTGTCATGGAGAAACGGGAGGCTCAGAGTGTATTCTCCTGGGAGTACACTGTGTGCTTCCACTGCAAGTGTGTAAAATCTCCGTGCACTGTCAGACCACTAACTGGTCTGCTCCACCTGAAGGGAGTGAGCGAGGACACCAAGATCAGACACTGAATTCCAAGGTGAAGGGCCACAAAGAGCTGACATTTCAAAGCAGCTATTTAGTCAGAACTCTGTTCTCTCACCTGGTGACATGCGTGTGCTGGGAAACAACAGCTGTCATAGACGCGTCTTCTTCCTCCAATCCACTGTGGCTTTCATCCGAAAAAGTGAAGAGGGCAAAGTCTTTCTTCACCCCATGTGAAACAACAGCTATGCTTGCTGTTTTGCTTCCCAAGGAGGCAAAATAAAGGCCAGAGGCCAGAGCCCCTTCCTCCACTGTGTGCTCACCAACAGTGTCCCCGGCTGCGGCCAGCGTGCCCAATCCGCGTCATC
This sequence comes from Acomys russatus, assembly GCF_903995435.1. NCBI lineage: Eukaryota > Metazoa > Chordata > Mammalia > Rodentia > Muridae > Acomys > Acomys russatus. The sequence continues at coordinate 73,071,674 of NC_067144.1, read as the reverse complement.
ATAGCTACAAGCTGGTCTGGTCCTATGCAGCAGCCTCTATCCCCTCAGTGTTGGGCGTCAGGGATCTCACTCACTTTGACGACTTACTTGTTTTAATTGTGTTTATGTGTGTGACTGTGTGGTACTTGGTGACAGGTGCCTTGAAGAAGCCAGATGCATCAGACGCCTTGGGGCAGGAGTTACACAGTGTTGAGAGGCAGACATGGGCACTGGGAACTAAACTCAGCTTCTCTAGCAGAGCAGCATCCACTAAACCGTGGAACCATCTCTCCACCTCTTGATTTTTGTCACTTCAAGCCCTGTACTGGCATGCTTCAAATTTGGGGTGTCTCAGCCCAGAGGCAATAAGTGATGGGCTTCACCATGCTCAGCTCAGGGCTCCTCATGGCCAGTGCTGTGTGAAGAATCCAGAACAAAGCAATTACAATCTCTCCTGTTATTTCCTCAGGAACAGAGACTATTCTTAGGGTCAGTGTGGTGACCACAAGCAAGGGACAGCCAAGAAACTGTCAGCATTTCACCTAATTTCTCTGACACCTGGGCTTATTTCCTTTCCTCCTCTTCCTCCTCTTTAAGAAAGTCTGTGGCTCACTTAAGTAGCTGATGCTGGCCTTGAACCCGAAATCCAGATTCATATGTTAATCTCTTAAGCAGGCAATGGATCACAAGCTACTTGTGATGATCCAGCCCCCAGGACTGTCCATGCCGCAAAGGGAGGCTCTTGCCCAGGCTCCCTGGTCTCAATTCCCACAGAGTTCCCTTGACTCTCTCTAGTGAGGTTCAGAGATGTCGAGGGAAGGCTACAAGAACAGCATCGACAAGAGAGCAGCAAGGCACAGGGGTTCAGGGCTGGCTTCCTGAGTTCCTGCTGCCCTCCCTGCTGTCTGGACAACAGCACCTCAGGAAATTTCTCTATGACTCTGCACCCTCAGGCCTGGTCCCGGGCTCTGTCCACTCACAGGCCTTGTCCCAGGCTCTGTCCACTCACAGGCCTTGTCCCAGGCTCTCTGCACCCACAGGCCTTGTCCCAGGCTCTGTCCACTCACAGGCCTTGTCCCAGGCTCTGTGCACTCACAGGCCTTGTCCCAGGCTCTGTGCACCCACAGGCCTTGTCCCAGGCTCTCTGCACCCACAGGCCTTGTCCCGGGCTCTGTGCACCCACAGGCCTTGTCCCGGGCTCTCTGCACTCACCGGCCTTGTCCCGGGCTCTGTCCACTCACAGGCCTTGTCCCGGGCTCTCTGCACTCACCGGCCTTGTCCCGGGCTCTGTCCACTCACAGGCCTTGTCCCAGGCTCTGTGTACCCACAGGCCTTGTCCCGGGCTCTCTGCACTCACCGGCCTTGTCCCGGGCTCTGTCCACTCACAGGCCTTGTCCCAGGCTCTGTCCACTCACAGGCCTTGTCCTGGGCTCTGTCCACTCACAGGCCTTGTCCCAGGCTCTGTGCACCCACATGCCTTGTCCCAGGCTCTGTCCACCCATGGGCCTTGTCCCAGGCTCTCTGCACTCACAGGCCTTGTCCCGCGCTCTGTCCACTCACTGGCCTTGTCCCGAGCTCTGTGCACCTTCAGGCCTTGTCCCAGGTTCTCTGCACTCACAGGCCTTGTCCCAGGCTCTGTGCACCCACAGGCCTTGTCCCAGGCTCTCTGCACCCACAGGCCTTGTCCCAGGTTCTCTGCACTCACAGGCCTTGTCCCGGGCTCTGTCCACTCACTGGCCTTGTCCCGGGCTCTGTCCACTCACAGGCCTTGTCCCGGGCTCTGTCCACTCACAGGCTTTGTCTCATGCTCTGTGCACTCACAGGCCTGTCCTAGGCTCTGCGCACCCACAGGCCTTGTCCCAGGCTCTCCTACTCACAGGCCTTGTCCCAGGCTCTGTGCACTCACAGGCCTTGTCCCAGGCTGTCTGCACCCACCGGCCTTGTCCCAGGCTCTGCACTTACTGGCTGTATGCTCACTTTTCTTAACCAATATATTTTATTAACAACTTAGTGACCAAGCATACCTCTCATAACCACTGTATCTGCTGTGCTTCTTTCAATACCGCTGAAAGTAAATTCTTCCAATAATGGGCAACTAGTCTATTCTCTGTTCCCCAGCTGTTTAACATTTGATTACCGAAAGCAGAGTGCATACCATATTTCACGACGGATTCCTTTAAATGTTTTAAATCCATCATGTCTATAGGATGCCAGGCTGCTTCGTCGTAACCATCAGCACCATTTTGCACAGGCACATGTCTCACAGTGAATGGAAAAGCTAAAGTTGTCTGGGCGACTCTGGAGGTTTCTTCCACCAGGTTAATTTCCTCCAAAGACCTTTTGGTCTGTCTGCCTTCCTTTTCCTCTGGTTTCTGACCTTCTCTATCCTTTTTAACCAAAGGTGCCTTCTGCTTTTCCAGCCCTTCCAGTTTTTTCTGTATTTTGCCCATTTGTTCAGTCAGGTTAGTAATTCTTTCCAAAAGGATACAGCTTATTGACTCTTCTGTTTTTTTTTTTTTTTCTTGCTTTCCGGTCTATTTTCTGTCCTTCATCACTCCCAGTTACCAAAAATTCTATTTGCTTTCCCATCCCTTCATTTTCTTTCTTCAGTCTTTCCATCTGTCCAGTCAAATCTGTAATCTTTTCCAAAAGGATAAAATTTACTGATCCTTCTGGCTTTTCTATGTTATTAGCCTTTCTTCTAATCCTTCTAAGAATGAAATACAACAAAAGGACAATGGAAAAACAGAGAATTCCCTCTAAGTGTAAGGCAGGAAAGAGTTTTGCAACGGTAGTTGCGACTTTGCTGATACCCTGAAACAGCATTTCTGTGCCTTCGAATTCTGACTCTTCCTTCATACCATTAGAAACTGGAACCCATCAGGCCCCACATCGTGAGCCACTTGTATGCTCAATTTTCTCAACCAATATATTTTATTAACAACTTAGTGACCGAGCATACGTCACTTATAACCCAACTAACCAAAACAATATATAATGAGGATTAATAGACACAATAACAAAACCGTAAGGATATCAGTTCCGAGGAACAATTCTCCTGGCACAATCTGCAGGATTTCTTCTGCTGGAACCTAGAGTAACCAGAACCCAGAACCTCAGCAGGAGCTGGAGCCCCGAAGCCTTCCCTCGAGAGGTTCTCTCTAGGAGCGTCTTGAAGTGCAGTGATAAACAGCCAAATCTATCCCAAGTCTCCAAAAAGCGCCGCCTCCAGTTCTGGGCTCATTTATTTATCTCCTCCCAGAGTCTGTTCACGGGATCTTTTCAGCTGGCAACAATCAAGCTCCCGTACGAGGTGGTCGGTCTTCTAGTGAATTAACCTCACCTGTTCTCTCATGAGACCATTCTGATCCCACTCTTGGGATCCTAAAAAACAGGTTTATCTCTCCTTCAACATAATGCTTGAATTATACCACACTGAAGTTGTAAAAAAAAAAAAATTAACTAAAGCAAAAATAACTACAACATATTATATAATTTGTTGCATATATATGAATAAAGGGTATGAAAAGAGTAATCAAGGGGGACAGAAGGAAAGGGAAGCACAGCCCATGAGTGCTCTACACTTTAGGGGGAGCATAGCCTGTGAGTGCTCTACACTTTAGGGGGAGCATAGCCTGTGAGTGCTCTACACTTTAGGGGGAGCACAGCCCGTGAAGGCTCTACACTGTAGGGGGAGCACAGCCGGTGAGGGCTCTAAACTGTAGGGGGAGCACAGTCTGTGACTGCTCTACACTTTCAGGGGAACACAGCCCGTGAGTGCTCTACACTGTAGGGGGGAGCACAGCCTGTGAGGGTTCTACACTGTAGGGGGAGCACAGCCCATGAGGGTTCTACTCTGTAGGGGAAGCACAGCCCGTGAGGGTTCTACTCTTTAGGGGAAGCACAGTCCATGAGGGTTCTACTCTGTAGGGGGAAACACAGCCCATGAGGGTTCTACACTGTAGGAGGAGCACAGCCCATGAGGGCTCTACACTTTAGGGGGAGCACAGCCCGTAGTGCTCTACACTGTAGGGGGAAGCACAGCCCATGAGGGCTCTACACTGTAGGGGGAGCACAGCCCGTGAGGGCTCTACACTGTAGGGGGAGCACAGCCCGTGAGTGCTGTACACTGTAGGGGGGAGCACAGCCCGTGAGGGCTGTACACTGTAGGGGGAAACAGGCCGTGAGTGCTGTACACTGTAGGGGGGAGCACAGCCCGTGAGGGCTCTACACTGTAGGGGGAAACAGCCCGTGAGGGCTCTACACTGTAGGAGGAGCACAGCCCGTGAGGGCTCTAAACTGTAGGGGGAAGCACAGCCCATGAGGGTTCTACACTGTAGGGGGAGCATAGCCCGTGAGGGTTCTACACTGTAGGGGGAGCACAGCCCGTGAGGGCTCTACACTGTAGGGGGAAACAGCCCGTGAGGGCTCTACATTGTAGGGGGAGCACAGCCCGTGAGGGTTCTATACTGTAGGGGGAGCACAGCCCGTGAGGGCTCTACACTGTAGGGGGAGCACAGCCCGTGAGGGCTCTACATTGTAGAGGGAGCACAGCCCGTGAGGGCTCTACAGTGTAGCAGGGAGAACAGCCCGTGAGGGCTCTACACTGCAGGGGGAGCACAGCCCATGAGGCTGCTGTGAATGGAATAACTTCTACAAATTCCTTCTCAGCATGTCTGTTATTGGTATATAGAAAAAACAATGAATATTAAAACATTCTGTACCCTGATCTGTTTTTCTGGTGGACTCTGTGTTTGGGGGCAGCACGAGTTTGCCTGGTGCCGGCAGAGGTTAGAAGAGGGGGTCTGACGCCCTGGGAGTGGAGTCATATACAACTGCATGCTGCTGCGTGGGAGCTCTTAACCATGGAGCCAACCCTCCAGCCCCCATAGCCTTTTAGCGTATAGGATCACACTGTGCACACAGAGACTCTGATAACTCTTCCTCCCCTGTCTGTACATCCTCTGAGCTGTTTCCTTGCCTTGCTGCTGCAGCTCAGAATTCAAGCACCACCGTGAGTGAAGATGAGCACCCAGTCTTGTTTTGGGGTTTTGGTTTTCCCACTTCATGTGTGTAATGCTGGCTACAGGTCTGTCATGTTCACTTTCATTACGACGAGGCGTGAGTCTTCTATTCATAAGTTCTCTGGGGGGTTGTTGTGATGGGATGTTGAATTTTGTTACATTATTCTGTATTTCCTTTCAGTATTCATTGAGCTGATCATGTGATTTTTGTCCTCAACTCTGTTTATTTGCTGGTTTGTACTTACTGATCTGTAGATGCTGACAAATAACTGCAGCATGGAAGGAAATGAACTTGATCACGGTGTGCGATCTAGTTAATGTGCTGTTGAGCTGGGGCTGGAAATACTTTATGGAGAATTTTTGCTTCCATGTTCACCAAGAAAACTGCTCTAGTGTTCCTGGTGTTATTTCCTTATCTCATCTGGTGCCACAGAAGCAAAAGTTTCATAGAATGAGTGTGTTAGTGTTCCTTTTTTTTTCTTACCGTAGTCAGAATGGATGTCACCAAATATCCAGTTCAGGGAGATGGCTTAGCAGGTAAAGTTGCCTGCCACCAAGCCTGAATTTGATCCCTAGGACCCACAGAGAGGGAGGAGAGTATAGACTCTCACAGTTGCCTTCTGACTTCCACACATGCATTAAGGCATGCATATGCACGCACGCACGCACACACACACACACACACACACACACACACACACACACACACACACACACTAAAGGTATAAAAAGAAAACCAAAACAAGCAACAAGTATTGTGGAGGGTGTGTGGAAAACGAGCCTAGTGCGCCATTGGCAGGGGTGCAGTTAGTATGTAAGTATGGAGATTCCCAGAGAGAGCCTATAAGTTCCATATGAAGTTCATGCTAGAGCCCTCGAGTGTGCACCAAGAATAAAGTCATCGCACAGCAGACGTGTCTGCACACCTTTGCTCACTGTGGCATACAGCAACCAAGTCCTGGCCAGCCTACGCAACGGGCACTTCATTGTCAACCTGACTGAACTTAGAATCATCACGGAAACACAGTTCTGGGTGTGTCTATGAGGGTGTTCCCTGAAAGGTGTAAGTGAAGATGGGAGACCCCCCCCCCCCAGATGTGGGTAGCTCCACTCTAGGGTCCCAGATGACCAGATGAAATTAAAAGTGACAGCACCCACTGCCCCTGCTGCCAATGAGCAGCTGTCTCACACCCCTGGTACCAGGCTTTCCCCACCACGAGCATCCACTGCCCCTCTGCAGGTGGGTGGTGGGGAGCTGCCTCACACTGCTGGTACTACTCCTTCTCCCCCACAATGGACTGCAGCCTCCCTTTGTTTACTTTGTAAACTTGGTATAGTTGCAGGAAAGTGCCGAGGTGAGGAGCTTCAGCAGGCAGCCTGGGTGGCATCAAGTTTTGCCTCCGGGCACTCCTTACATCTTTTCCCCCGGTTTCCCCCTCTTCAGCTCCCCTGGGTGCCACCCTTTGTAGTCCCTGAGAGGGGTACTAGAGTCTTCAGGCTGTGTTACTGGCCTGCAACACCTCAGGACTCCAGAGCGGCTGAGTCTAAATCTCCACAGCCCTGGGACCTGAGATCAGATACCTGGAGAAACTGAGAAGCTGACGTCACCGCAGAGAAGGCAGCAGCATCAGAAGCCTCAATTAAAAGGCTGAGACTGACAGGAAACTCAGGGAGAAGAAGGCATGTCCAACTGGAACTAGTCTGCGAGCTCCAGCGCCACCTTCGTGGCAACAATGTATAAATTAGCTCTTCCCCGGAGGCAGGGAGCTCTGCATGGTCTGGCACGGTCAGCTAAGGACCAGGACCAGGAATCTGGCACCTTAGTATAAGTTCACAGTTTATTTGTGGAAAGTTGTTTTGTTCAGCTCAGAGTTCAAATCTGTGTAAACCCCTTGAGATGGAAGTCAACAGCCCCCCCATCTGTCATAATGGCAATTCCAGCCTCTAATGGTCACAAAAGCCATCTCCAGCCCTTCAATGGGACCCTTCCCAAATTATGCTAGTTTTAGGTGAAAGGTCTGAACCAAAAGCCACCTAATCCCTGAACAGGAGAACCCACCAACCTCTAAGCACCCCCAAGCTCCAGACTTGAAGTCCCACCAACTCTCACTCTGGCAGCAGGGCTCCTGGATTCACCCCTCCTCTCCAATAAGTCTCTATTAAGAGATCTGCTGCCTGGTGTGACTCTGTCATCAGAAGACGGCCAGAAGAGAAGGGGAGAAGGGGCTGGGCTGAAGGAGCTCCTGAGCTCAGCTGCATTAGCTGAAAGCCTCCCTTGGAAGCTGCAGCGTCTCTGCTGAGGCCTGCTCTCAGAGCCCTGTGGCTCCTGTGCTGCAGTGTCTAGTGTCTCCCTTCCCATGGGACACTGCCTCACCTTAGAGCCGAGGGTTTCCTGGATACCTTCCCATCTGAGCAGGAAGGCCAACAGTGTGGGTGCTGGAAACTGAACCTGGGTCTGATGCTTTTAAAAGCAGTAAGTGCTTCCACCCACTGCCTGGCTGGCCAGTGAGCTGGCAGGCTCCAGCTGTTCCCAGGGCGGAGGTGACAGAAGCACAGAGCTGCAGCTAGCTGTATCCGCAGCTCTTTACAGGGTGCTGGGATCCAAACTGAGGCACTCATGACTGCACAGCAGGGGCTTTACCCTTGAGGTCTCTCCCCAGATCCTGATTGGCAGATTTGTTTTAAAGGAAAATAGAAGCACAGGAAGCATAAAAAAAAAAAAAACAAATTAACAAAACTGCCCTCTTATCTCCATATGCCACAGGATGCAGGTGTCCCCACACATATTATACTCTAATATATAAAAAAATTGAAAAATCTTTCAAACAAAAGAGCAATTTCAAAAGTTCAAAGTTGTTTTTCTTAAGATTTCAAAATACAATAGAGCCAGATAGGTGGCTCAGTGGGTGAAGTGTGTGAACCTGCTGTTGGGGTGAACCTGCTGTTGGGGTGAACCCACTGTTGGGGTAAATCCAACAACCTAAGCTTAATTGCTAGATCCCACAGTAAAAATAGAGAATTTACCCCTGCAAATTGTCATTTGACTTCTACTCTGAAGGCCCAACCCAACATCACAACACACACACACACACACACACACACACACACACACACACACACACACCCCTACCTGTAAAGAAAAAGAATTATGGGCTGGAGAGATAGCTCAGTGGTTAAGAGCGCTGCCTGCTCTTCCAAAGGTCATGAGTTCAATTCCCAGCAATCACATGGTGGCTCACAACCACCTATAATGAGATCTGGTGTCCTCTTCTGGCTTGCAGGCAAGATATTGTATATATAATAAATAAAGAAACTTTTAAAAAATAATTACTCTTCGCTGTATTCTTGAGATCAACCAAGCTGACAAACATGTCCACTGGTGCAATACTGGTGCAAATGTCATAGGAGCAACCAACTATTATAACTGGATTAGAACCCACCCCACAAGATGAAACCCATGTCTCGTACCATTATTGAGATCAAGAATCTGTAGCTGGACAGGTTATATGCTAGGAGGGAATCTACCGCTATGAAATTTATGAGCTGGATATAGCATTAAACCAACTCCTAATGACTTACAGTGCATTTCTCAACCCTCAACACAGATGCTTTTATTTGCAGTAGAAGATGATTAACACAGAGACCCACAACTGCTCTAGATGTGACATCCATTATTATACCCCCTCTTCCCAAGGCTTGGACATCATTTTCAAAGACAGGGAAAAAGATTGTGAAAGCCAGGGGCAGCGGATGACTGTAAGCAAGTGTTTTCCAGCCACAACATGGAAGTTTCCACATGGACTCACAGTGGTTGTTCCAATATGCATAGACCTGCACAAGCTCGAGTCAGACTAGGTTTCGTGAGTGAGGAGGTGGGTGAGCTGAGGAGCCACTGGCAACTGACAGCTGCTGGAGAAGGGAGAAGCCTTTCTGTAAACAATGTGGCCCCCAGGTAGGCATGCTAGTGGGTGGCCATATACTGAAGAGTGCATGGACAGTGCAAATGGACTTAACAGCTTCCATTAATACGAGGACATAGGACTGGAGAGATGGCTCAGAGGTTAAGAACACTGGCTGCTCTTCCAGAGGTCCCGAGTTCAATTCCCAGCAACCACACGGTGGCTCACAACCATCTGTAATGAGATCTGGTGCCCTCTTCTGGCCTGCAGGGGTACATGCAGGCGGAGCACTATACACATAATAATAAGTAAATAAATCTTAAAAAAAAAAAAAAAAGAGGACACGAAACTTCAGGGTACAGGAGGAGGTGTGTGTCTGGGGAAGCTGGGGGAGGGGTGAATATGAAATTCCCAATGAACCTAACACAGAGGACAAACAACGCTGGGCCAGTGAGATCCCTCAGTGGTTACAGGGACTTGCTTCCAAGCCTGGTGACAGGAGTTATAGTCCCAGGACACATGTGGTGGAAGGAGAGACCAGCTACCACGGGTTACCTTGGGTCTCCACACATGCAGCATGGTATATGCACTGAGCACACGCCTAGGTATATACTTGCACCACATGCTACAACAAAAAAATTTTCAAACGTCGAAGCACCATGAAAACAAATGAAAATGCGCACCACCGAGTTGGATAAAAAGTGCTTAACATGCATTCACTAAATGCTTGTATCTGGAATGCATGTGAAACTACTGGAACTCAAGTTTAAACTCCTGGTTTTTAAGATGAGTCACAGATTTAAACAGGTACTTCAACAAAGATGTATTGACTGCAAAGGAGGCAAAAAATAGATGCTCGGTGTTATTCATCTTAGGCAACTGGAAAGAAAAGTCCTGATGACACAGCATTGCACACCCACTGGTGCTTAGCCAAGTGACCACACAGCGGGTGGGTAAGTGCTGGTATGTTCTGGAGTCTCTAGCAGCACAGGGTTATAAACCCAGAAGACCCTGTGAGGAAGTCATAGGTCCCACCCAGGGGCAGCAATAAAGCTAATTCTGGTTTGGAGGCTGGAAAGAGCCTATGGGAACAAGCTAAAGACACACAAAGGAAAACAAAATGCGAAGCATGCAAGAGCAAAGCAGAGGAGCCAGGCATGAATCGGGGAACAATGCAAGGCAGCCCGAGAACAGATGGCTGCACGGGTTAGAAGGCTGCAGCTTCCTAAACATGCTGCCAGCCCCGAAGGCAGCTGTGTGGACTAGGCAGCAGCGGGCTGGGACCTGTGACTTTTGCTGCTCTTCTTCAGGAGGGAAGTTGATCTGGGCCTGGAGGGGATCAGGTCCGCAGATGAGCGGCTGCAGCAGTGGGTTTGCTCAGCAGGTACAAGCCTGGACTCAGACACGTTTACTTCAACTCTGAGGTTTCTGTCTGCATCTGTAACATGGGTATGAAAAGGGCACTTAAATGCCACGGTGTTTGTCATCAGGGGTCCAGCATTCCCAAGTGGTTTTAGTTAGAATGATGCAGGAAGACAGGGGTAGACTCTGAGTTTGGTACAGGGTCACTTGACATGAGAGGCACGCTTTGAGTTATTTGGCTTTTACGGTTGGCAGCCTGTGCACTTTAAGATGTTTACTGCGCGGCTATGCGCAAGGCCCATGTTTTCCTTCCCACTGCACAGGTGTGAAGACCAGTGCTCAGTGAGCTGGGTCGTGAGGGCCCCACATTGAAAGGACCATGGCAGGACGAGGGGCTGGCTGTGCACATTAGGACCAGTGTGAGGAGGCAGAGAGGAAAAGCCTGCTGCCACGAACAGCTGGCTGTGAGAGCAGGGCACACCAGTGTGCCGGCCCAGAGTCCAAGTAACTGCAAGACTAGAAGCAGGGTTCCCGAGGGCTGGTAAGAACAAGACTGTATCTGGAATATTCTCTGCTTGGCACTGGGTCTAGCCCTTGAGCGTAAGGTCACACACAGTACTAACAGTTGAAAGATCGCCAGCAAGCGGACGAGCTGCCCTCTGTGGAAATGCCTCGGTCCTGCTGGTGTTAGGCTTCCCAACTCCAGCACCCCACTCCCCCTAGCAGCAGCTCCCATGTCTACAGAACCCACCAAATATACCAGCAGGCCTTGCTGCACTGGCAACTTCCCTCATGTCCCCAAGTCTGCCCATCCTATCATCCCTACTCTCTCCTCTCTTCCTCCAGGCTGCTATCAAATGCTGCCGCCCCTGGCCTCTGTCCAAAGCTGGAACCCCACCCCACCCTACTGTCCCCTCCACCCCCTTCCTGGTTCCATTTTTCTTTGGGTTACCAGGGACCTATCATGTGTTTTACTGTCCTACTTGACGTCAGCCTCCCTGCTGGAATGCTCAGATCCTTCCTTGTCATCTATTCTGCTGTAACTGGGGCACTAGAACTGTGCCTGCCTGTGGCAGATGTGACAGATGGACCAATGAGCAATGGCAGGGGAATGTGATGCAGTTGTCATGGCCGCCAGGGCCACTTGGTTTGTTCCCAGGGGGAACAGCTAGAGTTTTCCAAGGCCCCTGCAAAGCACATGTAAGGTGGAGAACCAGGACCTGTCTGAGGCACAGTGTATGAGGAGAGCGAGGGAAGGAGCCCTCCCCGCAGGGCCTCAAAGCCCAGGATGGCTTGGCTTCAATTTTTGGCCTGGCAGGTTAGAGACAGTGGTAGTTGTGCCTCTGGAAGCAAAAGCAACGTGGCCTCCCCAGAGGATAGAAGCCAGCCGGAGCCCTGCTGGCGCTGGGCAGTGGCCAGCGTCTGGAAGTACAATGCCCATCTGTTCACTGCTTTCTTTTCGGAGGCGGCTGGCCCACCCCACTGGAATGGGGGTGGCACTTCAGGACACGAAACTTGGAGCTGGTGGCGGATTTCTTGGAACCAGTGGCAGGAAGATCTAAATTAAGACCTTTCTATCACACCAAATAAATAGAAGCTGAAATAGAGACTAAAGGAATTCTGCAGAATGCCTTCATACATAATTTTTTAAATACGAAGGAAGACCTTAGGAAGCAGGCTGGTATTTATTCACCAGAGCCTCAAGGTATTTGCTGAAACAATGACAATCTGTTTGACACAAAAGCACGTCAGAAAGCACTTCACTCTTTGAAGTGCCTTATGCCATAGGGGATGACAATTTCCACTCTGCTTGGAAGACTCTTGACAAGACCTGGGGTGTGTCCCACTGCCCTCGCAGGGGACAAGATGAGTTACCTCTACCACGGGTGTCAGCTTCTTGCTTCATGCCTAGACAGGGAGGCTCCTGAGGAACTATTAAGAGCCTTTCTCAACCAGGCTATTCCTAGCTCACAGACTGGTAGACCCCATCCTTCCAGGACCACAAGGGTGAGGTTCCTAGCCAGCTAGTGCTGGAAAAGGAGTTCACTCAACAACAACAAAAATCATTTAATTTTTTTTGGGCGGGGGGCATCACCTACCATTTTAAATGTGAAAGGAGACTGGGGACCTACAGTCCCATGGGATCGGGCCAGCTTTGTCTCCTTAAGGCAGGGAAGGCTCTGAGGTTACCTGGCTAGTCCTCCCACCAACTGATGATTTTGCAGAACTTATTATGTAGTGCTCATCTTACAACCCAAAGACTGGACAACAAATTATACTACTTGTTTTCGTTTTTAATGTAGTATTTGGATCTTACTAGCAGGTGCATTTGAGTATGTGCTAACAGAACCTCTGATGACAGACTTTGTTGGCTGGTCAGATGGGGCAGACGCCATGGCTCTACCCCTTCACCCTCATGCCAGTGTCCAGTGAGCTCCAGACAATAGTCATCACCATCCTGGTAAGGTTTTAATTGAGTCAGGATTTGTATGGGCCACTTGTGGGATAGCTGTCCCGCCTTTGCCTCTTCCACTGCACAGCTTGTCTTTCCACTTTTTATTGGGAACTTAGTAAGGAGCTCAACACTGAAGGAAGATGCAACTTACCAGCCTCTTATCTTTACAGTTTTCCTAGAATCTGTGGTCTTGAAAAAGCAGCATTATCTACTGCACCTATTTAGGATGGTCCACTTAGAACTGGTGTCTGTACTGTGACAGGTTAAAGGTTTCCCACTGGGATGTCCAGCATTATAATTTGGAATGTAGCCAAAAGTCTTTTTCTGACTTGATGTTAACCAGTCTGCCTTGACTGACAGGCTACTCACTGGGATTTCTTTAGATGAGTAGAATTACCATACTTTTGCTATGAAACAGTGAGATCACATAAGGCAAAGGCAGCGACAGGACAAGAGTCCTCACCCTACGCCCAGGCCCCCCACGGCAGCAGTGCACATGCTCCTCATCCTAAGCAAGTAAACTCCAGCACTCAACATGAACTTTGGGACAAGTATAGGTGAAATTATTCTTTGTTACAGAAAAGACGAAGACCAGTGTCTTGGGCTCAGGACTGCAAAATACTTTTCTTCTGTTTTTGGTTTTTTCAGACAGGGTTTCTCTGTATAACAGGCCTGGCTATCTTGGACTCGCTTTACAGACCAGGCTGGCCTCCAAATCAGGGATCTGCCTGCCTCTGCCTCCTGAGTCCTCGGATTCAAGTCGTGCACCACAATGCCAGGATGCAAAACATTTTTTCAAAATGACTTTGAGACATTTGATCCAGCTCTGGCTCGGACAATGCTGTAAAGTGCTACCACTTTAACTAGCAAAACCTTTCTACAGGATCAGGATTGCCCTACGAAATTCACAGGCTTTAAACGGACAATGGCCAGTTTCCCTTCAGTGACAGCGCCTCAAATTATCTGCTACTCACCCAATGCAAACAGTTTCCACTCGGCTGTCTCTTGTAGGATACACTTCACTAGTAGATGCAAACTGTACAGGATGGTGCCATGACATTTCCTTATGTGCTCAAACAACACTCAGATCATATTCTCAGGTGCCATCTCTTGTTTATATCTATATGAAAATGACTAGCCTGGTGATTTGCATGCAGCAAGCGTTCAAGTCACTATGGAGTGATTGGTCCCTAGTTTTCACTCCTGGCATTGCCTGTCCACAGACACTTAGGAAAGGTAAGTGCATGAGGGTGGGCACCAAGGGTGCTGTGTGAAGACGGAGAAAGCAAAAAGGCTCCAGACACAACCGCCAGTTCTTCCCTCCACCGAGTTTCATCAAGCCTGGGGCAAAGGCCTTCAGACAGAAACACTGTTTCTTCTCTGCAGTGCTCCGAGGTCGTAGCAACCACCCTGTCACTGTGCTGCCTGCCTGTCGCCTTCAGCTCATCAGTATGATGAAGGGGTCTCCACCTTTGCCATTCTTATGTGTCCTTGAATCCTCTTCTCTGGAGATGACTCAGGATGACTAAGATGACTCAGGATGACTAAGCTGGTTTTGCTGCTCAACTTGTGATGTGAGATCCCGGTGCGATCAGCTTCCACTATATGGTCTCTCACATTACCTTACAAATGCTACATCTTGCATTGCTAGAGTTCCACTTGAGTCTTATATGAGTTACGCATTATTTGTAACAGGTTAAACACTTCAAGGAGAAAATAATCTAAATTTTAAGGTATAGTCATTTCTTCAAGTTATATGTTATTTGAAACAAATGCTACTCTTTGAATACACTTGATGAGTATTAGTTTAAACTATGCTTGCTTCTCGCTGTGGCCGTCGTGGAGACAGGGACTGGCAGAATAATGAGTAAGGAGTGGGGCCCACCACGAGGTTAGGAATTAAGAGTGGAGGGTTGCCAGCATGCTCAGCCTTCTGTGAGGAGCGGGCGCACCTTGTCCATCCCTCCAGGTTTTGCAGTCTGAGTTGGTGGCAGCAGCGGCGGCGGCGGCAGCAGCAGCGATGGCAGCAGAGGAAGAGGCTACACCCCAAGAGGGAGAGGAGTCCCTAGTATTGGTACCTGTCATCAATTCAAGACTCTGAATGCAGCCTCTGGTATGAAACACTCGGAAGAAACGTGTCTACAACTCTGTTCTAGAACAGGCAGAGCTGGTATCACTGGCCTGCCCAACAGGAGATTCTACACCTAGTAAAATATATTTATTAATAGACTGTGTTTTCTTTAATAATCTGTTACTGCTCAGCGTACCAAAAGGGGCTTTAAAAAAGACACTATCAATCAGCAGTCTATGAACCCACAAACACCTCAAAAACAAACCTCCAAGCACTGCATCTCGCATGTGTCACATGAAAAAGCTCTTCACTGGGTCCGAACAGTCAAGTCTCTGTTGTTTCTGCATAAACATTCTACTCACAAATTTAAACAGTCAGTCTTGTGAACTTGTCTGGCAAGCTGTATTTAGGCACAAAGGAGTGTTCTGACTCAGGCTCTAATACCCACGATCCTTGGTGGAGACTCCTCAGATGCAGTGTGCCTGCTCATCCCAAATAAAGTCAGAGCACTGAGCTTTCAAGCAGAATGACATTTTAAATCACCTGGCAAGAACGACAGTGAACTGCTGACCTTTCAGGGTGTTCTTTATTGACAGTTGCTGGGCAGGTGGAGGTGTGTTCACAGGCCGTGACGTAAGCGCGGAGGGAAGCTCCCCCTCTCGGCTGAGAGCACACAGACTGTGTTTCAGGGACCACCATGGAGAGCGCTTCAGAATAAGAGGTGAGCTACAGATGAAGTCACTAAGACACCACAACTCACACTGACACAGGGAACTGCATTTCCAGTGCAACAGAGAACACGCTGGAAAACATTTTTTGTTTCTTCATGTTTGAGAAAAATGGAATGTATCCAGCTCATGTTTTTCTGTATTTGCCACGACTACAGGTCACTAAAAAACACGCAGCTTTTGAACAGTTTCTAATGCAGTTAGTTTGTTTTCAGGCTACAATACAAGATCGCATGCATTACTTTACACAAAGGTCAAACAACAACTTTAACACCAACACCTCAGGACTGTGTGGTACATTTCTCTTTTGGTGGTGGGGCACAGGAAGGAGAGTGATGCTGACTGGTGCACACAGTGCTCCTCTGGGTGTCCAGGCACTGGCTAACTGACTCACGAGACTAGCATGGTAACCATAGTGTCAAGTGTGGGGTGGGGCTGCTGTGAGCAAACAGCCTGTTTCCAGGGCAAAAAAAAAAACAAAAAAACTCTTAGCTGATACTAATTTAAATGTATTTTATAAAGCTGGTGGTCATGGTGCACATTTTTAACCCCAGCAATCGGGAGGCAGAGGCAGATGGATCTCTGTGAGTTTCAGGCCAGCCTTGTCTACAGAGTGAGTCCCAGGACATCCAGGACTACACAGAGAAACCTTGTCTCAAAACAAACAATTTTATATCTGATTTCCAAAATGTGGATCAACTGGTTCATTATCACCTTAAAGATTGATGAAGAGGATCCTACAGTTCCAGGCTAAGAATCTTCTCAGTTTGAGCACTGCTTTGAGAAGCTCAGCACACGAGGCTGTCACTGTTCTGAAGATTGCCATTGGTCAGCTTTGTGATGCACAGTGTTTGCTGTTTTACACTGAGAACAGGACAGTGCTGTTACTTCTACTCATCAAGTAAGTGAAGGCAGAGGCTACCTACGGCAACAGGAAGGCAGCCCGTCTGCTGCTGCGCTGGCACCGACGCTGCAGCAGCTTACTCTTCCGACAGCAGGTCCGCGCTGCCACAGGTGGGGCACGTGCTCTGCCCTTTAAGCCACTGCTTAAAGCACTGAAAATGAGAAACACAATCAGCTGGTGTGTTCAGGACCATAGAGGCAGGAGCTCAGCCAACGTCACCTGGTGCTGCGCAACACTTAAGATACATCAATGTGTGCTCACAACACGAGCATGGATGAAGAAGCCTCAGGAAACAGAGTGTGCTCCACTCTGTGGTTCTCACAGTCATGGCTGCATGAAGGGCCGTGTCCTCCCTCACACAGGCCTGTCTAAGCTCCTCCAGCCTCTTCACTGACTTACACAGGCTGTCAGGATGTCTGCTCCTGTTCTGCTTTCCCAGTGCCTCACCCGCCTGTGGAACACACCCCGTGTTGCTGCTCCTGGCTGGCGTACTGCTGTCACATGGCTGGGCAGGCATGGAAAGCCGGAAGACAAAGCAAGTGGTACCATATCTGAAGGAGGCTCTGCAAGGTTTCCAATTCCTTCTACCGAGTGTTTTATACCCTTAGGTTAATAGCTAAGACATTAGAGACCTGATCTGTCCTAACCCAGCAATTCTCGGAACACCGAGGCAGGACACTCCAAGTCTAGATGCTGTCTTTAACAGTGCAGTGTGCAGACACTGTGCACTATGTATTATTGAATCATAGAAGAAACTACCTTTCAAGGAATTAATAATGCTTTGGGTCGCAGAGCCAATTCTTTGTCCACAGCATGGTGGGCAGAAAGAGTGGTCCATAGAGTTACAAACACTCCTGGTCCAAGAACCCCACCCACTTCAACATCTGTTTTTACATAGGTGTATGGACATTTACAAACTGAGAAGAGTTTTGGAAACACGAATATGAACACATAGAAAAAAAGCTTCTATTTTTATTTTCAAAATGCTGGATAAAAAGGCAAAGATAATTCTTACCCCTTTGTGAAACTTGTGCCCGCATTTAAGCACGCGCATGTTTTTTGACTTGAATACCTCATGACATATCTCACAGGAATTTCCTTCTGGTACCTGTGGAAAAAAACATGTTTGAATAATAAACTGACTTAATGTGACCTGAGCTCTCATGTCTTAGTAAAAGACTGGCCTAAGGATGGTTTGTCACAAAGGGTGGCAGATTATTTTTCAATTCTTTCTAGAGGGCTGGAGAGATGGCTCAGTGGTTAAGATCACTAGCTGTTCTTCCAGAGGACCTAGTGCATCAATTCTTAGCACCCGCATGGCAACTCACAACCGTCTGTAACTCCTACACCAGGCGATCCAATGCCCTTAAACATGCAGGTAAAACAACAATGTACATAAAATAAAAACAAATTATTAAAATAGTTTCTAAGAAAAAAAAGGCAGAAAATAACAAATAAAGAGTAAACACATCTTTAATCCCAGCTCTCAGGAGGAGGGGCAGGAGAATCTCTGTGGGTTCAAGGTCAGTCTAGTCTACACAGCAGGAAAGTATCAAGTCTAATTTTCTCAGAGGAAACCGTTTCAATCCCACTAATCAGTCAGGGACTTTAACTACGGCGTATCCTTATACAACATACTATCTTATGGCCAATTATAATATTTGAAATTGACAGATAAAAGCAGATGATGGTAGTATTTATTATGTAATCAATTTTTAAAATAAAGAGACTATGTATCTACAGATAGACCTGGAAAGGATCTGTATTAGGACATACTGATGGCTCACTCAGTAAGTGCAGTAAGGAGGTCTCTGGCCTCCTGTGTTCAGACTGTGAGCACACAATGCTTTCTATAGGCCGGCAGACCCCAAGTCCACCTACAGCACTGGGCAGCGCCTTTGGCTCACAGCACTTACCCTACAGCTGACACTAGCTTCTACCTTTACTTCTTAACTCCATGCATCTCAGAAGCAAGAGAGGAGCCCTGTTTCTGTGGGTTTTCAGCAACAAGTAAGGACCGTAGCCCCAAACTGACTCAAAGGTACCTGCAAGTGACTGACCAGGGCTCTAGCTGCAGGTAGAGCCTGGACACTATGCACACTTGGAGCTGCTCGTGGGGTTTTGCTGTGTTTGTGAGGTGCTGACAGGGTCCAGGCTGATATGTGCTGTCGTGCTGTCCAGTATCAAGGGTTAAGGAAGAAATGCAAGGATTAGCCCTGCGAACAGAGTAAGGTCTGAAAATCTCAGGGCAGACTGACCTGGGAAATCCTGCAGTTAACTTGACTCCAGTGTAGAAAGATACATATTTCTAAGTAAACACACACTCTCTCTCACTCTCTCTCTGTCTCTGTTTCTCTCCCTCTCACCCACAGGAAAGACATAAGAATTAAGACTGGAGTCTTTTACCAAGCCTTGCTTTTGTCTACGGTGTGTTCATGCATGTGCCCAGGTGAGAAGGCAGAACACGGCATCAGCTCCTCCTGGAACTTGAGCAAAGCTCCGGATGTGGGAACAATCTAGATCTTCCCTCTGCAGCAACAGTGTGTGCTTTTAACCACTGAGCCTTCAGTGCCTGAAATCAATCCAACCAAGACGGACCCATACATTTGACCAGTTTAGTAAAGTAAATACCAGCATGGTAATTCTGGTTAAGGGTAGGTTTTAGGGTTGTTTTTTGAGACAGGAGCCCATGCCACCTCAAACCCACAGTCCTCCTAATCAGCCTCCTGAGTAGATGGAATTTCATCAGGATGGCCCTACAGGGGGGTCCAGAGGCCTGTCTCCCAGGTGCCTTTCCATCTCGTCAGGCCGGCAGGCACCACAAGTAACATTAGTCCTTGCAGAAAGAGCTCCCTCCTTGAGGAGTGGGGCGTGGGCAGTATTGCCTGGAACATTGCAAGCGGCTGTCGGGGCACAGAGGATGTGATCTATCTAGCCCCTGGGAGGTCAGGGCTTGAGCCAGGCCTCGCAGAACGCTCTATCTCACTGGGTAAGTGGAGCTCAGCTGGGGAGGAGTGAAAAGGCTCCACAGGGGAGTAGGAAAAAAAGGCTCAAGAAGAAGAAAGACAAGTTCACAAGGATAAAGTACTAACCCCAGGCAACAAGCTGGCATCCCAAACCCAGGTGAGACTGTGAGGCCTGCAACTTCAACAACACGACCCTCACCTCTGCAGCACAGCAAGAGACTCTGGCAAAACTCTGTCTACGCCAAAATGCAATCGAAACAGCAGGTGCCCTCACCACCTGTGTGTCCTTAGTGAGTCTCTAGCATTAGCCAGTCAATGTGGCAAAGACAGGGCTTGCTTGCTTCCTGCCAAGCAAGATAGCCACAGCTTCACGCAGGGTAAAGCTTACACGCTCACAGACACACATGCCTGAGATAGTCTACTGTAAGACATGAACAACTGTAGCACATTTCCAGTTCAGATATAGTTACAATAACACGTGTGCTATGTAAACATAAGAACTTCTTATTTTCTTAAGGAAAACAAGACTTAAATAGCAATGTCAAATTTCAGGCACATTCAGCCCTTTTCAGTCTCTCCTTCCAGGCACGCCAGGGAAGACGCAAAGGGAAGCGTTAGCTCACTGCGCCCAAGCGCTGCTCACAGGAGAGCCGAGTGATACAAAGCCCCCACTTATACAGAATAAAACTATCCAAACACTTTCCCCACTGGCTACATGAAATCAACACACTTGTAGAAATACAAGTGTAGAAATACGGGCGCAGGATGAAGCTGCGTTATGCCCAGGACAGTCAGCTGTAACCTGTTCGCTGGCCTTTGTCCTGAGTCCTAGATAGCAATGTATGTTCAAATACAGCAAAATCTGGTTCCTAATCTTAGTCTCAAAAAAGGAAGCTTTAAAGCGAAAAGGGTTACACTGTGGATGAAAGAGGAGAAGGAACTATGCAGTATTCCAGGTGACACTCACAGGGACGCCATCTTTTCTCTGGCCTTTGGTTTTGGATGATGGTCCAGCAACTGCCAATTGTGGACTCTGGGAGGGCTGGGCCACAGAGGCAGCGGAGTGAGCCTCAGAGGTCTTCTTGTCTTTTCCTGGACTTGGCTGCAGAGGGGATGGGGTGGAAAGAGGATCAGGAAGAGCAGTTACTAAGCACCTGCCTTGAGTCAGCTGCTCTCTGCACCGGGGCTTGGTTTGAAGCTTTTTATTCTCACATTTTTACAAATAAGCAGGAAAATGAAATCTTACCTTTCTCTTTTTCTGTTCATCTAGAATATGCTCTGTCACTCTCTCAACAATCTCCTCAACACTTAATCCTGAGACTGAGTTCTTGTTTTTGTTTCGAACCTTTTTAATGAAGCCAGCAAGCTCGGTGCTGAAAGAGAAACGTGAATGGCAGAATCAACTCAGCAGCAGGGAGAAGCAGGCAGCCGAGCACAGCTAATGTGAGAAACCTCTGGCGGGGGTGAGACTCTCCCCAACTGAGTAACACAGTTTCAGTACTGGTGTTCAAGAAGTGCTTCGGCAAGTAAAGAATTGTGCTGCGCTTAGCTTGTCAGTTCCCAGCAAGCACCAGGAGGCTCACAGCCACCTGGTGCTCCAGCTCTGGGTATCCAGTACCACCTTCTGGCCTCCTTGGGTACTACACTCACACGCATATGCCCATATACAGACAGACGGAATTAAAAATTAAGCAAAGAGGTCTTTAAAGTTTTCAATATTACATGTTCTGTTTTTGCAAGAGTCTCACTGTGTAGCCCTGGCTGACCTGGAACCCACTACGTAGACCAGGCTGAACTCAAACTCACAGATCTGCCTGCCTCTGCCTCCCAGGTGCTGTGATTAAAGGCATGTGCCACCACCACCTGACCTTCTTTCTATATTGCTTTTATTATTATTATTATTATTATTATTATTATTATTATTTTTTTTTTTTTTTTTTTTTTGGTTTTTCAAGACAGGGTTTCTCTGTGTAGCCTTGGCTGTCCTGGACTCGCTTTGTAGACCAGGCTGGCCTTGAACTCACAGCGATCCGCCTGCCTCTGCCTCCCGAGTGCTGGGATTAAAGGCGTGAGCCACCACGCCCGGCTGCTTTTATTATTTTTAAAGGTTTGTATATTTACTCCTTTGTATGTCTGAGTGATCTGCTTGCATGTATGTACATACCATGGGCGTGCCTGATGCTCCTGGATTTACAGATGTTGTGAGCTGTCATATGGGTACTGGGATGCTAACCCAGGACCTTGGCAAGAACAACGAGCCCCCTGAGTAAAGTCTCCAGCCCCCAGCATTACTTTTTAAAATACATATTCCCAGAAGATCCACAGGGGATAGCCATCCTTGTTTTAGGAAATGGGCTCTGTGTAGCCCAAATAGTCCGGCTTTCAGAAGTTCAGGCATATTTTTGTTTGATTTCTGTTCTATTTAGTTTTTGTTTGTTTGTTTGAAGACAGGGTCTCACTATATAGCTCTGGCTGTCCTCAACTCACTATGTAGACCAGGTTGGCCCTGATCTCACAGACAGCCACCTGCCCCTGTCTCCAGCATGCTGGGATTAAAGGTCTGTGCCACTAAGCCCAGCTTTCTGTTTGATTCCTTCAAGTGCCAAATTAATAAGTCCGAGGCAACTTTATTTGTAGGTTTCCTGTTAATTAACCTTAATATTTTTTAGAAATTCATGTGACAACTGCTATTGGGAGAACTCCCAATATCTCTGAAATGTAGTTTGGGCAAAACATACTCGTGTACAAAATATACCTACTTCAGATGCGAGGACTCCGCTGAGATGAGAAACAATCCTGTGCGTGTGTGCGTGTGTGCGTGTGTGTGTGTGTGTGTGTGCATGTGTCTTTCTCTGCCACTGCTATGCTGGGATCACATGGCTAGCGGCCTTGCCTGCCTTTTTATGAGGGCAAAGAGGGTCTGAACTTTGGTCCTCATGCCTGCAGAACAAGCGCTGTATCAGCTGCTCCAGACATTTTTATCACTACTTTGTTCCTAAATGTCACAGCCTATCATTAACACTGAGTAAGAAAATATAATGCAGATACAAAGGGTTGTTCTGTGGAGGCCCTGCCTTTTTAGCTGTCCCCAGACCCAACTCTGCTTCTCTTGCTCTGACCTAGAAGCTGGCGGTGCCATCTGCTGCTGGGCTACTCAGTGGCCAAAGCGTTCCATCCTGATATGGACATTACAACATTTACTTGTGGCCTGGGTGTGCACCTAAGTGTTAGAACCGTGGCCTCGCATGCACAAATCCCTGGGTTAAT
Organism: Acomys russatus; assembly: GCF_903995435.1. NCBI lineage: Eukaryota > Metazoa > Chordata > Mammalia > Rodentia > Muridae > Acomys > Acomys russatus. Next base: position 73,049,019 of record NC_067144.1, on the reverse strand, counting down.
CCGCAGCATCACACTACTGTGGGCACAAGAAGCAAGAAATGGCATGCATGTCTTTCTCAGAATAACAATTAACACAGTCCCTTTCACATCAGTCCTTAATTGGTCATGTTTTATTTGGCCAAGAAACAGTCCAACGGCCAGGCATGGTGGCATACATCTTTTTCCAAGCACTCGGGGAGAGTCAGGTGGACCTCTGTAAATCCAAGACCAGACTGGACTACACAGTGCGTTCCAGTCCAGCCAGGAATACAGTGATGGGAACCTGCCTCAAACGGACATCAGCACAGCCCAGAGAAACAGTCAGTGCACTATTTAACAGTCACACACCTGGCGTAAGATGGGAATATCACCGACAGCTGCTCAATAACACTGCTGGAAGGCTTTTGTGGGGACTGGCTTGACCTCGCAGCCTGTCCAGGTTGTTTCTCATCAGCCTCAGGGCTTTGCTCTGATGGAGACACCTGGCTAGCTCTCTTGAGCTCCAACTCTTGCACAGACTCAGGCTGATGGGTTGGTGATCCTAGTGACAGTTCAGGAATCTCCTCTGGGCAGCCGCTAGCAGGCTCTGTGTGAGAACCTGTGTGGACTGCTCCAGCCGCGCCGCTGTCTACACAAGCCGCCAGCCCGTGGTCCTCAAAAGACTCAGAGGGGAACTGAGGGTGCGTCTGTAAAACCATAACAGCTGGGTCAGCCGGGGAAGACTACCTGATAGTGACTATGCAGGCCTACAACCTAGTGCTCCATCAGCAAACGTGAACACGGTGAGTGCGGACATAAAGAATCAGCAGTCATAAACTCTCACTAGAACACACACGGATGTGTGACTTGTAAAGGACTGTCGTGAGCCCGCGTGAAGCTAGGAAAAGAGCCTAAATGACAGCACTCTCTCCACTCTGCCCTGGTGGCTGAGCGCCTGCCCGCTGATCAGAACTACCTTCCTAAACACTCCCCACAGCTGTTTCCACCCATCTAAGGCAGGGAGACCTAGCAGTGCTGGCCACATCGTCTCTGTAGGCTCCACCCAAGCCCTTTGTAGACCTTCTGTACGCAGCAGCACCGTATGATGCTGGAGACCCAGACCTCACCTCAGGGCGCGTCTCTCCCCAGGCTACCTTCTACTTCCTGGACTAGAGTACTTCCCTGAGATCCTTATCTGCACACACCCACCTGGGTGATCTGGGGAACCCAAACTCAATGTGCTCAAAACCAGCCTCAGCAGGAGCCTCCTCATCCCACCCTCAGCCTAGATTTCTCAAACAGCCGCCCGCACTGCTCCAGCCTCGTGAGCAGCACAGGGATTCCTCCGTGGCACTGCCACACACAGTCTCCCTGCCCCACACAGGGTTGAGGGTAAAGCCAAGTGGAGCTCACCCCAGCCTTGTGTCCCTGTCTACTCCTCCCTCTAGTTCATCTGATCACAATCCCTGACTTGAAACCTAACCCACAGCCTTCCCAACGACCTACAGAACAGCCCAGACTCTGGTCCTGTGGCCCTGGATGGCTCTGCAGAGCTTATGCCTTATTTTGTGACCACAGCACTCCCACTAGTGGCTGGAGAAGTCAGCGTGTTTCTTTCTAACTGTGGCCTTAAGGTCTTTTCCCAAAGCCCACAGCACTCTGAGAGTCCAGCCCACATTTAACCTTGATCAATACCAAATATTCAGTGAACAAATGAGAGAGAAATGAGGCAGACAATAAAATCTCCAAGGATACTTTTTGACACAAGTTCTGGTACACTGAAAGGTCTCCGAATTTTGAACATGAAAAAAATTTGAAGATTTATAAAATTATAAAAAGCAAAATTATTACTTATTAGTAAAATATTCTACTAGGAGCCAATATCCTTTTCCTTCCGTATTTTCTATAGGAACTTGTAAAAAACAAAAATAAGTGGCCTTTAAATGTAAATAAAAGACTTTTATTTCTTACTCAAGTCAATGTAGAGAAGTGTAGATCATGGAGTGACACCTTCCATCCCTAAGACACTTAAAGATAAATTTATTTGTATTTTACTTTATGTGCACAAATGCTTGGCTTGCATGTATGTCTGTGGACCATGTGACTCAATTATAACCCCAGAAACGAGAAATGGGCATTAAAGTCACAGATGTCGTGAGCCACAACCTGGGTACCAGGATTTAAACCCAGGTCCTCTGGAAGAGCAGCCACACGGATAGGCACCAAGGCATCTAGACTGAGGTGATCTGCTGCTCATTATAAAGTAACAAGGCAACAGGTGAGGGAAGCACCCGGTGAGCCCTGGGTAAGGCCAGAGGAGAGCACTAGGACAGCACAGGCTGACCAGAGAGCCTGGAGCAGGAGGTGCAAGCCAGGCGCTGGGAAAACAGCAACAGGACCCCAGCAACACGCCAACACTCTGAAGCCACCTCTAACCAACTCTTCAGCAGAGGGTAGGATTCTCACAGCCTAATCTATGCTGTGTCTGAACTATAGAAACCCAGTAAGGTGGGTCTACATGGCTCTACTCCAAAATCCACAACATAAAATTACTGATTTTCTTTCTTTCTTTCTTTTCTTCCTTTTTCGAGACATGGTTTTTCTCTGTGTAGCCTTAGCTGTCCTGGACACATCTTTCCTCACACAAAACACATGAACCACTCACCGTCACACAAGCAGGAAATGAAAGCTCAGGAATCTGCACTTTGGAAAGTTCACTAAGTCGAGAACCGTTTTTAATGGCCTTAATTTGGTCTTCAAACTGAGACTGTGGGTAGAAGGGAAAATATGAAGGTTTTTTAAATCAATTCCAAAAGAAAACCACTACTTGCAATTAATATTTTTTTCTTATCAGACAATTCATTTGACCAAGAGTTTCCCAAAAACATAAGTGTGATGAAAGCTTTAAGGTAATCTTTTGTTTAAAAAAACCAAACCAAACCATTTTACTGAGAAGCTTAAAGTAGGGAGAAGCAGAAGAGGTCACCGTCAGAGCACCCCCTTGGGCCTGGTGATCAGCCGGGCAGGATAACTGTTCCTCGCGAGGTGAGCTCGGAAGAACGCATCACCACGGGATATTGGGAAGCCTCACAGAATTCCTTCTTTTCCTTTTATTGGTGCTCAGAGTGAACCCACGGCCTTATGCATGCTAAGCATAAGAAAATATCACAGGGGCTGGAAAGATGGCTCAGGAGTTAAGAGCACTGGCTGTTATTTCAGAGGGCCCAGGTTCAATTCCCAGCACCCATATGGCAGCTCATTTCTGCTACTCCAGTTCCAGGAGACCTGACACCCTCACACACACATAGGTGCAGAGAAAACACCAACACATATGAAATAAAATAAATAAATTATAAAAAAGGAAATATCACTGATTTCATGAAAAAAATACCTAATAATTTCAACAACACCACCACCACCACCATAGATAACATAAATTTAAAAAAAAAAAAAGGAATGATTTAAATATGACCATAGTCTCCTGATAATTAAAACCATTTTACTGATTTTGGTAGAATTATAACCTGTTTCTGGCTTACCTTTGTGTTCTCAATTTCATCTCTTACATTAGAGAGAAATGATTCCCATGAGCGTGCATCACCCTCCACGTCAGGATACGCTGCAGAGTCACTGAGAAATTGTACAAGGAGAAAACTGCTTAATATCCACTATACAGACCAGAAAAATCAAAAGCATTTAAAGGCAAACAGGAAAAAAACACACAATAAAAAGTATTCTTTGAAAATGGTGGTATGGGAGCTGTAGGGATGGCTCAGAGGTTAAGGGCACTGCCTGCTCTTCCAGAGGTCCTGAGTTCAATTCCCAGCAACCACGTGGTGGTTCACAACCATCTGCAATTAGATCCGGTGCCTTCTTGTGGCAGGCAAGTGCACATGTGGGCAGAACACTGTATAAATAATAAATAAATCTTAAAAAAAAAAAAAAGAAGATGATGATGGTGGTATGGTGGTGCACAATTTAGTCTCAGCACTCAGTAAGCAGAGACCCCTAACCAAGAAGCCATTTGCAATTGAAACCCAGTCTCAAAGAGAAAACTCAGCTGTCACCAACGGCATTCACTGGGCATTTTATCCACACCTCAGGGCAGGAGTGGCTGGCCAACACAAAGTCTTTATTTTAAGACTTTTTGCTTTATTTTGTTATTTTTTTTTTAGTCATATTGGTCTCAACTTTGTGTGTGTCTGAGCATGTGTGAGTGTGCACCTGCGTGAGAGGGAGGGAAAGAGGTGAGGGGCTGGGTGGGCAGGGAGGGAGGGTTCTGAGAAGAGTTGGTGGAGGGGAAAATACTTTAAGTAAATGTTTTTTCTTCAAGTGCTTCTAACTTCATTTCCCACATGCCATGATAGGAGGAGCCCTGAGGAGGCCATGGTACCTGCTCATCTGCTGGAGGTTTCTGAGACAGGCTTCTGCTTGGGAGGCCACGCCCTGCAGCTTATGGATGTCTCGCTCCTTCCAGTTCTTAAGCACAGACACCTGTCAGCACGTGAGAGAACACATAAATATTTTGCAGATAAAAAATGTGAAGCTATTTGAAACATTTATATGGGAACATTATAAACTACTTCTCCATTTCTTTTTTTAAAAAATATGTTATTTAATTTTGTAAGTATTGGTGTTTTTGTCTGCATTCATGTCTGCAGTGGTGAGGCACCATGTAGGCACTGGGGATTGAACCCCAGTCCTCTAGAAGGGCAGCCACTGAGCCATCCCCAGCAAAGAAAGTATGATGAGACCCATGAGAACATGATTAAGTCATAATCTCCCCAGGTGAACCTGAAGCTGCATACAAGCACAGGGCCAGTGAGCTGCCAATACAGGCAGAGCTCACACTATCCATCTTCTGCCATGTAAGGACCCAGAGGCTAAAACCCCCAAAGGCCTTGGCCAGACAGGGCATGCCTGCTTCCCACAGCGTGACTGGCTGTTGTGTCAGTCACTGCAGGAGAGGGAATCCAGGTGTCATGACTGGACACGCCCTCCCACTGAACCTGCTGCCAAGCACTGCACAGTGGCTCTTAACTCAGCTTTTCTAGAAGCAGCTGCGTGGCTGACGAGTAACTGGGACATCTTCTGTTTCCAGACTGTCCAATTTAATCCTTTTCTAATTTTCCCAGAAAAATCATAAGCATGTCATAATAAGTAGAACTTAAATAACCATTTTCCCTTTTTTCAGTTTTTCAAATAGTATCTCAACACTAATGTGTATTTCTCTAGGGGGACAGAGGAATACACAAAAATGCAAACACCCAAATAGACACATATATTCCTTTTTCTTTTGTATTTAGGATTCAGTGGCCTTGAACTTGGGATTTCCCCATTTCTGCTTCTTGGTATATCTGAGATTAGAACTGTAAGTCATTACCCTAGTCGGGAATATACTTTAAGAAGGTTCTGGCATACATGTGTACATACACATGTAAACATATACGGAGGTGAGGACAAGTTCTGGTGTCATTTCTCAGACGCCATCTCTCTCACTAGCCTGCAATGTCCTAAGAACAATCACTGGCTGCTGCCGAGCCTCGGGGCCTGTCTGCTCGGCATCCCCAGCTCCGTAACAAACACAAGCTCTAGGAACAGAGCGCAGGTCCTCACTGCGGCTCAGCACAAGCACTTCACCAGCAGAGAGGTGTCTCTCCAGCCCAGGGGCACTTTTAATTTGCTTTTGAAGGATTGGTAAATACTGGCATATCTCATGGTGAGTCACCTGATTAAATATGATAAAGATATTCAAGGAAAAGCATGAAAAATAGCTAAATTATTATGTTAAACAAGTTACAAAATTTGATATGTACTTATGAGCACATCTCTGAAATAAGTTTGAGAACCGTAAAATTTTAGGTCTAGAGATAACGCAGTGGTGTGCTTGCTTGGCAAACACGAGGCCCCCGTACTGAAAACTAAACATTCTTAGGCAAAAAAACTAACAGTTATTGACGATGCCTATGTCTTAGCTTCCTAGTTTCCACAGCAGCGTTTACTCTAACATGTGGAGAGACGTAAAAGCAAACCAGGGCCCTGTGTCAGAGTGCTCCTCCGTGTCCTGGACTCACCTCCGCAGCCACAGCTCTCTGGTGACTCTCTTCGAAGCGCTCCTTCCCTTTCTTGATGCGCTCTTCCACTTTCACCTTCTCACTTGTGAGCGCCCTGCTGTGGACATCAGAAGAAAGCATAGCACATTCTAGAACAACTTCCTGCCTCGTGTGTGACCACGCAATTCCGACTCGCTGAGCTCTCTGCATTTCACAAGCGAGCAAAGGAAGGTGAGGAATAAAAAGGGGGTGTGTGGGGTAAGTGCAGAGGCGCACACGAGGGCACTACAGCAGCTGACGTGTGTGTGTGTGTGTGTGTGCGCGCGCGTGCGCATGGCCGCACATGCACATCCAGGTACGGATGAAGGGGGGTGTCTGTGGAGGCCGGAGGTTACCCCTGCGTGTGGCTCCTCAGGAGCTGTCCACTTGGCTTTATTTGAGAGACTCTCACTGAGATCTGGATCTGACCAACCCGGCCGCAATGCCTGGCCAGTGAGCTCCCTGCTGTTAAAGGTGGGCGCCATGGCAGCCATGGACTCGTGTGGACTGTACGTTTACATGGCCTCTCCCCAGCTCTCCTTCACTGGCTTTTTGAGGGTAAGTGGGGTACAAGTAGTGAGTTGATAACTGTTCTCAAACACTATCTTCTAAGCAAGAAACCCCACTGCGAAACAGTTACAAGCGCTTCACAGCCACAGTTGTAAACCAGAGCACAGAATGCTGAATTTCCTGACAGCGTTTCCCGTCTCGGGGCTCCTCCTGGCCTCAGACTTTCCCCCAGGTGACCCCCCCACCTTCATCACTCTCCTTTTGTTTTCCTATCAGATACATTTTACTCTTCAACCTGTAGAATCTTTTTTCTCTCCCATGGACCCACCCTTCATCCACCCAGGGAAGCACAGCCACCTCTGAGCCACACCCCGGCTTAGAAAGGTGCTTCAAATACATTTTTAGTTTCAAGTTAATTAAAGAAAAAAAAAGAAAAGAAAAAATGAGCCAGGCATGGCGGCACATGCTCACTGTCCCAGCACTTGGGAGGCAGAGGCGGGCAGAGCTATGGCAAGTTCAAAACCAGCTTGGTCTACACAGTGAGTTCTAGGCCAGCCAGGACTACACAGTAAGACCCTACTTAAAACCAAATCAAATCAACCAAACAAAAAAAGGAGTAAATGACAGTTCTAAGGCTAGGCATTTTTATATTTTCAATGGGAAATAAAAGTAGATACCTGAAATATATACATATTCAAGCCTTGAAAATTATTTAAGAGAAAAAGATAAGCAATGATATACTTATGAGTCTTGTGAGACTGGTGAAAGGTATTAAGAACAAAGAGTTTGGTTGCCTGACTCCGAGGGACTGGTCCACGTGGGGTTCGCGTTCCTTATCTAACCCGTCGCTGTTCTGGGCAGACCTGGAAAAGCAGTCACAGTGCTTCGTCACCTTTCAGGGTTGTTTAGTACAACCTCATACAGTAAAGCACACACACGCCCGTAAAAGCACCCCGTGAGCTCAGGCTGGCCCAGCTTTACAGCTGCCATGTTTTGCTGCTTAGAGCTTTACTTAGTGTTTCCCCGGACGGGCTGAACCAATGAAACCACTCTGTATGCAATCAAATGATGTAACTCTGGTGTGCTGGTGTCGTATGCAGTCCACCCTTGGCTAAACAGCACGGCTCAGCTGGGCTCCAGTCCAGAATGGCAGCCCGTGAGCAAACACAAGGCTAGCAAGTCGCTGAGCTTGGTGTCTGGCTACAGAGCGGCAGAAAGCAAACTGAGGGATCACATGCTACTGCGGAGAGCAGGAGTAGGTTAGGAAGGCCAGAGGATCTTGGCCCTGTTCTAGTTTGTGTTCTGTCGCTGCGTGTGCCTCCACAGCCTCATGTATTTGAATGCTTGGTCACCGAGGTGTGGAGCTTATTAGAAAGAATTAGGGGTTAGGAGGTGTGGCCTTGTTGGCGTAGATGTAGCCATACTGGAGGAAGCATGACTGGGGGTGGACACTAAGGCTTCAAAAGCCCACATCAGGGACAGTGTTCTCTCCTCTCTGTCTCTCTGCCCATGGATCAGAACATAGCCCTTGGCTGCTGCTCCGACACCTACCAGCCGGCATGCCACCACGCTTCCCACCATGGAACGGTACGCATGACCAACTAAATGCTTTCTTTCATTAGAGCTGCTGTGGTGTCTCTACACAGCAACACGACTGTAACAGAGACCCTGAGATACAGAGCACGAGCAAACTGCACTTAAGGGAAGGGGTTTGTTTCAGCTCCCGTTCTAGGCGGGAGTCGATCAGCGTTGGGGTTAGGGGCTCAAGCATGAGACACACCACGCAGAAAGCCACTTGCTGCCTCGCTCTCTGGCTCACACCGAGCTGCGTTTCTTACACAGTCCAGCCCTGTGCACTTAGGGATGGTGCCGGTCAGAATAGGGAGGGCAGTCACAGGTCCGGGCCACCGGTCACGCTGATGCTCCAACTGGGACGCCCTCAGATACAGCCCCTCTGACAATTACGCCCAAGACCTGCAACTATTAGCAACCCCTGCACAGCAAAGGCCAGCTCTGTCTGAATTGAAGATTTAGGATAAACGTAAGAATAAAATCATCACCCCTGATTGAGCCTTAAGGCTGGACAGCTTCGAATCTAGTCCTACCCAGTCAATGGTTAGCAAGAAAGAACAAGCTAAGGCTCACAGTGTGGTCAGCTGGAAGCCAATTGGGCCTTTGCTGACTCAGTTCCAGGCTTCTCTCACTTTTACATAATTTGTCTGAAAACATGCCAGGTCAGTGAGAGAGCTCTTCAATGGCTGCTTTTTAAATGATGTAAAACCATTGTGAAAATAGTACGTATGAACCATATATTTGTGAAATTAAGGACAAAAAAATGCAAAAAAGACAGAAACCCCAGAATAGTAAAAACAATAATGTCAATATATTTGAAATTAAGGACAAAGGATGTGGGAAGAACCAGAAACCCCAGGACAGTAAAGACAATGATATCCTCAACTGTTACTTACATTTCGCTGGTGTTTATAACCTTTTTAATTTTTTTCTTCAGGGCTTTTAATCTTTCTTGGATTTCTTTTTTCTCTTGCTGCCATTTTTTAATTTCTCTGTCCAAATCTTGAAGGAACCAGTCTAATTCCGTCTTTGAAATCTAAAAGCATTTAAGGAAATACTTGAATAATCATAGCAATACCTTTTAGGGGAAGACTAGAGCCTGGCAGTGTCTTAGCATATGCAGCAGTTCAAGCACAGGGGAGCTGGCGCCCTGGGGCAGGCGCACCACTTCCAGCCCCCAGAGACAGCCAACACAGCACAGACACACATCAGCCACTGTGCACTGACTGTAGGAAAGTTCTTTGAAGAGCCTTGTGCACCCACAGCACCGACACCTGTCCACACAGTTCTCTAACTTGGATGTAATCTGCATATGTCTTAACTGGCAAGTCCAACAGCATTCATTTGCTTTTAGAGATAGAAACGTGATACCTGTGGCTGGCCACTCTCGGCGTCTGCCCTGGGCGAGGCTCAGTGCCACGCCTCAGCTCCCTTATGCATGCAGCTGCTGATTTTTGAAGTATCCGAATTGAGAAACATGGAAATATGTTAACAGTGATCAGTCTCAAATTCCGTGACTGCCAACAGCTGCTTAATGAACTTCTATTTGTTAGACTTGAATTGCTAAATTCTTACTTGAGCTCCAGAAGCTAAATTCCCTGCTTAAGCTCAGAACATGCTGAGAACAAGGATTCAGCTACAGAAACATGGGCTTTCCCCACAAATGAACAATGCGCCGTACAATGGGAAGTAACAGCCTTCAAGCCAAAATTGTTACGGACCCAAGCAGCCTAACCTCCTGTCTTCAGCCTTAGACACCCTGGGTTTCAAAGCGTTTGGAGAGGGGCGAGCTTACTAGTCCAGTTCCTGTAACCCCAAGTCCCACTTCAGGGGAGAGCAGTCTGTATGGATGACACAGAGGCCCTCTCTTCCAAAGCGGCAGGAGACCAACCGAAGTTCTGTGTGTGCCCCTTAGGTTGGGGGTGAGTCTTGTCCACATCTTCCATGTGAATAAAACCTTGCTGATTCCAGACTTGCCTCGTCATTACTGTGACTCAGATAATCCCATGCCCACCTCAGTTATAAGCTCCTGTACTCTACATGCTCACTTCTATTTCCAAGATCAATATAACTGTGCTTGCTGTGCAACAGAAGCCAACTCTGGGCCAACAATCTCAACTTGAACCATTCTGTGCAACTGCAAGGTTATTTGAGGGCATGAGAACCTACTTGGCAAAAGGTACCTACAGGAGCTCAGGTAACAAAAGGATGAAGGATTATAATCACATGTATGTTTGCACCCACACATGCACACGCTCAGCTCTGTCAGTCAAAGTATTGCCCGACTTCATGTGCTGTTTGTACTCACCACCCTTTAATGACCGAGCTGCTGCATAGTTAATGAGGAACCGATCATATTACTTCCCACCTATTCATGCAGGATACAACCATAGAAATTCAGATTCACAACTTAAGAGGGTACACGAGTCACCAAAAAGTCTAGTAACTGAACAAGCCTGTCCTTTGAGGGACGGAATAACTGGACTTACCATGGTCTTGAGTACAATCATGTGACCATGCCAGGGTCTGTGCAAGAGGAACAGCAAAGCAGGCCCAGAACTCATGGAATGTGGCCCACTGGTTAACAAACCCACGATGGGCGTGTCTCGCTGAGGTAGAGCCTGAGAACTGTGTGTCCTGACAACTTCACGTTGTGATGGAGCACAGCTCTGCTCGTAACTTTTGTGATCCTTATAATCCTCTTAATATGTGAACTGTGTGAGCACTATAAAGGGGGCTTCCAGCCCCTCACTGGGCAGTATCACAGACATACGCAGTAACAATGCTTGGTCTCTTTCAGGCATTGCTGCTGGGGCAGATTAATGATTCAACCACCACCCTTAAATAGAATTTAGAGATGTACACTTAGCAGTGACCACCACCCTTAAATAGAATTTAGAGATGTACACTTAGCAGTGACCACTACCTTTAGAAAGGATTTGGAAAAACACTGTCCAACAAGGTCAGGTGGAGATGTGTTTGCTAGTGGCTCTGACATGGAAAGTCTTAGGGAAGAATAGATCGCTTAGCAAAGTAAGGTAAAGATGTTTTTGCTGTTGGTCCTGATGCAGGAAATCTTTGGGGACAACTGAAGTTAAGAGAAAGTACACTCTCATTAGTAACGCTAGGGACTTTTTGAGGTTGGCAAAGCAAGAACAATGGCCCAACGTGACTCTGTCAAGTTGGGCTGGCAACTGAGATGACGACTGACTTCCTTATTCTATTTTTCTGTCCTCAGCTTCCTGATATGATTTAATAAAGCATATTTATGAGTAGATGAGCACCTTTAGGACTTAAGGTAGAAATGGCTGATTTTTTTTAAAAATAAAGATTAGATTTGTGATTCTTTTAAGATCTTTATATGATTACTTCTTACGATAGATAATTCCTTCTTTGTAACTGCAAATTGCAGCCTGCCAGTAAAGAAAAGCTGGCTGAGAAATTCCCTTGCTTGCTTATACTCTGTTAATATGTAACAAGTTGCTTAGTTACAAATGTATGTGAGTTCTTGGAAATAACTCGTTATTCCTGTGTTTCTCACCCACAACACGTAAGATATTTGATCATGTGAAGATATTGGGGAACATGATTTTCTTACATGTACACGTTGTAATCATTTATTTATAGAGAAATAGAATGTAACCACATTGTGTTATCTATACTGCTTAAAAGATTTTGCTAGGGCACATGAACTGTGGGAGAAAAATAAAGCAGGAAGCAGCTTGTTGAAACCTACCTGCTGGAGTCTGTCGTCATCAAGTGTAAGACTGTGTGTGTGTGGAAGCCCCGCTAGGGGCCGTCAACTCTAGCCCCAGCTTGCCACCATCAGTGGACGCTCTCACCAGTGACTAGCAGTTCCGGCCTGGAAGGTTGCCCTCAGAGAAAGTCTACAAGGTCAGCAGCCAGTCACAGGATTCACATCCCACCTCAGTTTTTCCCAGTTGATGTCAAAGCTGGACTTGATATGACCCCAGATCCAAAACCACACACACACACAAAAAAAAAAGGCACCAGAGCAATCTGGTAGAAGGCTACCCGCCTATGCCCCTAATGTCCAATGAGGCCGAGGACCGAGTGTCTGAGCCCACCCTAGAGAGTGGCTGTCAGAACTGCTGCTGTCAGCGCCCCGCCCTGCCCCGAGCACACACATCGGGCTGGATGGACCAGAGCTACAGTGCCCAGTCTGACCACCAGTCTGGGAAGTCTCTGTCACAAATGCCAGTCATCAAATGACTACCTGATGCAGCTATGTGCCTGGATCTGCCTGTCACGCACATGGGAGACCACATGGGTCACAGTTCAAATCTTCCTGAGGCCAATACCACATCTGTATCTCTCTCAATAGTTTATTCAAGCTTGTATCATGGGCTAAGCAGGGTTTAATTTTTTTCTTTTACCATGTTATTTTTCCCAGAAAAACAACTGAGGAGAAAGACTGACTCTTCTCATCCTGTGACCCTGTGTAAACGGGTCCTGGGAGTGTTGCCACAGGGGGCCTTCTTCACGAACCAGCCACGTCTTCCGGGGGTACTCCAATTCACTAGGTGAGTTTCCTAGGTAAGGTAATTTTCTACTATTTAATGTGTCATTCCAGCTGTAAATTCAGACTTCTTAAGTAAATTAATATCTGATCCCTTATGAATAGGAAGCAGTAGTTTCTTCAAAAGGGAACATCACTTCCTCACACCTTTTTGCTAATGGGTAGCACTACACTACCTTGCTGGCGGTCAGTCTCAATCACTAGAACTTAAAGCAGATGGCTTAGAGGACTGTAACAGCGCGGCAGGGGCTCTGTGACTCCTTCTGACACTTCCTGAGGAACATGACGGGGGAGAGCAGCACAGGAACCAACACTTACTCAGCCCTGACTACGTACCAGAGAATTTTACAAGGGTTAAAGGAAACTCAGAAAATGAGCAATTACACCCCAAAAATTTCAGATAAACAAACTAAAATTTAGTGAGGAAGTGAAGTGACCCAACGGCTGTACCAGAACAGTTCTACACAGAACCTTTAGAACAGAAGCAAGCCTGGCTGCCGGCCTCACACGGAAGAGCTTTAGCTAAGCAGACAAGCGAATTAAAGGTAAGTGAAACTCCAGATTTACAGTCCTCCTCTCAAGAGCAGTGGGTGAGAGCTCTGCAGCTCCACAGGACACAGGAAAAGGGGATGGAGAAAGAGCTCCTTGCTCAGGTGCAGCCCGGCCCACCGGGGCTTATAGGCACTTGGCCCCTCACGTCTCTCAGGCGGGCTCACCTTGCTTTCTTCGGCGTGCCTTTTCAGCTTTTCTTCCAGGTCCCCGGTCTCTTCTGAGCTCCTGCGTTCTGTCTCCTCACAGTTCTCACAAGCTGCCGCAAGCTGGTCTTTTAACAAGTAGTACTCCTTTTCAATCTGGGAAAGGTCTCCCTAAGAGTGAATCACAAAAACATCAGTTAACAGCCATTTAAAGTTATGACCTGTCTGAACTGTTTCAAAGGAGGGAAAAGGAAAAGGAAAACTTAACGGGAAATGAAATCATCCAGAAGGTAAAACCTCTAAATACTGTTCACAGAGCCGGCTCTTCTTACACGATTATTTTACTATTGAATTTTGTAATGAAACTTGAATTTAACTTTTTATTGATTCTTTGTGAATTTCACATCAGGCACCCCAGTCCCTCTCGTCTCCTTGTCCGCTCATACCCACTCTCCGCCCCTGCAACATCCTCCACAAGGGGAAAAAAAAAGATTTCACTGTGGAAGCTGCAGCGCCACAGGACACCCTTTTGCCCACACTTCTTTCCTGCCGTGAGCCACTGCTCTGGTTCGAGGCCTCTGGCTTCTGCTACACCATCAGTACTGCATCCCTACCAGGACTCCTCTCAGACATCCTGTTTGTTGCCTTGTGTCACGGAGGCCCTGCAGCTGAGCATCTGCAGAACTGGCTCCTTCCCTCATGGCAACAGGTCACAGATGGGGTAGATGATGATGGTGTGGCCAACTCAAAGCCCTGCATGTGGGCCTGGGTGGTAGCTGAGCTGGTCAGCCTGCTGGCTCTCCCACATTCACACCTCCAGGGAACGCTCACTCAAGGCTGTGGCCAGAAAGGGGCAGCTCCAGCTCCCCAACTCACGCGGGGCCAGCTCACCCATGCCCACACCAGCAGAACCAACTCTGCTGTGCTGCCCAGGCCAGGGCCAAGGCCTGCTCTCCTGATCTTGGGGCCAGCTTGTAATAAAACTTTCAATCTATACATTATAATTAGTCCTGAAAATTTGTTTCCTAAGAACATAATACTAGATCAAAGTTTAATTTTACTGTTATTTCCTATAATTAACATTAGGAACTATTGTTAGATTTTAAAGGTTGCGTGTACATATATTTTAAAGAGAACTTGAACAGATTAGTGTTGTCATAACTCTTAAAGTATTTTCACTGGTAAGGTGTTGGGAATTTAAAAAAGAGAAATTGTTACCAATGAACTGCTTTCTGTTATCTACCATGAACTAGATTAAAATGAAAACAGTTAGAAAAACAAGATGTTAATTTTGTATGCAGCCACTTTGCTGAAGGTGTTTATCAGCTGTAGGAGTTCTCTGGTGGAATTTTGGGGGGTCACTTATGTACACTATCATATCATCTGCAAATAGGGATAATTTGACTTCCTCCTTTCCCATTTGGATCCCTTGATCTCCTTTTGTTGTCTTATTGCTCTGGCTAGAACTTCAAGAACTATATCGAAGAGATATGGAGAAAGTGGGCAGCCTTGTCTGGTCCCCGATTTTAGAGGAATTTCCTTGAGTATGTCTCCATTTTATTTGATGTTGGCCATTGGCTTGCTGTATATAGCCTTTCTTATGTTTAGGTTTGTGCCTTGTATCCTTGATCTGTCCAAAACTTTAAACATCAATGGGTGTTGGATTTTGTCAAATGCCTTTTCTGCATCTAAGGAGATTATCATGTGGTTCTTTCAGTTTGTTTATAGGGTATGGTGGATTACATTGATGAATTTCCGTGTATTAAACCATGCCTACATGCCTGGAATTAAGTCTACCTGGTCATGGTGAGTATCTCTGATGTGTTCTTGTATTTGGTTTGCAAATATTTTATTGAGTATTTTTGCATCAATGTTCATAAGAGAAATTGGCTGAAATTCTCTTTCTTTGTTGGGTCTTTATGAGGTTTAGGCTAAAACTTGTGGGCAAATGGATGGAACTACAAATGATTATACTGAATGAGATAACCCAGACTCAGAAAGACTCACACGGTATATACTCACTTATAACGGGACACTAGCCCAACAGGGATGTCTCCTGAAAGTCTTCACTTACTAAGAGATTGGGACAGATGCGGGGACTTCCTATTGGGACTCTAGGTGAGAGAAGTGTGGGAGAACGGGGAAACAGAAGGATCCAGAAGAAACCCACAAGAAGAACATCATGACGGGCAGTTCTGGACCCAGGGCGGTCTGCTCAAACTACTGCACCAACCAAGGACAATACATGCAGTAAATATTGAACCCCTACTCAGATCTAGCCAAAGGACAGGACATTATCAACAGTTGTGTGGAAAGCAGGGACTGACTCTGACATGAACTCTGGTGCCCCATATTTGACCACTTCCCCTTGGTGGGGAGGCCTGGTGGCACTCAGAGAAAGGATAAGCAGGCTACCAGGATGAGACTTGATAGGCTGTGACCATATAGTGGGGGAGGAGGTCCCCTTCTGTCACAGATGTGTGGGAGAGGGGAATAAGGTGTAAGAGGGAGGGAGGGAAGAACAGGAGGAGACAAGCAATGGGATAACGATTGAAATGTAATCTGAATAAATTAATAAAAATATTAACAATATCAACAATAATAAAGAATCAACAAAAAAAAAAAAAAAAAAAGAAAAACAAGATGTAATAACGTACATGAAATGTTGGGAAACAATAAATATCACTTTAAGTGAGGCTTCTTAAAAAGCTCTCATTCAGCCAGGACGAATGGTAACTACATACTGAGTCTGATGAGAACACTGTCGGGTATGGAGCACTGTGGAAACCTGCTGCAGAGGACCGTCCTCCTGTGACAGTCACGCTGCAGAAATCAATCCTAGTGGAACAAACGCCGCGTCTAGAACGACTTAGCTGAGCACTCTGCAACTAACGAGGCAAGAAATCAGGCTACGGAACTTATCAGAGATCTGTGGGTTACAGCCAGCACAGCAGACAGGGCAGTGAGCTTTGGAGGGAGGGCCTCAGCTTACGTCTGTCCAGACTGAAGTTTTAGCACTATGGATGTAGCCCATGTGTAAAAAAGGCAACTGTCTAACTACTATGAGACACAAGCAAGACACGGTGGTAAAGATTCCAATCATTCCTACTTTCTTTCTCAGTTTGGCAAAAAAATCAGAGTGAATATGGTATTACAAATTACTCTACACTCCAAGTCACCAACAGAGATAGCTGAAACTTTAAATGACAGCTTAGGTTATTATATTTAAACTTCATTACAGGGCTGGAGAGATGGCTCAGTGGTTAAGAGCACTGTCTGCTCTTCTAGAGGTCCTGAGTTCAATTCCCAGCAACTACATGGTGGCTCACAACCATCTATAATGTGATCTGATGCCCTCTTCTAGCCTGCAGGTGTACATGAAGACAGAGCACTGTATACATAATAAATTAAAAAAAAAAAAAAGACTATTAAACTTCATTAAATTTTTATAAGAAATCTGTAATATTTTTGCCTCTTACAGGCCAGGAAACCCAGGGTGAGAGATGTGAAGCAACTTCTCAAAGTCCCAGAAGAAAACAACCATTTTCTCAATGGTTGAAAAGTCACCAATCACCTTGATTTGTCTCAAAGCATTAAAGCCAAGAACTAATTTATGACGGAATCGTTCAGACAGCATGCCCGACACACGTCTGTCTACTTAGCTACAGCTGCGCCTCAGGGTTAAAGGCAGCACAGTAGGCCCATGCATGGGCAACACACATTTCAGTCTCTAGTGGCAGGTGTTCAAGTCACATCTAATTTTTGGCTGTTACAAACATAAAGCAAATGTTTAAGAACTGTCCATTGGCCTCCACACCCTGAGTGCAGGTAACTGTATACTGCATTCCCCAGCAAGCTGAATTTTGCTTCTTTCATGCACACGGAACTGCTTTGTTAATGCCTAAAACTCAACAACATTTCTTCTATTATAGCTTGTATATTCACACCAATTCCTCCCCCTTTGCCCCCTGATGGGTTGTCTTTTCTTTACTGATTGGCAAAATCTTTTTGTATTAAGAATATTTATTTACTCTTCTGGACCCAGAATTCTTTAGCTGTTCCTGAGCTTTTGACCAAGAGACAGTGCGGCACAGCAAATGTTTATTGCTATTTTAAGCCAATAGATTTTTGAGGTAACCTGTGGTATTGTGATAGGTAACTATTAAACCCTGTTCAGGTTCGCAAGTGTAGTAAGATTGTCCTGAATAAGAAACAAAACTAGGGGGCAAAAAAAAAAAATCAATCTTCCATTGCATCCTATCCACCAAGTACACGGGTGTCTCATCTCTTCACTAAGTCTCTCAATAGCAGTTTACCTATCTTGAAATGGATTTCTGTCACTAAAACGGAGTATTTTCTCTTAGTAAGTTAATAAACTGGCCTTAATATATGGAAAGTATTTACCTTGCTTGTAATTACCTTTTAATTACCCGGGTCTTAATTTCTGTAAACTCTGATGTCATCCCTCCTCCTTTCTGTTTTCACACCTGACAGTGGCAGAGCAACAGTAAACAGCAACAGTGATGTTTTACCTCTAAACAAGGTAACGGCTTTTACTGTCAGAGAACTGTATTAGCATGCTGAGATACAGCCCAAGCGAGTTTCATTAGCATTTTTTGGTTAAAAAGGTACCTGAAGTTTATCTTTTGAAACTACATAGCTGGTTAAATTACTTTTATAGTATATTAACAAATTTCCTAATTGAATCTTTTTTAAAGTTGCTCAGGTCTCTGCATCTTCTGAATTAATACGAAGGGAAACAAAGTCTAATCATTTTTTTTTTCTTTGCCTCCTTGTCTCAAATTTCAATAAGAATATTCCTTGTTGTACTTTAGAGCTTTTTCCATGGTAACTTTGGGATTATCTTGCTCTAATTCATATGTATGTTAGTCAATTTAATGTACTTTTGACTCACCTGCTGGACTTCAAAAGGTTCATATGGCTCAGTATTAACTTCCTGATGGATCACACTCCTGGACACCTATGGAGAAAAAGAATTGCTTAAAATTTAATTGACCTTAAAACACTAGTAAAACAAGCCCAGTGGGTAATAGCTGAAAACTTGTTCACAATTTTTCTAAGGATTTTAAAAATTTAGATTCTATTTCTTTATATAAAAATCTTATTAGAAAAACACTATTGCCTAGAATATAAGCAAAATTAATGTTAACTTTTTTCAATGCTTGATAGAAAGCAGAAAATTTAAGGGGAGCAAAACTCACTAAGGACTCTGACGACATCACACCAAGAAGGACAGCTGCAGAGAACCTGATGTGTCCACACACTTGTCTGGGATGCAGTTACACAGCACTGCGCGCTCTCACCTGCCATCTCTGCACGGCGCTCACTGTACCCTGGGCTGGAGCGCATGGGCATGCATGTCCAGCCCTTTCCGTGTTTATCCTGTACCTATCCAGTGACCTGCCTGGAGCCCGAGCTCTGCACGCGCTAAGCAAGCTCTTTCCAACTCAGGCCCTCTCTTTATTTTCTCTGGGGCGCAGCCAGCGTGAACACTGAGCCCTGGGGCAATCAGCTCAAGTTGGAGAACTCTGTTCTGCTTTTGCCACGGATGCTACCTGAGCCAGTGTGATGAAGCCACCATGACCCGCAGCACAGGGCTGCCCTGCCGAAGCAGCCTCATCTGCCGGTCTTCTTTTCCTTAGTCACGACAATGAAGTTTTGACTCCACCTGCTGACACTGCTACCTTATTTTTTATCAATGTCGAAACTGACACGGGACACAAATTATTATGTATTACTTCATCCAAACTTCTTCCTGACAACAAAAGCACTTGTGATGCTTTACAGGAAGCGTCCATATTTAAAGATGGAGACATTTCACGACCACTATGAAGCCAGCTACTTCAATTAGTAAATATAATAGCAATGAGAAATAAAAAGGCTAATTTAGCTTCCGTACCAGCACCTTCTTCAGGCCACTGAGATGGCTCAGTTGGTAAAAGCACCATGGTATGAGGGAACTGACTCCTTTAACATGCTCATGCATGCTGTGGCGCGTGTGCACCTGACCAACACACGTATCCTGCACCCACGCACAAAATGGTAACACATTTTTATAAGTATCTTCTTCTCTTTAAGCCTTACCTGTATGGCAGCTGCTGGTGCGTGTGGAACATCTGCTCCTCCACTGATACTTTCTAGAGAAGCTTCCCGCTTGCTGTCTGAGCTCCCATCATGCCTGCTGTTCCTGTCAGGGTCACTCAGAGCCGCGTCATCACCAGCTGGGCTGCTCTGGGACTTTACACACTCTTCCAGACAACTCTCAAGGCTCTGTGTTTCAGAGGCAATCTGCTTACCAGGGTCACTCTCAGTGTTCAGATTGTGACCTTCAAAATATGCAGCCGCACTTTTATCTGCTCTGTCGCTGGCTACAAAAGGTGGCATCACTGGCATGGATCTCTGCATGGAGTACTCAGAGGAAATGCTGGCCAAAGGTGTGTAAATGCCAGTGAACTGGGACAGGCTTGGCACCATGTTAATGTACGCTGGCCGAGGCTGGGTGATGTCAAATCCTTGAAAAGGAAGGTAAGTGCAGAATCCTGTGACCACGTGTGACTGAGTCCAGTATGTTGGTTTGGCATCTTCAGGCGCGGGTGTGGGGGAAGGAGCAGCTGGCCCGCGGTGTGCGTCCTCACAGAGTGGTATAGGACAGTCAGGAGAGACCACTTCCAGCCTGCTGTCCTCCGAAGCTGACCCGGAGGAGCTGTCAGAGTCCAGCTGTGGCTTCAGGTCCTCGGCAGCTGGTTTTGGAGAGTCCTCGGCAGGTCCTGGCATGGACTGCGCGTCCTCAGACACCGCTGCAGACTTTACGTCTGGTTTAAATTCCCTAGCACTCGGGTTTAGTGGTAGTTTAACGTGTAAATATTCTCCTGTTTTCGACATTTCTTCAACTTTAGTTTTAATGTTTTTCTTCTTCCTTTTTTTCTTGAGTCGCGAGGCGACCTTTTTCAGTGCGATGCAGTTGTCAATGACAACGAAGCGAGGACAGGCCAGGAGGAACGACCTCAGCCCTCCCGCCTGCTCCAGGATCTGCCGAGTCTCTTCAGGGAAAAACTCGTGCTCCTCAGAGAACATCCTGTCGCTCATATCCAGGGGGCCATGCTCCTCCAACAGCTGAGAAAAGTAGCTAAAAGAGCACGTTACGCTGTGTTATTACAGGAGAGTGCTGGCCTGGCCTTGTCCTACTTTCCCTCCCAAGGCAAAGATATTTTACTTCTGGTAAGAAATCCTCCCAACAATACAAGCGCAGGGCTGACTGGAAGCCAAGCTGCAACACCCGGAGCTTCACTTGCCCTGAGAAGAAATCACTCCCTTAATGCTTCCTTGTGGGTAAAGTTATGTTCAGATGGCTATTTTTAACATTTCAACCAATAAATTGTATTTTAAAAGAACGGAAAATCATTTTATTTAGGAAAAAAAATAAGGCTAGTAACAAAAATACCAAACGAGAAGAGGAAGACGTCACCATGAGATGGCTGTTGACTAGCCTCAACTCACGCCCGCAAAGATAAACTCTTAAAAGCAAAACCATTCCATTTGCAACCAACTCACTGCTTGTGAGGAAGGAGCTAGAATCCATCCGAGGACCTGAGCCACAGTCCGGGACCTGAGCCTTTAGTGTGACACCCGCTGTGAGCCGGGTCTGCTCAGTGCAGGTCTGGGTTTATTCTGTTCAAGGAAGTGGCTTCTCCCAACTAAATTTTGTATTTATATCAAAATATTACGTGTACGCACACTAAATACCACTGAAAGCTTTTCCAGGAACAAACCACTCCATGGAGGGCTTCACGGTAAACAGTGCGACCAGGACAACAGGTTTTAAAGCAAAAGAACATTATTCCTCCACACATGAGCCTTGCCATTCACTGTAACACTTTTTCTGTCAGCACTGCTACCCCAAATGCTTGTCACACGGGCTGGGGGAGGTAAGGTCAAAGGCTCAAACAGTAGTCCTTGGTGAGGACCTGGTGACTGGTACAAACAACATCAGCTCACACCGCCTTCCAGTGGACAAAGAGCGGACACCAAGTAACAGGGCAGCAGCCTGAGTAGCATATGCAAATTTACTTTTAAAAAGTGTTTGTTAGACGATACAGTTTTGCTTCCCATAATGAATACGGCCTTACAACTGAAAAGCAGTGTTTTTATACCCACACTAAAATACAACTGGAAAGACCACTCAGTGAGTAAAAAGCTTGCTGAGGAACAGAATTCAGATCCTCAGAATCAAGGCAAATGCCCAAAGGGTGTGGCAGCCCAGCTGTGATCCCAGCACTTGGAAGGTGGCTTCCCGGAGCAAGCTGGCTGGTTAGACTAGTCATACAGATGAGCACTGTGTTCAACTGAGGTCCTGCCTCTGTGCAAACAACGAGGACCTGTGACACAGCCTCTGGGTGCATGCACCAACTGCACCCACAACAAAAACATGAGGGGCTGGGGGAGAATGAATAAAGAAAAAAGCAATTTGAAATGTGCAAACTGAAAACCTACAGCCACATGGAAAGGAAAAGGCTCTTAGTAACGGGACAATGAGCTGCCGATCTGAAGAAGGGACCTGCAACCCCTCGTGGTTCTGACTCAGGTGGAGGCTTACCAACCAGTCAGCCTGTTGTGCTCCAAAGACAGCCTCCTAAGTGAGCTATGGGAGCGCTAAGCTACTTACTCGTACAGAGTTGAGCATTTCTGTTTGGGGTTAATATCCCACAGCTTCTTATTGCGGACAACATACTCGCTGCTGTGCTGGTCAAAGAGCGCCTCAAACTCCTCCACATCTTGCCGAAGGTGCTCAGGCACTGCAAACGGGGCCGCGGAATCTGAATTGCGCCTGCTGGGTTAAAACAGTTTTGTAAATAAACTTTTGGGAAGGAATATTTAATTGCAGTGAAGATACTAGAGCACAGGGAAATCAAATAACCCATAGAAAATATGTAATTAAAATAAAAGAAAATAATCAAAATAAAACAAATAATCTCCGTTTTGTGCAAAGAATACAGAAAGGCTACAATGACCAGGCTGGAGGGCTGGCCCAGTGGTTACGAGCACCTGTTGATGACCCAGAGGAGCCAGTTTCTAGCACCTACATGGTGGTTCACAACCATCTATCACTGCAGGCCCAGGGGATCTGATGGCCTCTTCTGATCCCTACAGGTACACGTAGGACAGACACACAGGCTGGCAAAACACTGACACAGCAAACAAAACTCTAAAAACCCTACAACCATGGTCAAGAAACACTACAGCTTACATTCTGACTAAACACTTCTATTTAGTAAGAGCACAGTTTTTTTTTTCAAACTCTGTATTTAAAACAGAAAAATCAAGGGCTGCCATGGTGGGACGTGCCTTAAACCCTAGTGCTCAAGAGGCACAGGCAGCATAATCTCTGGGAGTTCAAAGCTACTCAAGTGTACACAGCAAGTTCCAGGACAGCCAGAACTATGGAGAAAAACCCTGTCTTAAAAAACAAAACAAAAAAACCCATAATCCCAGCACTTGCGAGGCAGAGGCAGGCGGATCAGTGTGAGTTGGAGGCCAGCCTGGTCTACAAAGTGAGTCTAGATCAGCCAAGGCTACACAGAGAAACCTTGTTTCAAAAAACAAAACAAAACAAAACAAAAAAACAGCCGGGCATGAGGGTGTATACTTTTAATCCCAGCACCTGGGGAGGCAGAGTCAGATGGATCTCTGTGAGTTCGAGGCCAGCCTGATCTACAACAAAGAAACCCTGTCTCCACCCACCCCCACCCAAAAAAAAAAAAAAAAAAAAAAAAAAAAAAAAACCCAAACAAAAAGCTAAACAAAAGTCAATGCTGCATTAATTATAACATGTTAAAGAGTTAGAGACAAATGCAGATTTAAAATTATAACCCTATGCATTTAAGGAAGGTTAAGAGAATTAAAGCTATTAATAGTAACCTTCTTTAAAATGTGTGCAACAGCAGATGAGTAGGAAAAGCCAGAGCCAGCCCTGACCACACAGCATTCATGGGAATTCAGGGCCCACATGTGCAGTGACCACCTCTGGCTCAAGACGGTCTGCAGCGGATGCTAAAGGAGGCAGGGTCAGGATAAAGGCCAGCCGCAGAGTGCTATAGCCTGCTCACACTCTACAGCCCCTCCACTGAGACCTGCTTTAGTCCCTAGTGTAACTGTGGCTCCTCTGTAACACCAACTGTCACTGTCACTGTCAGCACATCAGAAGTCATTTCACTCCTGAGTCTCCATTTTCATTATAAGGTGAAATTAAGTTCAAGTTCTCAGGCCCTGCGTGCCTGAAACCGGGAAGGCTCAAGGCTGGCTGCTTAGAACAAAACAATAGATGATAAATGCAGCTCTCCTTGGGTTTAAGACAAACGTATGTTCTATTAGAGTTAAGATCTCAACTTCCTGCTATGCTCCTTACTCCCAGAGAGCTGGAAAGCCCCCAGAGCTCCCCTTGCTAAATTCCAGCCAATCAGCTTAAAGTGCTTTGTCTAGCCACCTGGACATTGTGCTCAGAACAAAATCCACACCTCTTGTGTTTAACTGGTCACAACACTGAAATGCTGCCCTCCCCTTGCTTCCCACCTGGTTACCTGGTTGCTACCTGGTTACAGTTTTTCAAATAAAAAGTCTGCCTTAGAAAGAGACCATCGTCATAGTCTGGCTCCCGAGCCCACATTATGGCCCTGACCAGTCAGTTTATGCTCAGTTTTAGCTCAGCATTGATAAACTCTCATCAGTCTGAGTCTGGTGTTCCAGTGGTCAGTGAGTGGCTATTGAACCCATAACAAGAGAAACGCCCCAGGTTTTCCTCCTCTGCTCCTTCAGGGCTGGAGCCTGAGCCCTGCAAACAGCAGAGGCACTGACGGTAAAGACGCGGGAACCCACAGAACTGCAGAACAGACCTGCAGTACATTGACAGCTCTGGAGGGCAAGGATGTGTGGATAGTTTTGATTACAGCATATTTCAATATAGATTAAAATTTTTTTTAAATCAAAATCTTTTTGCTCTTGAGACAGGATCTATACTGCAGCCCAGATTATCCTCAAGCTTTTGGCAAATCTGGCTCAGTCTCCAAAGCACTGTTTACATATGAGTTAACACACGACTTTAACAAGGCTCTTTAAATTTTTATTACTTATTCATTCATGTATTTGTTTTTTTTCAAGACAGGTTTCTCTGTGCAGCCCTGACTGTTCTGGAACTCACTTTGTAGACCAGGCTGACCTCGAACTCTGCCTACCTCTGCCTCCCAAGGACTGGGGTTAAACACAGGCAGAACCACTCCCGGCTGGCTTTAACAAGTCTTAAAGGCATGCTGTTAACAGTGCAAGAACTCTGCTGCTTTGTGGGAAAAGAGCGTACGTCACTAATAGTTTAAGTGTGGGCTTCAAAACCAGAATGCATGGTTTAAAGAGTGGGTCTGTTACTTGCCAGCTTTTATCTTGGGCAAGTCACTCCCTCTACTGTGTCTAGGTCTCTGCATGGTTAAATCAGTTCTATGTCTAGAGTCCTAGAACAGAAACTGGTACGTATCAATTTCAGCCAAGGACATGTAACGATCTACATGTGTGTGTCACCACTAGCACCAAATTCTTATGTTGAAACTTAATCGACAATTTGATAGTGTTAGGTTGAGGGGCCTTCAGGTAGTTACCAGGCCATGAAGATACACAACTGAGACTGGATCTGTGCTTGTAGTAACTTTAGGGAAGCATGTAAGGCTGCCTCACTCTCGCACCATGTGAGGATACGGTACAACGGTGCCAGCCATGAATACACTAGGAAGCAGGCAGACTCTTTGAAACAGGACTTCAGGCTCTAGAACTGTAGCGAACATTCCACTGTTTGTCAGCTAAACAATGTAGGAGGACATTGTTCTGATAAATTTCTGCTTCCTTGTTCTTCAATTGATTAATTTTCGAGATTCACTTATGTATATTAATGTTTCTCCTGAATGTGTATGTGCACCGTGTGTGTGTGCCTAGCGCCCTTGGAGTGTGTATGTGCGCCGTGTGTGTGCCTAGTGCCCTTGGAGTGTGTATGTGCGCCGTGTGTGTGCCTAGTGCCCTTGGAGTGTGTATGTGCACCGTGTGTGTGTGCCTAGCGCCCTTGGAGTGTGTATGTGCGCCGTGTGTGTGCCTAGTGCCCTTGGAGTGTGTATGTGCGCCGTGTGTGTGCCTAGTGCCCTTGGAGTGTGTATGTGCGCCGTGTGTGTGCCTAGTGCCCTTGGAGTGTGTATGTGCACCGTGTGTGTGTGCCTAGCGCCCTTGGAGTGTGTATGTGCGCCGTGTGTGTGCCTAGTGCCCTTGGAGTGTGTATGTGCGCCGTGTGTGTGCCTAGCGCCCTTGGAGTGTGTATGTGCGCCGTGTGTGTGCCTAGTGCCCTTGGAGTGTGTATGTGCGCCGTGTGTGTGCCTAGCGCCCTTGGAGTGTGTATGTGCGCCGTGTGTGTGCCTAGTGCCCTTGGAGTGTGTATGTGCACCGTGTGTGTGCCTAGTGCCCTTGGAGTGTGTATGTGTGCCGTGTGTGTGCCTAGTGCCCTTGGAGTGTGTATGTGCACCGTGTGTGTGCCTAGTGCCCTTGGAGTGTGTATGTGCACCGTGTGTGTGCCTAGCACCCTTGGAGTGTGTATGTGCGCCGTGTGTGTGTGCCTAGCACCCTTGGAGTGTGTATGTGCGCCGTGTGTGTGTGCCTAGCACCCTTGGAGTGTGTATGTGCGCCGTGTGTGTGCCTAGCGCCCTTGGAGTGTGTATGTGTGCCGTGTGTGTGCCTAGGGCCCTTGGAGTGTGTATGTGCGCCGTGTGTGTGTGCCTAGGGCCCTTGGAGTGTGTATGTGTGCCGTGTGTGTGCCTAGCGCCCTTGGAGTGTGTATGTGCGCCGTGTGTGTGTGTGCTTAGGGCCCTTGGAGTGTGTATGTGTGCCGTGTGTGTGCCTAGCACCCTTGGAGTGTGTATGTGCGCCGTGTGTGTGCCTAGTGCCCTTGGAGTGTGTATGTGCGCCGTGTGTGTGCCTAGTGCCCTTGGAGTGTGTATGTGCGCCGTGTGTGTGCCTAGTGCCCTTGGAGTGTGTATGTGCGCCGTGTGTGTGCCTAGGGCCCTTGGAGTGTGTATGTGCGCCGTGTGTGTGCCTAGCACCCTTGGAGTGTGTATGTGCGCCGTGTGTGTGCCTAGCGCCCTTGGAGTGTGTATGTGCGCCGTGTGTGTGCCTAGGGCCCTTGTGGTAAGAAGAGGGCTCCAGACCACCTACGACCCCAGCATGGACAGTTGTGAGCCAGCACGTGGGCACTGGGAATCGGAAAACCCGAGTCCTCTGCAAAAGCAACACGTGTTCTTAACTTCTAAGCCATCCCGCCAGCTCATATTTTCTATAGTTTTAAAGTATTTCATTTTAGGGCATTTTGTTTGACAGTCAAGTAGACTTAAGACAGGTTCTTATTAGTTCAAACTAAAATAATTCCCCCACTCAAAGAAATGCTTTCATGCCAGGCGTGGTGGCTCACACCTTTAATCCCAGCAATTGGGAGGCAGAGGCAGGCAGATCTCTGTGAGTTCGAGGCCAGCCTGGTCTGCAAAGCGAGTCCAGGACAGCCAGGGCTACACAAAAAAACTTAAAAAAAAAAAAAAAAAAAAAAGTTTTCATGCTTATTCACAGAAAGCACTTTGCCCATCAAGCCCCACTAATTGTGCAAAATAATGGGTTTCAGTGTGAAATTTTCCTATTTATACCACATATTTTGGTTTTATCTGTCTTACTCCTGCGTGAACGAATTCTTATATAATTATTACAGTCATGTCGCCAACTCACTATGGATTATCACAATAGATTTATCTCTCTAGGAGGATAAGGACGGACAGAAGGAAGTAAGGAAGTAAATACAAGTCTTTGGTAAATTGGCATGACCTTTAAAAGTACAAACACATGAGTTACGACGAGACGGATCGCCTGATACTTACTTAGGGTCTTCTGGAGTGACAGTCTCACTACTTGCTGCTACTGATGCTGTTCCGGATCCCACTAACATCGGCTGGTGTAAAGGACACAAAGTGACAATGAGAGTCTACATAAATGACACAAACAACAGCATTCTGCTCTAAAATTCCATGGAAGAAAAAACCCACCATTGAAATTAATGAATCTACATGAACACATGCATGCCAACTGTCAACACTAAAAAACCTACTCCAAGTTTCTTACAAACAGAAAATTTAACAGGCAGAAACAGACTGTAACTACAACTTAGGGTAGTGTCTAATGTTCCAAGAGCTGTAAATGTGACTATGACTTACTCTAACTAAAAATTTCATTTTCATTAGAGAGGCAAAGACAAGTTCTGCAGAAACTTCTGAAGTTCCTTGTACCCCTTTCTATCACTTGCTTACTCCACATTGCCCTGTTTCCACTGCCAGCCACCCCCCCGACTTTTGACTATTTTATAAACATCTGAACAAAAATAACTATCACAGGAGCTCTAAACACTATAAAAACAAATATTCTTTCCTATTTGCACATAAAACTCAGTTAAGCGATTTAATTACTAAGCGTGCACTAGCTATACGCCATTAACTTTTCCCCCGTAAGTGCATGGATTCTGTGGCGTGTGTGTTGTATGGGTTTTTGCAGGTGCCCAGCACATGGGTGTGCATGTGTGCACAGGCCACAGATTGTTACAAGTTTCAGGGAACCAGCTGCACCTGGCTTTTACACGGATCCTGAATAGCCAACTAGGAAACCCAGACCTGGCTGACCCCAGACCTTCCTGCCTACTCTATTGTCCCTCCATGGAATCTTGTACGTGTTCATGCAGAAGAAAATAAAGGGCCATACAGATTAAAAGGAGTACTTAAGTATCTTCAAAGTCTAAAAAGCCAGGTTACAAGCCAAGAGATATTTCTTTCCCACTGCCTTGCTGAGCACAGTCACGGAGACTCAGCAACAGCCACGGCAGCACTCCTTACCTTTGAATCTTTTGGCTTCTTTTTTTTGCCTTTGTTTTTCACCTTGATACAACCAACCTAAAAAAATGAAAAAGAACATCAATGAATTCTCGTATAGCAGAATCATAAATCTCCACCAAAAAACCTTTTCCCTGACAGCCACACATTGAAAGTACAGTGTCTAAAACAGAGATGCAGTCCAAGCACTACTGAGCTCAGTGACACTTCACGCGACAACTAAAATTAAACTGCTCCATCATAATGAGGTTAAAATGTCCTCAACTTCAACAGGGCTTGTGTTGTTTCATGTAAATAATGAGACTGTTAGGTGACTCTGCTGTGCACAGTAACTGCACTTTACAGATTCTCTGCTCACAAGTGAGCGCCCCAGATGTCCTGCCTGTGGCCACACACTGGCAGAACAGTGAGCGAGAGGCCCGCTGGCTCACAGGTTTGCTCACTGTGCTCCACTTGACTACCAGAGACGTCTAAGAGACATTTCAAGGATAGCTGATCCTCCACACTGGCAAACACGCCTGTGTCTCCTCACTATCACGATCCAGACTGCTGGAGAGCATAAAAGGCAGCCGCCAACCATGAGAGGCAGCTGTGCAACACCTCAGCTTAGACCAACAAGGGCTCCTGGGGGCAGATTTCCTCGCACTCCCTCTAGAACAAAACATCATCACCTTCTTGACTCAAGAGCTCCCCCTTTCCTCTCTCTAAAGTGAGCATTTATTAACTTGGAACCTTAGGAAGTCTATCTAGATGGGGTCTCATGTAGCCTAGCCTCCCCCTGACCTCACCACATAGCTCAGGATGCTTTTGAGCATCTGGTCTCCCTGTTCCCACTTCCCGAGTGCGGGAGTAACATGTCTATGCCACTGCACGTAACTATGCACTGCTGGGGATGCAACTCTACCAACCGAGCGGCATTTCCAGTCCATCCAGTGCGAAGGCTTCTGCTTTGTGAACAGGTAAGTGCTAGCCCGGCTTCCCCTCTGCATCTTTGTCTAACATAAAAAACCAAAACCAAGCTGCAAGGACTTACTGGCATCTCATCACTATCTTGTTTCCGTAGTATGGTGCAGCGGCTATCTGTTGGAAGGAAGAGCAGGAATCTTTGTGAGGTGACTCAATCATCTGTACTTTTTAAGTCACATATTGAAGCCTCATAAAACCACCCCGGATTTTATAAAAAATCTATTCTCTTTCTTTACTTGGCTCTGACAATTTAGTTTGGAAATTAAGGGCAAAATAACTGACTAAATGAGAAATCAACTATAGAGGTGCCGGGTGCCATCCATGCCAGGAGGTGGGGATACAGAGGTGCCTGGTGCCATCCATGCCAGGAGGTGGGGATACAGAGGTGCCTGGTGCCTCAATGAAACAGAGCATCAGTGAAGCTGAGGATTAAGTCTTTGGCAAGAAGCCGAAGAGGGCTAGGGAGGGCTCTAAAAGGCATGCAGGTTAGGCCTGACGTGAACAGGCAGCAAGAAACTTAAGCATCATGTCCTTTTCAGGCTAAACACCAAACAGATGGAAGCTCCTCACACTGCTCTAAGCTTCCTGACCTATGAGAAAGCTACAAGGTCAGACCTCCTAAATATTCCCTTACAAACAGGGAACATGAAGTCGGAAAGCCCAGGCCTACCCACACACAGACTTTGATGCTAAGAAAAGTGGAGAACAAAGCAATTTGCACAGGCTGAAATATGGATGAAAGATAACAAGCTATAATTCATTTAAAATCTAGTATTATAATTTTGAAGTAAAACAGAATCACACAGATGAAATCAAATCATTATACTGGTGAAGAAAAAAAGTCCAAGAGAAGCGAAATAAATTACCTCCTATCTGGCTCCTGTGCCAGGCGTACCTCTATGGCATTTCCTCCCACCCTGGTCTCTAAGTTCCACATGTCTGCAGTGGCCTCCAACCATGCCTGCTCCACAGACTTCCTCTCAGGAGGAGTCGAAGGCTGGGCCCTTCCCTGAAGTCCTCACTACTCTTCCCACTTCCACTCAGTAACGAGCTCTGGGCCATTCCCCACTCGACTCCACAAGAAAACCCAACGGCTGTTTCTGTCATTAAGTATTACAGTAAGCTAGGACCTTTACAGCTGTTTCCCGGCCCATAAAATTAGACGTGATAAGCACCTGAACTTGTCTCACATACCCATTATATCAAAGAACTCGTCTAAGGCGCTGTGCAGGGCGGGGAACGTGTCCCTGTGCTCCTCCAACAGCCATATCAGACAGCGGGCCTCCATCGCCGCCGCCGGCTCACAGAAGTAATCCAGCTGCTTCCCTTCTATAGAGCCCAGTCTGTGGCCGAACTGTTCATCCCAGAGGGAAGTCAGGGCGCCTAAATCAAGCTCCTTGAGAGAGGCTCCATACCGAGTGAAGAAGGGTCCCGTGGCGTCTAAGCCTGCAAAAGGACAAAGCCCCGTCACCAAGGCCAAGTATTTACTTCATATAGCATCTGTTGGGAATAATTCTATGTATAGTCTGTTTATATTATCAGTGAAAATATTTAAACACTTGATAAATTAGTAAAATTATAATGCATTTTCACAAACAAGATTTAACACTGAGATGACAATTATAACAATTCTTTAGTAGCTGGGGAAGGTGAGCCAAATGGTTCTATCATTGAAATATGACACTACATTTCCTTTAAAACGTAACATCATTTTTCACTATTATTTTTTTCCAAGACAGGGTTTCTCTGTGTAGCCTTAGCTGTCCTGGACTCACTTTGTAGACCAGGCTGGCCTTGAACTCACAGAGATGTACCTGCCTCTGCCTCCTGAGTGCTGAGATTACAGATGTGCGCCACCCTGCCTGGCCTGCACTAATTCCTGGCTTTCATTTCTAATTGAATGCCAAGATGTTACAATGTTTCCCTATACGCATTCATACCAACAAGTCAGTGATCTTTCCAAATGCCTGGAAAGAACTATGCTAGGCAGATCCTCTCCAACACCCCAAGACTTGTTTCTTATCTTCCCAGTATGGTGCAACCCCATAAGCCCCACACTGTGACAAAGAAGTTTAGCCCCTACTAAGACCCCAAAGAGCAAACTGAAATTGGTTCGCCTTCCCATCATGCCTCAAAGGCAACCATGGCATAGGCCCAGGTGTCAAGCCAGCACGAGGTCACTCTTTAAAATTATCCCAATGGCTGATTCCTCCAGACAAAATGCTTAGCTTATAGAAGTCACATATGGCATGAGAAGTATGCATCTTCAAACACAAGGATCCGTGGTGACATAAACTACACTTTTAATAAAAAGTTTAAGAGAACTGCCAGTGAAGAAATACACTCACATTTCCTAGCTGGTCTCTGATCCAATTGTGTGTGCCACAAGGAATGAAAGCAATACTCATGCAACGCTGACTGTCTCTCTCTTCAGGTGATCCCCTCCTCCCCTTCACAACTGATCAAATACATTGGCTTCTAAATTAAATATACACATGAGCAATTTTACTATATGGACTTCTGTGAGAAGGAAGCAGAATCTCATGAATTGGAAATTACTTCCTTTATTAAATAAATGTGTTTTAATTCAGGTTAGAAAAAAAGCTTAAGCTCATTTTACAGCTTTCGGCAGTATACACACATACTGCCTATCTTCAGAATGCACATGGACTCCATCACGAGGACTTAACGTTCCCTGCTAGTGAGGAACTAACTGCAAGCCGCAAACGACGCACTCACTGTGGTGCTGGCGCTGTAGCACAACCCAGAAAGCCGCCAACTCCTGAGTCTGTCCTCTAATCTTTAGCCCACTCATCAGACAGACTATTTAGAGTAACTTTCTGGGACCGAGCCCCAATGTAGACCTATTTGGATAGACACAGGTGCTTAGCTCTGTACCTCTGCCAAGCTTCCTGGCACCTTCTGTCACCCATGAGGTCTCTGTCGGAGGCTGGGCAAGCCCCACACTGCTGCAGGACGTTTGACCCCACTGTGACCCCGAGACTGTGAACTGTGGAGGCCTGTCTTTTTGTTTACGTGGTTCATCCCTAGCACACACCTTTAATCCAAGAGCTTTCTGCTCAGTGGAAAGAGGTGACTAAGGCGTGGCTCAGCCAGCCCTAGCACACACCTTTGATCCGAGAGCTTTCTGCTCAGTGGAAAGAGGTGACTAAGGTGTGGCTCAGCCAGCCCTAGCACACACCTTTGATCCGAGAGCTTTCTCTACACAGGGTTTACTAAACTCCAGGTTAAGAGGCGGAGGAAGAAACCAGCTGATGGGGATTAAGGAGCAGGAGGGACTTTGAGTTGAGGGGTGTTTAAGACAGCGTGTAGAGTAGAAGGGCTCTTGGGCTTTTTTAGCTTTTGGGTTTTGCGCTTGAGCTTCCTGAGCTCCTTGGCCTTTGGCTCTTTGGGCGCTAAGCTAGCAAGCCTGTGGCCTTGGGTTTTTCAGCCTTTTCCTGCTGGGCTGCCAGCTGAGCTAGTGAGCCTTTTGGGCAGGAAGGCCAGCTGGGTGCTTCCTCTGCCTCTCTAAGCTAGCAGGCCAGCATCTGGCTCCTGAGTCTTTATTGGTAAACTAGAACAACTGGGATTTTCATTTAAAATGAACTCGACTGGTTTGACGGGCACTGCTCCCTTCTCTGAAGATCCCTTCCTAGTCTTTATCCACAGCTGCTAACAGAAGCGCACACTGTGCCAGGCCAGCTGCCATCCTAGACGTCATCTAGTGCTGCTCTCCCAAGTGCCAAGGGCATCCTCCTCCGGCGCTAGGCAGCCCCGGCATCTGCAGCCTGCACAGAGCCTGCATGTGCAAGGTCAGAGCAGAATGGGAGCAGCTGTGTAATCTGCCACTCACAGCAGCCAGCGACCACTCCCCAGGCTACAACAACTAGCCTCGCCTACTGGTCCTTTTAAACTTCTCTCCACAGAATCTGAATTTCCTGGTTTTGTTTCTCAGTGCAGAAGCTAAACCTCACAAATTCCCACGGCAGACACCACAGCACGTCTCTGCACAGCTTTACATCTACTCCTGACTTGGTTCACACATTCACAAACAGTTCAGCATCGTTAGCTCTGACTCTCCATATGGACTGACCTTTCTGTTATTTTCATCTTTTGAAAGAGTATATTAAAACCTATCCTAGTACACTTCAAAACACACCCATGGAGGTGTATGGGGGGGAGAATATCTTTAACCATACAAAAACATACTCATGCCCTTAAGAAATCATTAATAAGAAAGTAAGAAGGGTTCAGAGACCTGCATTTGCTCTTCCTTGTGAACAACAGCACTCTAGAATTTAAAGGTACATACCAAAACTATTGAGTCTCTGGATCCAGGGAGCCAATTTGGGGTCTACCTCTTTAAGTTCGCTCAGCACATGCAGAAATATCCGTGTCTTTACTCGGCTTTTTTCTTGAACCAAGTGCTGGATAACATAGTCCACAGCCTCACGGAGAAAGTTCTTGCTAGAGAAACACGCTGTGTAGTCTTCTGTGCTCAGAACCTTCCAGGAAAGCAGCTCTTTGAGAAGTGTGGACGTGTTCAATATCCCAGATTTTATCTTGTCAGCGTTCTGCTTTATGCACTGCAGGATTCTGTCGTCAAGAAACTGACAACTCTGAGCACTGTCTACAGTTTCTAAGGAAAGTAACAAAGGTTACAGGGGTCAGCAGGACTCATTTCCTACCTTACAAACTTGGAAGGAGATGCAGGCCACGTAGCAGCAATGCATGGAGGCTGGCTTTCCCTTTAAATCTTATTTATTTTCTATAAGGAGAACATGAACATGGGCCCCACTACCACAGATTATGCTGTCCAGTTTCTCGCCTGTGGGGAGCTTGCAGGGGCCAGCACACGCAGAATGCAGCAAGTAAGCCTTGGCCTGAAAAACTGTCTTTGTGACTTGTGACCATGGTATCTCCTCTGCCAGGTAACTGGTTTCTGGTTTTATTTATACAAACAACTCAGAAAACTTTAAATTTGATATGTGTACTTTTAATAGTAGCCCTGGAAAGGCAGGAACATTTGAATTAAGCCCAAAACTGAGGAAAGAACTATTTGAGAGACTGAGGCAGGAAGATCATCACAAGCACAAGGCCCACTTGCTCTAAGTTCTGCGTCAGCAGCCAAGGCCAACCTGAGCAACTGAGTGAAACAGCCTCAAAACACAACAAGGAGGGGGCTCAGCGCTGCTTACTGCACTAGCCAGGTTCCTGGGTTCAGTCCACACGACAGACCCGCAGAGCAAGTAGTTCATGACTTTTCACATCACTTATGTACCAGCATTTAAAACCTTACTTCCTCTAAAATATGCTTTCTTCCCTCAAATATTCTACCCTGTACTCACTAAACTTTAGATGCCATATGGCCTGTCTGGAAGCTTGTGTGCAAAGTTCATACATTTGCTGAAAAAACTCAGTTATGAAAGATAATTTTGATTTACTTTGAGGCACTTTCCAAACACTAGGCAGGTGAAAAGTCAAACAGCAAATGCTTGGCTTTCTATCGTACGTTCATTTGAGGAACATGAGGTAGAAAACAGGGAAACGTCACTTCAACGCAAAGCTGAAAACACACATGTGCGCGAGCACTGGCATGTTCACAGGAACAGTAAAGCTGTGCTGCTCAGGAAGCGAGAACATGGGTGTCGAGGAAAAGGGCAAACTTGCCAAACTCTGACTTGTAATAAACTGAAGTTTAGAACTCAGCATCGTGTCTCACTACTCCCCGATTCCTGAGCTCGTTCGGAATGCTGGAACTTAGACCTCCTAGCACCATGTATCCTGCCGTCAGACACGTCAGCAGCAGCTCAGGGTTGCTGCTACCACCAGGAGGGATTTGCTCAGAGCAAGGAAGTGTGCTCTACATCAGCTTCCTCGTCTCTATATGGTTTTAGGTTTCACTTTTATGGGTCATAGTCTTGTTATATATTCAAAATTAGCTCAAGGTCACATCATCCCACTGTAACTTCCTGAGCGCCAGGGTTACAGGTGTGAGGCACCACCGCGTAGAAGGCAGCATTACCATACTAACAACAATCTGGCTTTTAGGTATTGAAATAGTTAACTAAAACGTACAAATTCATATGAAGTCACATAAAATGAATATCATATTTGTAGCTTTAAACAAGTGAACACTATTCTCAAGACTTGAACTTCCAAATACCTTCAGGCTCTTTGTTTTTGGGTAGATTACTTTCTTTTAAATCCTCTTCCATTCTTTCTTGTGCTAATTTTTTTGCCTCTTGTCTTTGGATCTTTCTCTTCAATTTTTTGTCTTCTTTCAGTCTCAATTTCTCTAGGCTGATAGAAAATTTCAATTTGTGACAATTTATCTTTGTTATAAGCTCAGTACACTATTTTCTTTGTCTAGTACAGAAACATTCTCCAATCAATAAGCTAATACACTTTTTAAAAATTAGAACCTGTCCTACAACTTCTGTTCACCCCAAAACCTATTAATCTGTAACATCTGTTCAATCAAAATAGGGAACTTGTTTTATGAACACAAGCACCTCAGTGCGTAAGTGCTGTCTAACTAAGGATGCAATATGTAACACCATAGCTGCTATGTCCAGGTGTACAGACTAGTACAGCCAGTGCCACAGGAAAAGCGTCATCTGTAAGATCGCATGAGGAACTTCTCACTGAAAAGCCAGATCTCATAATAAATCAGTAACACCCCCACATGGGATAATCTGGTTGACATGCTTACAGTGAAAAATTTCCACCAAATAATTATGTTCACAAGTGGGTACAAATAAAAGAGAAAAAAATCAGGCTTTAGGATGAGAAGAAACAGGACCAGAAAGAAAAAAAAAAAAAAAAAAAAAGACTAGAATTAATTAGTCCAACAAAGGTAAATAGAGGTAAATAAGTTTAGACAATACATTGAGATTTTCAATGTAAAAACTAGTTACTGGTTCAAAATGTTTGCTGAAGGGATGAAAAAAAATTTTAAGTGCTTTGAAATTAGAGTTTTTTTAAAAAATTGAGAATAAAATATACCATCTGTACCTAAGTGCCAAATCTTATTACCAAACATAGCATCATAACATGAAATGTCATAATTCTAATCACCAGTTACTATGGGGTGGAGTTGTAGTGTTTAACCACTCCAGCTTAGTTCTTTTAGTGTTAAGTATCATTTTCAAGTATTTATTTGTGTGCACAACTTTAAAAAAACAGCATGATTTGCATTTACTAGGATTATACTCTACAGGACACCATAAAATTACTGTTTGATCTTAATCTTACCTGGAACATTTCTGTTTCAGAACAGGTCTTGAAGGAACCTTTTCTTTTATGACCTTGTGTTCAAACTTTAAATAAAACAAAGACATCTGAAATGTTTCTCGTCCTCCCGTGACACAAAGCACAAAAACCAAGCAAGGAGCATTTCAGAAGCCCAGCGGCACTAACTGGCAGAGCAGTGTGGTGCTCTGACCCACGCACACCCCAGAGGGCCAGAAAGAGGAACATGCATTCCTGAAGAGTGCTTTAGGAACACATCTTAAAAACTTACAGCCAAGCAGAGAAGCCAGTAGCCTATGAGTGTTTTTAGCCACTCCCTGTGGTTCCCTGAGGTTGTAAAGTTTAGGGTTATCTAAGCCACTCTCCTGCTCCCTAAAGCCACATCCATACCAATACCCAAAAGTTTAAGGAGCTTAACAAAAATATATGATCAGAGAGCAAAAACAATTCAAATTAAACGCAAACCACTCCCCCAAGCATCACTGAGACCCAGAATGCCTTGCTGCCGTGTGCTGTGACCACTCTGCACACAGAACATTTAAACCCAGAATGTCTCAGTGCCGTGTGTGTGCACATGCAATGGCTCATCAGTGTCACAGGCTGCTCCTTACAGACACCCACCTCACATTTGACCTGCCCACCACTGCTGAAGATGATGATCTTAGAAATGATTCCCTCACAGTCAGGTGTGAGACAGAGTCCTTGCAGAAAATCCTTTTTGATTTAAAAGAAGAAAATTATGTCTACAGTGGATAAGCTAATACGTGTACATCACAAAACTACAAAGAATTGTTAAAATAAGAGCATAAAGCCTTCTTCAGCAAGCCCTAAAGTTCCCGTTCAGAGGGTGTGCCTGTTTGAGCACGTGTCTGGCTTTGATCAAGCACAGTGAGCTGACATGACGTGACCATGTCTAAGCAGCAGCTCAGGCCCTTCAGGGACTGGCCATTACGCTCCCTTCTGACACGGGCACATGTTCCAGGAAAGGCCACTCTTCACCTCATGTGCAGAAACAGAATGGGGCACACAGAACGGAGCTGCTATCACTCAACCCTGATCGGCCGCTGAAAACGTTAAAGTAAATAAACAAAAGATAAATTTCTCACTGCAAGACAGAGTGACTGAAAGCTCCGTGGAGGGCATCTAGAAGCCCGGAAATGCTTAAGACACTAAGGGAAACTAGACTAATCCAACACTTGGTTCTTAAGTTGGTTTCATAAATTTTGGCAGAAAGTAGAGTTTTTGAGACTTTGACTGTTCATTAATACTTTGTGGTGACCAACCGGACACTCTCTGGAGAATTAACACTGGAGCGCATAACGTAAGATGTGGGTGTGAAGACCAAGCACCTAGACACTGACTTTTGATCACAATGCAAAAGCTAAGTGCTGGCTTTACAGTCACTGCTTTCCTCCTGGGTTACCAGGGTAACGTAAACCTTCTAACTCTGACTATAATGCATGGAAAGGGAATATACATTTGCTAAAGATTTTTAGAAATATTTTTCAGAGGAAAAAAAGTCAGTACACAAGCATAATAAAAATAAAAATCTAACTTTATGCCTTACCTTGTCAATTTTATCATTAAAAGTTGTTGTTTTTAACTTTTTCCAGCAGTTCATGTGAAATTCTACTTTACAGTATTGGCAACAGCTAATCCGTATAAAACCCTGGGGTTCAAAAATAAATAAATAAAATCAATACATTTAAAAAATATCTATGCCAATATATTCTCACAATAGCATCCATTGAGGTGACTATGGCTCTATGAGATATCCATATGGATAAATCTTATATTCACCAGCAGATATAACTAGACATAGCATTTCCCTGTGGTGTGATACACTTCTGCTCCCCAAAACCTGGCTGTGGCATTAGTGAACTTGACATTTTCATTTTTATGTCTGTCCTTCCTAATATATAAAATGTTGTATAAACATAATTTCATCTGCCCTACAGCTACTACTTTCTTAAATAAACTAAGTAACCATTCAGTTAGGTGACAAATCTGCCCGCACTTAGGTCTGTCATGGATAATTACACACAGGATAATCATACCAATCGCCTTTCAATTCTCATGTTCAAATTTTACAACACATTTAAAATGCGAGCAATCGGAGCAAATGATCCTTTTGCTTCCTGTGTCTCAGTGGCTGGAGGTGAACTGCAGCTGCCCAGCCCCTTCTCAGGCCACCAGCCAGCGACCCCCGCCACCTGCTGTGGCCACCAGTCAGCCACCCCCCCACCCCACCCTCCCGCCACCTGCTTTGGCCACCAGCCAGCCCACCCCCGCCATCTGCTTTGGCCACGTAAGGCAATACACACGTAGGGGACATGGAAGTGCCACCAAGCCAGAGAACACTTTGAGACACCTTTGCAATATAGTGAGTTCACTACTAACCTTAAAGTCTGGGTCAGTTAGGTATATCTGAATTTTGGAGTATCCACGGCACTTCTGATAGCAGCAAACAGCATCCGGCACTGGGGGGAACCTGCATTCTTCGACAAACTTCTCCAGCATCACCTACAACAAATTAAGAAAAATGACAAGTATTATCACAGCACCAACGTACCAAAAATGCTTGTGACTGCAAGAATGTCCTGCCATCAAACACGGTCAGCCTAGGACAATCTGTAAATGCTTGCTATGTGTTTCCTTTAAAAATGTTAATACAGTTGCAGGAAAGTTATCTTTAGAATTTCAGCAGGCATCTAAACATTACACTGTGGTAACTGTGGACCCTCACTTCATACTCTTCAGTTCGTAGAAATCTCCTCCAAGGCCTAAGAGAACTCACAGAAGGTGGAGTGGACCTTCGGGTGGTCTGAGCATCACTCCTCTGGAATCACGCTTCCAGTCAGCCTCTGAGGCGCTTTGTACTTGTATTTATACCCTGAGGAACTCATCCACCATACTGCAGCTCCAACAAGAGCCATGACACACCTGCAGTGCTGGCTTTTGCTTACATCGCTCCTCTGTCTCTATCCCCAGTGTTTACGACGACACAACAACTTAACACTCCTTGGCTTTGCTCTTCTCCGAGCAGCTTTCCTGAGCTGTAACTACTATAGCAGACAATTCACACAAGAGTATTGGAATATATTCGAACTCATGTTTGTTTTACCTCATCACGTTTTCAAGGTTCATCCAAGGGGTGACACGTGCCAGTCCTTTTTGTGTATCCACGTGACACGCTGGAGTCATTTCCCCTTTCGGCCTACTTTTGTAATTCTTAAACTCTCTCTGTGTTTTTATGTTATGTGCATGCGTGTATGCACACCATGTGTGTGCCTGGTGCCTGTTGGGCTCAAAAGAGATCACCAGACCCCTGGAGTTAAGGATGGATGTGAACTATCATGTCAGGGATAAGAACTGAACCCCAGCCCTCCAAAAAGCAACAGATGCTCTTAACCACGGGGCCATGGCTCCAGATCCCACGCCCTTCAGGCTATTACAGACCATGCTGGTATGAACACTCACACAGCAAGTTCTGTTGAGAACATGCTTTCCTTTTTCTGTACACTGGGGTGTACAATGGCTGCACCACCCAGTGACCCTGTAAGTCTGAGGAGCTGCCGGGCTATTTTACACGGCAGCTGCACCGCTCTATACTGCACCATCAGTGCTCTGCTGTTCCTATTCCGTGCTGCCGCCTAGTAGGTGCAAAGTAGCCTTTCACTCTGGTTTTCACTTGTATTTCCCTGATACTGGGATAACTGGCTACTTTCATACATTCTTTGCAGAAATAAAGTCTCACAACATTCACGTGGGTTACTCTTCTTGTAATGAATCCTTATGGCCCAAGGCAGGACTCTGACCTCCTGTCTCACTGACTGCAGTGGCCGTAACATAACTGTAATGCCATACTGAGGCCTAGGATGCACACTAATGTGCAACTCCACTGCTTCCTTGCCTGCTTAACCCTGTGCTCAGCACTTAACCCTCTGAACTTCAGCTTCCTCATGCTGAGACAGGAGTGATCTTGGTTCCCACTCCCAGGGCTGCTTTAAGGAAAACTGACATTGAACAGAAGGGTGACACACACACAGGCGCACTCAGGGCATCCAGGGAGGTGTGGATGGAGCACAGTGACCTCTGCCCTCTGATCCCAAGTCTCCACATAGATGGGCTCTCAAGCCAACATGAAATGCTTGAGCAAATAAAGTTACCTTGATTTTTTCTGGCTTAGATTCTTCAATAATCACATTACTTGTGGGCCAAGTTAGAATTCCGGGGAGACGATAAATTAAAGTCTTTGCTTTTTCAAAGTGATTAAGAGCTTCAAGAAATCTAAAGACATAATTGGGAAGAAAGAAGACATTAAAGATATGACGTAGTATTTTATTACACAGCAAAACTTATCAAGACCTCAAGCCTACTAAAGAAAGATCACAGCCGGGCGTGGTGGCACACACCTTTAATTCCAGCACTCAGGGAGGCAGAGGCAGGAGGATCGCTGTGAGTTGGGCCAGCCTGGTCTACAAAGCAAGTCCAGGACAGCCAAGGCTACACAGAGAACCCCTGTCTCTAAAAATAAAAACAAACAAAAAGAAAGCTCACATGATACATTGACAGACATAAATATTAAATGTAATACCTTTTAAACATTAAGGTGTTATTGTAACTTTCTGATGCAGACATGTAAATGAGGCATATCTATCTATGTCCTGGGATCCCCTACATCCCTGATCCCAACAAGACAGTAACAAGAAAGTAAAAGAACTTTCCTTAGTCTTAAAAATCAGCAAAGAGGTTGTAGGCACACACTAAGATAGAGATCCCAAGTATATCATGAAACTTCTTCTAAAAAGATTTGAGATTAACTAAGTATTTTAAATGATATTCAGTTATCAAGAGTTTTTCCTCTATAAAATAATCTAAAATAATGCAAGGGTCCAAACACACTTGTCTCAAGTCCCAGGCCTATATCATGGGCCACACAGCCAACTTGGGGAGCCAAGACTGAGAAACAGGAAACACTGCAAGAACACCACAGTGAACGCAGAGCGAGCATGTCAACTACAGGAAGGTTGGAAGCCTCTTAGCCTGACTCCTAGTCTCTGAGCATGTCAACTCCTCATTGCCTATATGCCTCGAGGACGCCAGTGCCGAAAGCAAACCACACAGAAAGTGGCAAAGCCGCAGCACAATGAAACCGGAGCTCGGATTCCCAGCACCCACATACATGTCCAGTGCATCAGCCCAAATCTGAAATCCCAGGGCTGGGGGAGGGGTGGGACAGTGAAAAGAGACAGGTGGCTCCCAGGGCTCACCAGCCAGCCCAGAGCAGTCGAAACAGCAAGCTCCAGGTTCAGAGACAGACTGTGTCTCAAACACTGAGGTGAAAGGAAGGACCAGAGAGAGAGCCAGAGGGCTCAGAGGATAGAGGCATTTCACACAGAGCCTGGTGCCTAGAGTCTCCTGGAACCCATGTGAACACGGATGCACAGAGCTGAACAGGTTGTGGCTGAGGTCACATGATGTACTGTAGCACACACACAGAAACATTTCATTAGAGAAAAACTGTGGATGTGGGTGGGGTGATGCATGCTGTTAATGCTAGCACTTGGGAGGCACACGCATCTGTGTGAGTTCAAATCTTGCCTGATTTACATAGCAAGCTCCAGACCAGCTGGGGTTATATGCTGAGACCCTAAAAACCTAAAATAAAATAAAGCAGAGGCTGGACAGATAGTTAGTGGCTAAGAACATTTGCTGCTCTCACAGCAGGTGAGGGTTTGGCTCCCAGCATCCATGTGGCAGCTCACCACCACCTGTCACTCCAGCTGCGGAGGATCTGACGCTTTCTTCTGGCCTCAGGCACTGCATGCATGGGGTGCACAGAATTACATGAAGGCAAAACCCATACACATAAAATAAAAATAAAATATATCTTTAGCCAAGGGGGGGTGGTACACACATTTAAGCCATAGCACTCGCGAAGCAGAAGCAGGAAGATTTCTTTGAGTTTCAGGCCAGTAGGGTTGCACAGGGAGACCATATCTCAAAGCAACAACAACAAAACAGTAATGTTTAAGTAACAGGAAGATCTCCAGCCCACATGTAAGCACACGTACGCCCGACCCCCGGCCAAGCCCCTTCTATACACGAGTTAGCCATCAGAGACCACCAACCTGTGCTTACCACGGTCTCTACTGACCTGTTTTTTTTCAAGTACACCTTTCCTATTCCACAGTAGGCCAAGCAGTCAAGCCCCTCATTGGGATAGTGTTCGATGATCCTTTTAAACTGGTTCTCAGCTTCAGAAAGCTCCTTCAAAGGCAGCAAGAACAGGCACTTACATGCGAGAAAGGCTCAACTGGTGACCTCAAAGCCGAATCTTGTCTAATTTTAGAAAAGCTCCTTGTATCAGGAAGTTCCTACTGTAAAGTTTTACCTTTTATATTTCTTATTTTCGTATAAATTATATGAATTTCTGATCAACGTGGCACTCGTGGAAATTCAGAGATAACAACAAAACCAACCGTGCTGAGAACAGAGTGCCAAACAACAGACATCTGCTAGAATGTGCCGGCCTGCTGTCAGTACAAACAGCAGCAAGTTCACGGCTTAAAAACAACTGATAG
This sequence comes from Acomys russatus, assembly GCF_903995435.1. Taxonomy (NCBI): domain Eukaryota; kingdom Metazoa; phylum Chordata; class Mammalia; order Rodentia; family Muridae; genus Acomys; species Acomys russatus. Next base: position 73,005,888 of record NC_067144.1, on the reverse strand, counting down.
TGGGGTGCAGGGGCGCACACAGGTAATTCTAGCACTGGGGGAGGTGGAAGCAGGTGGATCTCTGTGAGTTCGAGGCCAGCCTGGTCTACAAAATGAGTCTAGGACAGCCAGGGCTACATGGCTCCCTTGGAGGAGCTGCCATTCCAATGACATCACCAGGATGCTTATAAGGCGAGAAAGACACTCTGCCCCATGTACGAACTTAACAGAACATAGGGGCCGAGCCCCAGCATTCTCAGCAATCTCCATTGTGATCTCTATGCTTTAGATAAATTCTGTTTTTGAAAGAAATAAAACTGAAAAGATTCACACTTGTGAGAAATAACAACCACCACATTGTGACTGAAGAGAAAGCCAGAACAAATGGAACTTCTGCTGCCTTGAGGTCTGTTCCAAAGGAGGCATTCCAGGAGTGCTGCAGAGGAATGCTGCACACGGGCGTCAGGGGCCTTCTTGCAAGGCAGTTCCAGGGAGAGTTACAGACAAGTGTGGTGTGGTGGTGACTGTGAGCAAAGGACACTGCACATGTGCATTGACACCCTGAAGAATTAAAATATCCCATTTAACCTTCTGAAAAGAAAAAAGGAGGGTACTAGCTTGGTGAGAATCTTCTGAATGTGTAAGTTCCACTGTACTTTTTTCCCTTTAAAATAGCTTCACTATTTTTACAGTAAATCATAGCTACAACTTCAATTTTGATAAAGCAAACATGTTATTCTATGATAGTTAAAAATATAAAGTCTTGTTTCCAACTAGCTATTAAAAAAGTGGAATCAGACAGGCAGTGACGGACGACAACTCAGCTGCCACATGAAGAACAAGGGTAAAACCTTGGAAGTGAATCATAAATTCATTTTAATTAAGTGATAATTTAAGCTCTTGGGTAACTAGAAAAGTGTAGGACCCAGGCTGGCAGAAAGGCTATATTACACAGGTGTGTTATGTGAGGCCATTTTTGCAGACATGTCCTATCTACAGGCCACATGTAGACAAGGACAGCTATAAATACAGCCACATACAAAATTGTACAGTTATCCAATATTGAGATTTTTTTAAAAACTCAATTTCTCGCTGAGATGTGAAAAAAGTTGAACACATCTGCAAGCATTTCAGCTTTCACCATGGAAACTAAGACTGTAAAACCAAACCACACTCTAAGTAAGCATCCCAAGAAAGCATAGGCATTTAAGCAGTACAGACCCCTGGAGTCACACATCACTGTTGGAGGTTGGTCTGGTATATTTTGATGCTAATTACTGCTTGCTGTCTCTGTGCCCCACCTATACTTTGCCAAGAGCCTAAGCTGTTTGACCAATAAAAGGTCATCACACCTGAGCAAATGGGATAGGCGTGGCTAAGGGTCCAGGGCTTGGGGAGACAGAGAGGATCTTGGGAGGAGAAGCGTGACTGAAGGCAGCTGCACCATGGGTTAGGTGTAGGAGAAGCACATGGCTGGTGTGGAGGGAGGATTTGGCCCAGATGATGATAATTAACACGTATCTGGGATTATGGATGGGAGGTAGCTTGATAGAAAGCAGATGGCATGGGATTGGGGAGGTATGGATGCCTACCCCAATATGGGAAGTGGTTTTGGGGATTAATATGTGCTATTTTTAAATATAACAGGTGTCTGTGTCTTGATTGATTGCTAGTGGGTTAGAAAATATTGCCATAATAATAATTATAGGCCTAATAATAAACATTATCAGGCATGAAATAACTGCAACATATCAGGAGCTCAGCTCCAGGAGCTCACGCCACCCAGGCCTGAGCCCCATCAGCAGCGTCACCTTCATTTTTTATTTCTCTAATAAAATAAAATCACATTATAACACTGACAACCTCCCTAGGCCCATTCCACTATTTGTGTTTGTTTTGTTTGGTCTGGTTTTTTTTTCAAGACAGGGTTTCTCTGTGTGGCCCTCGCTGTCTTGGACTCACTCTGTAGACCAGGCTGGCCTGAAAGAGATCCACCTGCCTCAGCACAAGTGCTGGGATTAAAGGCGTGCACTGCCCCCCCCCCCCAATTCTGTCACTATACACAATGGCTACTTTATGTGACGTAGAGATGGTCTGGGGCACTTTCACTATTACAGACTATATGCTTGGATATCCACACAAACTATAACGCGCTGCTAGTCACACGTGCAATAGAATCACAGTGCTGATTTTCTCCAGCTTGCCCCGCCCCTCGACACTGTATTTTTTAAAGTGATCTATCCTGATATGCTAAATTTTACTTTTAAGTTCATAAAATATAGACTCCTAGCGACTGCCAAGTACAGCCTTTTCCAACTAGCAATACAAAGAGAAATGTCTTCCCTGGAGACCGGGTCTTAGTCCAGGCAGGTCTCAAGCTTAGGACTCGGGTTTGGTTCATGCCTGGGATTACAGGCATGAATCATCGCCCTGCCAAACTTTCCTCTAAAACAGCCCATCTGCCTACGTATGCCAGTATTCAGAGGTAGGAAAGAGGATGTCACGCTTGAAGCCGAATGGTAGACAGCAAGACCCTGTCCAATGTCCCCACCCCAAAAAAACCCTAACTTAAACCCAGCTACTTCTGTCTTTCAAGAATGAGCCAAAACAAGGAAACAATTTTAACCCCCACGCCCGCCCCCTGTAATCAATGTCATATTCCAGTTGTTTGTCTCTTTATAAGCTTACCTCAGGCCGTCCTATTCCAAGGAGAGAAATAGCCAGTCCATAGACTACTAGTACATAGTTAATCATAGCCAGGTTCAATTGCTGTCAATGAAAGCACACCAGTTAGTAGTCTGAACATGATCTGGTCGGCCCGCACCAGGGTAACTGTGTAGCTTCAGCAGGAGCACAATGACATCTCTAACTCAGAACAAATGAGTTAGAAACACGGATACAAAATAAGCTGCCTCTCTCTCACGGCTTCTAACACAGGGACTCAGTGTCTCAGGAGACAGTTCACAGTGAGTGAGAAAGGCTGCATGCTATTGCATGTAACAAGACTGGAGGCAGACTGAAGCGCCTGCTCACACAACCTTGTTTAAGACAGAAAGAAGTCCAAACCCTAAATTTGACAAAAGCCAGGGGCTCAACCTACACGATACCCAAGGAGTGAGCACCCACATGGAGCACACACTAACTGGGAGCACCGCTTGCTTCCCACACGGAGGAGTCGCCTGATCTCACAGGTCCAGGGGCATTACAGAAGTTAAGGCCAGAACCTCTTGTAAACCCATCTGAGGTGAGTTACTGCTGCTAGAGAAGTGACCGTCCAGGCAGGGCTGGGGGAGCAGCTCACAACTATCTATAACTCCTGCTCCAGGATCCGACACCCTCACACAGATGCGCATGCAACACAAATAAAATACATCACTAAAATACAATGCCACCAAGCATGCCTTTATCTTCTGAGGATCCAGGCCATTGAGCAGCTCCGTGAAGGCCTGGGCAGCGCTGCGGCAGCGCTGCTCCAACAAGGCTGTGTACCCATCCTGAATCAAGCTCCTTAGCATCTTCATGATGTTAGCGAAATCCTGGAGGGAAATTCAGTAGGCCATAAATTTATGACGGTAAGTTGATCAATAGTAAGGAAAAGTTTCAAAATATTAATTACATTTCTTTATTTTGTGTGCAGGTGGATACAACTGTCATTACAGGCACATGGAGGTCAAAGGAAACCTATACACCGAGCAATATCTAAGCAAATACACTGAGCAAATACCTAAAATACCCCCTTATAATGAAATTCTCTTGTCAGCAGCATACTTTTAAAAGGTACTATGTCACCACATTCACCCTAATGGGGTTCCTGTTCATGACAAGAAAAGGTGGCTCATTTTAGTAGATCTTGTTGGTTTTCCAGGCCCAGCACAGTATTTTGAAGTTTTAACAGACTACCAAGACCAAGACACCACTTCCACAGGTGAGTTTTGCAGCTGGACACACGAGAACAGGCACTCTAGGCACTGATCACGCTCAGATGTCTAACACCCGTCACCCTGCCCTGAAACAAATCTTAATTTTAAGCAAAAGTTTTAACTCCAGTTCTGCTTAGCATGTACGCATGTATCAGGATATGAATCAGTAGGTTACGATCAAAAGCAAAGACAAAGAAAAAGCTAAAATGAAAGGGACCGGCAAAGCACCCTCACACAAGCACACCTTGTGAGCTGGTGATATAATGTGCACGCTATCACTTACACTTGTGCTTTAATTGCATGGCAATGGGTGTAAGAAGTTACAAAGTTCCATACAGATTGGAGGTTAAGACTACAATAAGCCATGCTGCTGTAAGCCAGCCAGTTGGAGAGAAAAGACAAGGTTTGAGGGTGTGACATTACAGAGACCGAGACGACCTCATCCCATGGGGATGCCCTGGTGACACACATGCAAATCCTCCCAGTGATTTCTATGCAATAAACCCAGTATAAGAGATTTCTCCTCCCAAGGTACACAAGGAAAAAGCGGCCTTTGTGCAAACACCATGCTGATAATGCTGAAGACACAATGTACAGCCATATTTAGAGCATGAACTTAACAGTGTAAAAAATGCTTCTCCTCAAAATAGCCATTATCTGCTTTATAGGAACTGATCTGATTTTAATTGCTTTGTTACTTGAGAAAACAGATCAACAAAGCTAGACAACTGGAAATTATTTCCCTCAATACAGTCCACCTTAGATTCTTTGGACTGAATGTTCCCATTGAGGAGGCTAAACGTCTCACCACAAACTCGATTTTCTCATCGTGACTCTCATGTATGTTTAACGAGTCTTTGTGTCTTCAAAGCCTACTGCCTGCTTCAAGTCCTCCAGGATTTTTAGACTCAGTAAAATCAGTTAACACATAACTCAAACCTGTGACAAGTTCTAAACACCTGTATGCAAAAGTTTGCTTCAGCAATATGCTTTAAGTAGATCTAAAATGACAAAATCTGTAACTGACCCACATATTTAGAAGAAAATCCTCAGCCATATTAATACGCTGTTTTCATCACCAAGTGACTTAAGAGAATGTGCGTACAAAGCGTACTTTGTTTATAGGTGGCATTTATCTGGCTTACGTTAAATCATTCAAAAGAAGAGATGGCTCTAATGATTTTTACAGTAGGCAAAATAAAACTGCAAGCAATTACTTTATTAAATACTTAAGAAACTTTTGAAGTTACAATTATTATTAAATCTTTGAGAGACAATTTGCTTTTATCGCAGAAAAAGCCTTCTCTCTTACCTGGTGCACAGCTCTGGAAGATTTTGAAAACTGTTTCTCCAAAATGTTTTTCAAATCTACTGGTAAATTTGCTTGTGAATTGGAACTGAAGAGGAAAAGAAAGCATGTTGAAAAATACTGTCAAGTAAAGCAGATCTACTTACATAAAGAAAAGAGTGCATTTACGGATGCCACTTTAAGTACGGAGTAAACAGATAAACACCCAATTTCCTGAACCAAAATAGTCAACATGCTGATTCTTCCCCGAATTATAACTAAATCCACAGCAGCCACCATCAAAATCCCTGTAAAACTAAGAAGAACCAACCTGGGCTTCTCTGATTCACTGTTTCGTGATTTTTGTTTTCCTTTATGTTTTGGAGGCTGACCTGTGAACATAAAAGCATTTGTTTCTGAAGCTGGTACATAAAACCTGTAAAACTGTGTTTGTCAACTGGACTGCAAACAAAACAAAACAGAACAACAAACCGCACAAACACTGGAAGAAGAGTTAAAGAAGCCAGTGTCTGCGAGTGCAATCAAACAATTCAGGACAAGGTGGTGACGGTGCAGGGCTGTTAGGACACTTTAAAACTATGGCAGTTATTGTCTGGGTCTGTAGGCAACAGTTCCTGTTTGCAGGCAATTACCAACTAGACTGGAAGAAACACAAATAACTTTTAGTAAGCAACCACTACAAAAAAAAAAATGCTAAGTTGCCATTGTTATATTAATTTCATAGTTAGTAGTTCCTCTCTGGCTCACAGAAAGGAGAAAAATCACATTAGCTAGAATATTCTGGAAATGCTGTTTAGTTTTTGAAAAAGCAAGACGCGAAAAAGCCCAAGACTAGCATTTGTTTCAGAAATACTAAGGAAGTATGTTATCCAGAGAGTTCTGCAGGGTAGAAGAACAGGCAGGGTAGAAGAGCAGAAATGAGCGACAAAAGTAGAGACTAGGGGGCAGGGGCTGGTCTGTAACCTGCTCCCCACCCCCCACACAGATCCCCCCAACCCCCCATGCAGATCCCCAGCTCTGTAAACCAGTCTTTATTCCACTAGCACGACCAAATTATTGCTTCTTTCAAGGAGGCTCAGAAGTGACATACTCAAGGCCGTGTTAGAAGACTTAATATGGTAAAGGGACAGGGTATCCGTGACAGAAGGATGGAAAGATGGCAACAGACATATCAGATGAAGGGAACAGAACTGTGATGTCTTCCAGCATAAAAGCATTCTAGCCAGGCCTGGTGGTGCACACCTTTAATCCCAGCACTCGGGAGGCAGAGGCAGGCAGATCTCTATGAGTTCAAGGCCAACCTGGTCTACAAAGTGAGTCCAGGACAGCCAAGGCTACACAGAGAGATCCTGTTAAAAAAAAAAAAAAAGCATTCTAGAAAAGTGGGGTTGTGTTTTTGTTTTTTTTAAATGATGGGATTTCTTTATTTACATTTCATGTGTGTAGGAGTTTTGCCTGCATGTATGTGCACCACATGTGCCTATTGCCAAAAGTGATAACACGCCTAGAACTGGAGTTACCAATGGTTGTGAACCACCATGTAGGTGCTAGGAACTTGATTTCTGCTGGGAGGGCACTGACAGTACTACGGAAGTGTAACTCTTGGGGCCTCAAGTTCTTTGCCTGAGTATACATGCCGATGGATGGACAAGACTCAAATTATTTACATGTGCTACCTAATAAGAACTTCTTACAGACTTTTAAAGTGTTGTCCTAAAAGGCATTTCACATGCTGTTAGACTACACTAGGGGAGACAACAGCCTGAATTCCCAGTGCTCCAAGTTTAACATGCTAACCATACAGAAACCCCTGGCACTGCGTGACTACATAGAAATGAAGGCCAAGAGGAGACAGAACTGCAGGCAGGAAAGACAAAAATGGATGACAGAAGCCAAACAATTGAGAAGAAAAAAAAAAAGCAGAACAAGAGAAAAGTGCATGATGGGATGGTGTACTGACTGCAAGGCCAATCAGCTCATCTCTAGAGCCCTGCAAGCAATGCCGTGGAGGCTCGCGGTTAATCGCTGCTGCATGACGGAACTTCCAACCACCAAAAGAATCTGTATGTTCTTAGAGTCAGCCGTAAGAAGCAGAGAGTTACACAAACCCACTGTGGGGAGGTTTTCATCAGAACACAGCACAGAGCGAGACCCCGTCTTCAGACGAGCACATGCGGACAACCCACGCAGTTAGACCGAGGCAAGGTGTGGGGAAGTGAGGCACCGCTCTGTCTGAACACCCTGCTCTGTGCAAGTCAAGGGTTGGAGACCAAATGTTAGGACGTAGGACCTTCAAGGCAGAGCTCAGGTCACGCATGACATCAACACCTGTAGCTGCTCTGCCCCTTCCACCACTGAGCACACAAGAACACAGCTGCCTGTGCACCATGAAAAGAGCTTCATCAGACAGTTAGTGTGCTAGAAGCAGGACCCTGGGCTTCTCACCTACAGAACAGACTACCCGGTTTTGTGGTTTCTCAACAAGGCAAAAGCGCCCCTGACAGGGTCAGAAGCGCATATTCTGACATGAAAACAACGAACAGTATTTCTTATATATGAAAGGCAGATCCAAGCTTGCCGTGGTAGCTCAGGCCTATAATCCTACCATGTGACAGGGTCTCAAAAATCAAAAGCAATTACTGTTGTAATAAGGAAAAATGACTTAAAAAAGAACTCTTGCTGTTACACAAGATAGTGATTAAGAACTCTCCATTGTAGAAACAATGGCTGAAGGAAAAGCAATGTATTTGATCTTTACTTTTACAGGATTTATAAAACTTGAAATAAACATTCAATGTCTTCTGCTTGCTTGTGTGTTCCTGTTCATCTGTGTGTGGAGGCTAGCGGTCAACACTGGGTGTCTTCTTCAATCGTGTTCCACCATAGTTTGAGACAGAATCTCTCACTGAACCTGGACACGTCTAGTCAGCTACCTTCCTGCCCCTGCCTCCCCAGTGGTAGTAGTACAGGCTTATGCCACTATACCTGCCTTTTACATAGGTGTTGGTCCGTATGCTTGTGCAACAATCACTTTACCAACTGTATCAGTTAACCTTGGCTGTCAAGCTGACTAGATCTGGGATCAACTAACAGACAAGCCATTAGGTGTACTTGTAAAGGGCTTTCCTGATCAGACTGTGCAAAGCCACGAGACCCACCCTAGGTGTGGGCAGCACCTCCCTGTGACAGTCAGAACAAAGGGACTTTGCTTGCCTTCGTGTTGCCTCCCGCCACGCTGGCAACTTCATCTACCTTGTTGCTGCCTCCGCTGTTGCTAATACTAACACTGTTCACTAACACTAGAAGGCAGCTTCTCCAGCCATCCAAGGTGCATGGGGACCAGTGGCTCTCCAGGAATCCTGCAGCCTTCAGCTGCAGACTGGAACTGCTGAGGCACTCAGCCTGTGCAGTGTGAGGGCAGATGCTGGACTACCCAGACCACATCAGGTACCTCCGTGTAGTAACAAATCCCTTTAGCACATAAGTCTCCCCAGCGGATCTGCTCCTCTAGGGAACCCTGTACGTCAACTGAGCCATCCTCCTAGCCCTCAATGTGGGCTTTACTTCCTGCTTATGAACATATGTGCACACATTCATGCTGCATGCATGTCTGTTTGCCATCTGAGTACCTAGTACCTGACATAGCATGAGAACACCGTCAAGCCCCTGGACTGCAGTTACTAAATGTGCTGGAAACTAAATCCTCTGCAAGGGCAGCACGTGCTCTTCCTCTCCAGCCTCCTCAATGCTTTCTTGAAACAGAAACTGTTGTAGTTCAGTTTCACAAAGTCCCCAGGGTAGCAGAGTGAGGATGCTGTGAAAAGCTTTAAGAAAGTGGGACCCAGGGCTGGAGAGATGGCTCAGAGGTTAAGGCACTGGCTGCTTCTCCAGAGGTCCTGAGTTCAATTCCCAGCAACCACATGGTGGCGCACAATGATCTATAATGTGATCTGACACCCTCTTCTGGTGTGCAGGTGTACATGCAGCCAGAGTACTGTATAAGTAATGATAAATAAATCTTTAAAATAAGAAAGAGAGAGTGAAATAAAGAGAGAGGGTGGGGGAGGAAGTAGGAGGGAGCCAAGGAAAGGCCTCATGTCACATCAGGTGCTCTCCTGGAGGAGCTGTGGGCCTCAGCCTTGTCTTTTCTCTCACTGCTTCCTGTTCAAGGACACGAGCATTTGCTTAATACGCACTTCTGATGTTACCACCACCTGCAGCCCTCACCAGAACTAAGGCAACATAGGCAGCATGCTTTAGGGACCTCCAGAATCTTGAGTAAAGCAGGCCTCTCTTTTACATCGCCGCTGACCTGCATCCTGTGTTTCACTGAGCTGATGAACAGGTGACTCAAAGTACTGTTACTGCTTTTCAGCATTTGACATTACTGAAAGCACCGCCACGTGAAAGAACTGGAGGAAAACCCAGTGAAGCCTGAACAAGCTTTCAGGCACAGAGGTCTGAGAGGCAACAACGAGTAAAAGACTACTCACTTGGAGGTGGCAGAAACTCAGGATGACAGTCACAATCGTCTCCCTTCAGAGCCCCATCTGCCACCTGCCCGTGAAAATAACACCAGTGAGGTTTTAAAAGACAACACAGCCAAAGAATCAGCAGTCACACAGAATTTAACTGGAATATGGTCAAGCACCTAAAATATACAGCCGGTTCTGATGCCTAACCGTATGAGCAAGCGTGATGATGACTGGCAATGAGAAATGGGGATAAATGACAAGGTCTCAGGCAATCCTCTCTCTGATGCTCGGCTGACGCCCCATGTAGCAGTTGCTGAACAACGCCTGTCTGCTTCTCCCTCTAACTGAACGAAACTTTCCGGACATTCTCTGTGTTATCCACAAAATGACTACATATACGGTTTAGGAAAATTCCCTTCTCTGCCTATCACCCAACCAACATCAACCTCCCTTTATTCTTTTCTTCAAAGCTGGAAGCCAAACATAAATATGAATTCAGCTTTTCTATACCACAAGTCTGAAGAAAGCTCAGACATATGCACCTAACACATCTGCTCACAGTCAGGATAGAGACCTTGTGGTATCGGGGGGGGGGGGGGGGGGGATCAGACCAAGACACTTGCAGCACACAGCACTGAGTTAAGGGCTGGGATCACAGCTGCCAAGGACAGCCAAGTGACAGATATACCTTGGGCAGAGGAACCAATTAGGAGCCCAACAACAGCAGTTGGGTGCAGGGTTGGCAGAACATCAAGTAACCACTATACTGCAGGCAAGAGAAGAGGAGAGAAAAGCCTAAGTCACTGTGAAGAAAGCAGCGGAAACTCAACTGCTAGACTTTCCCGTCTCTTGCTCCCAGGAGACTGGCTGAGAGACAGCAATGAAGGACAAGCAGGCAGAGCTAACTGGCAAGACAGCATCTGGGAAGCTGTCTGACTCTGAGGTAAGCCATGTGGCACTAAAACATTATCTTTATGTAGTGATGTGGAGAGCCATCGTCTTGGTATCAACAAAAATTGCATGTGTCACCAAAACATCTGCCACCAAAGTGTCACTGTGAAAGCAAGGCTGTGCGTACTAGAAATAATCACAGATTTTAGCTAAGCTTACCTTCAGATTCTGATTGCCACCACTTGCCATTCTGTACTTAGTTTTCCTGAAACCTCTTTCTGTTTCCACAAAGTTAAGGGATGTTCTAAAGGCAGGTGCTGATGAATGTCTAGGTGTGTACGCCCTGGAGGTGACAAACAACAACGGGGTCGTGTCATTCCCTCACTGACGTCATCTGCAGTGCTTGTTCAGACAAGGCCAAGTGTCACGTTCTGGAAAGAGCTCCACTACTGAGACGGGATTTACACACCACCAGTACTTTTAATCTGAAATTAAGCTAAAACTAAGAGTGGTTCACGACAAGTGTTTCTGGTTCTGATAGTAAAGTAACTAAATCTATGTGCTTTAACAGCTTTGACATCTGATGCACCTTAACAAGCCTTTTAAAAAGTTTGAGCTGTTTTAATTTTGATTCCATTTCTTATTATTTTTAAATTTTCAAACAGTCTATTTTGATCATATTCTTTCCCCTCCCCAATCCTGGCTACTGCTTCTTTACCTGTAAGCACACGCAAGTCTATCTGAAGCCTTTGAAAGACATCAAGAAGCTGGAAGTCATGTGCCAGGATGGAGGAAAAGGCACAGGCTCCATCCCAGCAACTCGCTGGCCACACTGGTCCTCACTCAAGCTTTAAAATCTTATTTTACTCTTTCCCATAGATGTAGGCTAGTAATATATATGACATATACTATACATATATATTTATTTCCATGAGGTTAAGTAAAATAACAAAACAACGAACCAACGTCTAAGTCACATGCTTTTAAGATACTAATTCAAATGTGCAGTCACACATGCACAACACTGACACTTGTGAACACATTCCACTCATGCACGTGCGCACTCTCGTTCTCTCTCTGTCTCTGTCTCTCTCTCTGCAAATCAAGCCTCTCTTCCATGCTAACTGGAAGCTGCACTATGTGGCTGAGTACCCAGCTCAGAGGTAGAGCACCTGCCCAGCATACACACGGCCCTAGTTTGATTCCCAGCACCATTTAAAGTTGCTATTAGCTCTTAAATTGAAAAGCACAGTGATTCTTAATTTCACAGGACAAAGCCTTTCCAAGCAGCAGCCACTGACCTGGTGTTAACTCACCTGCTTTCATAAAAAGCTTTAATTGGATTCTTATTTGATGTCCGACCTACAAAAGCCAACCACACACACAGGGATCAATGGACTGGCACCACAGATGTTAAAAGATTTAAAATTTTTCTGCTGATAGTTGAAAACATTAAAGTTTAAAAGCTGAAAACTAAATCCTAGCACTTTTACAATTTAGATGCTTTTAGTATCAAGGTGTCAACAAACTGCTCCATGATCCTGTCAGATGCCCCATTACATGTGATGGCTGATAGGTTGTCAGCAACACATGAACATGAACCAGCAGCACCTGTCTCAAGGAGCTCACAATCTCAGAATCACACTCTGCTGGATACACAGAACTGCCCCGCTCTGCAGACACCAGACACCCAGAGGAAAAAAATAATAGGAGAAAGGTCTACATGCTGGAAGTGGAGCATAAGGAATTCTAAGTGTCAGAGAAAGAAAGCAAGGGCGGGATGCGTGTTAAGTGAGAACCTGCAATTCAGTCAGTTTCTGCACAGCCAGTTTCTGAGATAGATGACAGGTAGGTAGGTAGTAGGTAGGTAGGTAGATGATTGACTGATAGCTAGATGATCAACAGATATATGATTGATAGATAGATGGTGGATAGGCAGATGATAGACAGACAGATAATAGATTAACAGAAAGATGCATGGATGACAGATAGATAGGAAGATAGATGGCTGATAGGTGGTAGATGACTGACAGACATGATGGATACATAGATGACAGATAGGAAGATAGATAATATAGATGTTAGATAGATGGGCAGGTGATAGGTGATGATGCTCAACATGCCGCATAATTAGTTGTAACACTGGTGCTAAAACATCAAGCAACACTAAAGGGCCTTTTCTTAGGAAATTAATAGAAGAAAAACAAATTTCTTTTAAAAACTTATCAGAAAGTACAGGAAGGAGTATTTTTCTACAGAACAAATAAAACCTTGATTAGTGTTTCAAACATACAAATGACTTTCAATCACCCAGAAGCAGAAAATCTGAGTGACTTCCCCAAGACAGCATAGCACATGTACAAACCACCTGAGGATAGTGCGGCCCTCCATTAACCCAGGAAATCCACTTTCAGAAGTCTTAAAGGGAATGTGACTGTAACCAAAAGAATCTTAGGTGAAATACCTTGTAGATCTTCTATTTGTTTTTGTAACTTTACATGCTGCTGAATTAGATCCTTGATTCCCTCAGGGTCATTTTTACAGAGTTTTTGAGCTTTTATGTTTGCTTGCAGGGCCCAGTCATGTTCCCCCAGCATAGAAAGAGCATCACAATAACGATAATGACCCTGTTCCAAAAAGATAAATTTAATTTTTCTCAAAAAATATGCTAGGTTAAAGAAGATAAGAAAAAATATTTTGGTTGAAATGGATTAGTTTAGGCCTATCAATAAAAAAATATTACTATCCCAGAAAATAAAGTGGCTTATGAACTAAGTAAAAAGTTATAAATAAGCATGTAATTTTAAATAATTAACTAGAAACCATTGTGTTTTTTTTTAAACCATTGTTTTTTAAGAGACTTTTGAACCCTAGAAAAGACTCTAACTCCTGTTATAGTTCGAATAACATATTTTACTACATGAGGCTTAACAGTCATTAGTTATAGGTAAACAACTTAATTTTTTCCAAAACATTTGAAATGCAGACAGTCTCTGAGCCATGACATGCCCTCCACTTTGGAAGTCAAATGGTTCCAACAGCTGGAAGGCACCACCAGCATGCCCGCCATTTTGCCAAGGTTTCCAAGTGAGGACTGTGGCTGAGCTACCTCTTAGCTCTCTCCTCCCTTTGATCTGCTCTGAGTTATCTCTAAATACAGTTTCTGAAAGCCACTGGTATTGCTGACTTGTAATTCCAATGTTAAGGATTTTAGTTGTTACAAAACCCAAAGTCGTTTCTGGCTCCAAACATTAACTTTGTACTGTGGAGATCAAGGGCTCAATAAGGCCCTCTTCACGTTACCCACACACCTGCTCCTGGCGCAGCCCAAACCTTCCTCTAACTCACCAGCAAACTAAGCTGGAACCTGCAACAGCACAGGAGCCAGGCAAAGAACCCGACTTCATGACACCTCTGTCCACGTCTCTTTTTTTTACCACTTATTTACAGAGAGCATTTGTTTTAGCAAGAGGCCAAAAGATAACAAAGTCAAAAACAAAACAGTGTTCCTTTAGAGAACGTCAGTGGCATGTGCGAGCGGGGTCTGTGCTGTGTCCCGGGGACCTGTCTGTGAGCTCTGTCTAGCCTCAGGTCAAAGACGCTGAATCAAGTTGTGCCTGGTTAGACAGTGCTTGTCACGAAGGGCGGGTGCTCTGGACACCTGAGATTCCTCAGGGAAGCTACAAGGTCAGAATCCTACTTCTAGACACTGAGCAACTTTGGAGTTTAACAGAGTAAGCCATAGCTAGGACAAGAAATGATAAGACCACACCCTATACTTTCAGTAAATATTTTTTATCATGCCCCTACTGACCCACTACTCAAATATTCTACCCAGTCCTGTTTCCCAAACTCCTATAAAACTCAGTTCAACGCCTAATGACTGGCAAGGGTTTTCTCATATCTCTTTGAATTATGCTTAGATTAAAAGTGTCTCTTTATTAAAATCAATTACTAAAGTTCGGTTCTCCTTTGACCCTGGTTACTGATCACCACACTGCTTGCCTATCTCCGGTTCCTTCAGTAGAGGCCATCCCTCAGGGCAGAACCCTGACAATACAGTTGAGAGAAGGCGTGGCTGCGAGGCAGGGGACTGGCCAGGCTTCATTCAGGTCACTGTGATTGTCTACAGCAGGCAGGCACCTAGCCTCATCAGGACTTAGGGCTCCCTCAGGCTAACCACACAGAAAACCGAGGGCTTCTCTTCCCCTGGACGACAGCTGTTGGTTTTAAGGATCTTACTGCATAGGAAGAGCACATGCTCTTGATTTTTATGGTTTCAGCTAAGACAGAGTAACAGAGACAAGAAGGTAAGAAGTCAGGGCTTACAAAAGGACACCTGAGTGTTGGCCATAGAAGGGAGAGGAGCACCAAGCCTAAGCCTGCTCCAGCTGGCCTCAGCACAGCAGGAAGAGTACAGGAGACACACTGCAGGAACAGCAGGAGCCCATAGACAATCCCAGGCCTTCCTCAGGAGCATTAACTACTCAGAAGGTTTTGACTCAGTGGGGAAAAAATTAAAACTTCTACTACTTCTAAAATACTTGTAAGAGATCTTTAGGAAATCATCACCATGATCTGGATTTTAGTGCTAAGAATTCTCTCTCACACACTTGTTTTACAAAATACTTATTAAATACTTGCCAAATGCAAGTTGCAGTGATCAACAAAGTTCTATTTCAAGCAAGAATGGCAACCATCAAAGAACAGACACTGAGCACCCTCAACACAAGCACCAGCCAGGGCAGAATCCAGCTCCAGACAATCTGTCTTATCTAGAACACTCACTGTGTGTGGGAGCTGTGTCTCTGTGTAGGTCTGTTATGTCAGTGTGACTGTCTCTGCTGTGTGTCTCTGTGTGTGTGTGTGTGTGTGTGTGTGTGTGCATGTCTCTATGTCTGTCTGTTATGTCGGTGTGTCTGTCTGTCTCTGCTGTATGTCTGTGTGTGTGTGTGTGTGTGTGCATGTCTCTGTGTAGGTCTGTTATGTCAGTGTGACTGTCTGTGCTGTCTGTGTGTGTGTGTCTCTATGTCTGTCTGTCTGTCTCTGCTGTATGTCTGTGTGTATGTCCTGTGCGGCTTGTGTCTCTGTGCATGTCTCTTATGTCAGTGTGCCTGTTTGTCTGTGTTGTATACCTGTGTGTGTGTCCTGTGTGTCTGTGTCTCTCTGTGTATGTCTGTCATGTCGGTGTGTCTGTCTGTCTCTGCTGTATGTCTATGTATCCTGTGTCTGTGTGCACACATATCCACAGTGCCATAGTGCACATGTGGAAGCCAGAGGACAACTTTCAGGAGTCAGTTCTCTTCTCTCACAATATGAACATAAGTCATCAGGCTGCATGGCAAGTGCCTTTGCCTGCCCGTCAACCCCATTTAAAACAAATAAATAATTACATGATTTCATTTAATACTGTTTTTAAAATCCATATATTGATAGGCTAGTCAACTCATTTCCAACACAATCTAGTACTTGTTAACTTATTCAGCAGCAACAGTAGAGTGCCTGCCTGGGCCGCAACAGTCGCGGCGACTACGTGGCGGCACCTGAGGTTCCCTGTTCTATTGGTTTCATTTCTAATCTGTCTACTGCTCACGACAACTTTAATTCTAGTGTCAAGATAGTTTGGTTTCTAGAATAAATCACAGAAACTTTGCCTTAGAATGTTACTTGACTAGGCCCATGGTATATTAAAAAAATGTTCTATACTAAAAAGGGGAGAAAGGAAGAGGAGAAAAGAACAGGAAATGCCTACAAGGGTCAGGGTTGGTGTTTTCATGTGATGAGGAAACAGGTAACTAAGGGACCTTAAGTGAAGAATGACCAGTAAATGACCAGCTAGCCAATGATGAGGAAAAGCATTCAAGGTAGAAGGGGAAAAAAAAAGTGAAATGGGTCCTGCACGTTTGAAGAAAGTGAACAGGCCAAAGGGACAGCAGAGTCAATCAGAGAAAGAACGGCCAGAGTGAGGGGGGAAAGCAAGGGTATTCAAGAGTGAACACATCAGGTAAACCAAAGTACTAACTTTGATCAAGGAAAAACACCACATCCACCGATCGACTGCTTTATCACTAGACAATTCGGCAAAAAGAATGCGCTAAGACAGGCCAGGCAGAGACCAGTACCGTCAGCTACTCAGGAGAAAGTGGGAAGAGGACAAGGACAAGGCAGTGACGCCACAATCTCAAACAGGAAGGCAGAAGGTGGAGTGGGGAGAGCTCAGTGGCAGGCACATGGCCTCTAGGATCAGTGCCCATCACACCCACCCAACTAATTAATCAACTAATGCAGACACCAAAAATGAAAGTGAAAACGCTGCAGTAACTGGCTTTGTACATTTTACCAGGTGTAAATATGCAAAAAAAATTTCATGGGTGCATGCATATGAAATCAAGTAGCTATTGGGGCACATACACAAAGGACAAAGTCATGTTCTAAGGCATACAGATACTGAGCCCAGTACTTATGGGGTGAGTACACCATATGTCTTTCCAAGTAAGTTTTTAGCAATTCACACTCCGACCAGTTTACTGAATTCCTGCGAGTACTCAAAGGGTACCCCAGTCTCTTCAGCACTGTCACATCCCCTCTCGTCTGTGAGGCCCTGTACTCTACTCTGCTCCACTCGGTTTTTGGTTTTTTGTCCTCCTACAACTGTATTAGAAATAGTCAAGTTCCACACTTTCGAGAAGATTTATTTATTTATTATAACTATATATACAGTGCTCTGCCTGCATGTACACCTTCAGGCCAGAAGAGGCTATCAGATCACATACTATAGATGGCTGTGAGCCACCGTGTGGGTGCTGGAAGAGCAGTCAGTGCTCTTAACCTCTGAGCCTCTATCTAGCACCTCAAAAAGATTTTTTTTTACATTTAAATTCTTGTGTGTGTGTGTGTGTGTGTGTGTGTGTGTGCGCGCGCGCTTGGGACGCCAGAAGAAAGTACTGACTCCTCTGGAGCTGGAAGTACAAGCAGTTGTGAACAACCTGACTTGGGTGCAGGGACCCAACTCCAGTCCTTTGCAGGTAGCAGGCACTCCTAACCAGTCCTTGGTTTCTCATTTCTATTGGCCATTCACGGTTAGTTTTCTGTAAAAACTTACTCTTTTTTTTTTTTTGGTTTTTCGAGACAGGGTTTCTCTGTGTAGCCTTGGTCATCATGGACTCGCTGGCCTCGCACTTACAGCGATCCGCCTGCCTCTGCCTCCCGAGTGCTGGGATTAAAGGCGTGAGCCACCACGCCCGGCTTAAAACTTACTCGTTTTATTGGTCCACTTTCTTATCAGGTTTCTTACGTGCTTTAAGAGTACGCTGCACAGTCAGTATATGAATCCCATCAGTTACATATGGGATCTATATGACAAATGAGCTCATCCCAGCCTCTTAGCATGTCTCAACAAACACAAGTTCTAAGCTTGATACAGTGAGTTATAACCAAGTGGAGCAGCTTCTGCTGCTGATTTCCTCCCCCGTGTTACTCAAGAAACCTAGGGGCTGGGGGTGAGAGGGAAAGCCTGCATGCTGATGGACGTGCCTAAATAAAACGGGGTGAGAGGGGAAGCCTGCACGCTGATGGACGTGCCTAAATAAAGTAGAACTAAAACGTGGGAACTTTGCAATCCCTTTCTAATCTTGAGGCAAGAAAGATTCTCTCACTAATTCCCCCTCCCTCCCGCCCACTTCCCTTCCCTTTGACTCTTCCTTCTTCCCCTCCACCCATTATTGCTTCTTCCATTAACCCTTCTAACTCACTAGGAGGTGCTTTTCCACTCACCACCTCCCACAGCCAAGTCCTTGAACCGACAGTAAACTCCTGAGCCATTTCCTGGTGAGGCTTTGTAATGTCGCCCAGTATTTTTATGTACGTTATCCCACAGACCCATTTCCACACAGCAGTAAGGCTCAGGGGCTTGCTCGCTGTAGGGCACAGAGGAGGCCTACCTTTGGCCAGGTGTTCTTCAAAACAATGGCTCTCTTCCCGTCACTGAGCGCATTTCTAAGGAGAAAAACAGGAAATAAAACATTAGAGCATTTCATTCTGTTACTGCAGAAGTGTTATGTATCATGTGTCTACCTGTCACGAATTTTACATGAATATAGTGCAGTAAAAAAAATTAATCCATACAATAAATATCCAAATAGCAAAGTTAGAAAACACAGAAAAGCAAAACAAAAGGGAGTAGTCACCCAGAGCCCCACAACTACCTAGGTAGGACTCAGGCGCAGTATTTCTAGGGTTCCTCATGTATCCTCTCAGCACCTGTTAGACTCCTCATTCACACGATCTTCTGCACTGTTCTAGTCTTTTAACACAACTTCTGGCTGTCAACAATGCAACTGCTAAACCCTTCACACAACACATCAGTTAAGCGACATTGAGCGGAGCCGACTCTAGTGCAGTGGCTCTCAGCCTTCCTAGCGCTGCGACCCTTTAATACAGCTCCTCCTGCTGTGCTGACCCCAACCATACAATTATTTTAACTGCTACGTCACAGTTTTGCTACTGTTATGCATTGTTATGTAAGTATCTCAGGCAACTCTTGTGAAATGTCCACTGAACTCCAAAGGGGTTGAGAACTGCTGCTTTAGAACAAGAACCCAGTTACATCTGACTAGATGCTGCTTCTCCCAGCAGCTGCAGAACAAGGAGAGTGGATCTGCTCTGGCTGCTCTGTGGCGGCGCATACTAAACACAAAGTGTTAAACCATCAGATGCTGGAGGAGCCACGCCTTAGTCTGTCTCTGGGCATCTATCTTCAGTGACATTCCCCAACAGCATGTCTCACGAGTCCTCACCACACCCAAGAGGAGCCTAGCACCACTCACAAACGTCCAAACGCTAAAGCGCTAGTTCAGACATCCCACTCTCCCGTAAGCTCACATACTCTTTCTCACTGGCCTACGCACTGTATTTTCTCACTGTCCAACTCACTTAGTCTGTTTTTCACTTTCATGCTTTAAATGTCTGCTGTGAATTTACTGGCTCATCATATAGTCACATAAATCAATACATTGGAACGAATTGAAAAAAAAAAAAGAGGTAACTTATGCCAGACATTCATACCTACTATAGGTATACAGCAAAATATCAGAAAAGAAATAACCAAAATAACAAAATCTCCTAAAGATAGACAATTAGATTAACAGAAAAAGACGGAGGAATGGGCAGGTGACTCTACACAAACTGATCTGTGACAGAAGTGACAGCACAGGGCATGAGGCAAACAGACTGTTAGTAAGAGCCGCTCAAACACGTAGACATTCACAGAAATGTCAAACACCGCCTCATGCTCAACAGCAAAGCCAAGCTGGGAGGCTGGGAGTCCAGGTAGCAACGCTAATGTAAGGAAAGAAGCCACACTTCTAGGAGAAACACACAACACTCTGGTAGCCATAGAGCAAAGAGTATAAACACAAACAACAAGGACCTGCCATGAGGAAAATACCTGACAAACTGTATCATATTAAAGTGTGTGTGTGTGTATCTGTGTGCGTGTGCATTGTAGAAGGGAGGTCAAGTGTAGAGGTCAGAGAACAACTTAGAGGACGGAGTTCTTGCCTTCTACCACGTGCAATCTGGAGATTAAATCCAGATCTTCAGCTGGGTGGTCTAGACCCACTGAACCATTTCATTATTCCTAGAAGTAACAGTGGGGCTGGAGAGACGGCTCAGAGGTTAAGAGCACTGTCTGCTCTTCCAGAGGTCCTGAGCTCAATTCCCAGCAACCACATGGTAGTGGCTCACAACCATCTAGAATGTGATCTAGTGCCCACTTCTGGTGGGCAGGCGTACATTCAGGCAGAGCACTGTATACATAATAAATAAATAAATAAATCTTTTTTTTTTTTTTTTAAGGTAGCAGCTTTTGGTAACAAGAAAAAAAAAAAACCGGAAGTACTGAAAGGGCAAGCTACTCAGTGACTCACAACAAGACTATGAACGTGCCATAGAGACAGACATCCAGTATTTCATAAGAGCACATGCAAACAGTCACAAACATGAGAAACACTTACAAATGCAGACTAATCCTAGGTGTGCAGCCTCCACAGCCATCATGTCTGTGAAGTGAGGCAAGCAAATGAAGTGCTAGCGAGGACATGGGCTGGAGCTCTCCTATCCCGAGCAGACGGGAACGATGCCATCACAGGGCAGCTATGAACTACAGCAGAACACAGGCAAGCCCTGTCCTTGAACGCACACTCCACAGAACCTGATACCACTAACAGCCAAATACTAGAAGCTTACCATCGATGACACAATGGCTAACCTACGGTGTATTCATGCAGTCAGTTAATACTTTACAACCTGGGCCACCCCAGAACACTGCTGAGGGCCAAACACAGAAGAGCCACAGTCCACAATCCCATTTACACTGCATAAAGACAAAACTACCCAGTGGAAGTCTGGGCAAAGACTGGTCTGGAAGAGAGATGGGCAGTGACTGAAAGAACACGGAGTTGCTTGGGCTCTGCTGTGATTTGGGTGCTGTTTTCAAGTTGTATGACTTGTGAAGAAGATTCTGTCTACACCCTTGTGATAATATGTTTCCTAGGATATGTACTACTTTTTAAAAGATCACAAGAAATAGCTGGGTTTTTCTTCTGCTGGAGAATGTGATACTTGGCCTACAGCAGTCACTAGTCACCCTACCACCATAGGGGTAGGACGGCTGCTTTCTCACCAAAGCCATTCAGGCTGAAAACCTAGGCCCCAGATGACAGTGCTGAGGCCAGCACATACACCCTACAGCCACCATCTTCAGGGGCCTGGGCATTGCATTTCATCACCATTTAAGCCAGTTCAATTTGTCACAGGTGTCAAGTCCCTTCCTCCAAGCACCTCTGGAAACTGTCTACACCTGTTGTCTCTAGTTCCTCACAGTTAACAGCTCACACCAACCTTCTGCTCCAAGCCTTCTACCAACAGCTCCCCTAATTACTGAAAGAAGTTCATATTACTAAGTCCAAACTCATTCACATGTGTTGGCAGCCACACACTGCTGTCTTTTCTTACTTCTTTCCATAAAACCATCTCTTCCTGCCTTTCTAGACAAGGTTTCCCCCTTCTCTGTGAGATATCGAGGTTCAACGTGGCTCCTCTTTTCTCTTAGCCTGCGCTCTGGTAGAAGACTGCAAGGTTGTTTCAGTCTTGTGTACACGCTGATATCAACTCCTGCGGGCGCGTCTAAGAGTCCGCTCTGCAAGCTCTACCCTCTACCAGTTAGACCAGCGCCTGGGAGTCAAAGAATTCCAGTGTTCAGGCAAGAGTGAAACCTATCTTCTTAAGCAGTATCAACTACATCTCCAATTCTCTCTTCCTGGACATCCGTCCCAAACATGCCATCTACTCTTTTTAGTTTCACCTCCATACAATATTCCAATCTGGATGTTTCCCAGACATTTCCACTCCGTGTATGTGTGTGTTCATTCGGTGTATTTTCATGCTTGTGTGCATGCATGTATCTATAGCTCAAGATACATAAACAGACAGAGTGTCAGTGTCTACCTCCTATAAATCTACTCTTTTTCCAATGAGTCTCCACTGCTAATAAGTGGGCCCAAAATCCAAGAATCCGCTAAGAACACAAGCCAATGTGTCCTTCCTCATATCCCAGCACTAAAGCACGGGCCATTTCTGTCAACTTCGCCTCTAAATATCCTAAACCTTCCCACGTGTCTGTGTGTACTCTAGCTACCTTCCTCCAGCCTGGAGTCCTCCAGCAGTCTTGATGCAGCCCCTCTACAGCGGTTTTCTGTAACCAGAGCAAGCTGTTGAAAGGTACTACCAGCCTTCAGGAGCAGCCTCAGTTCATCGGAAATTAGCATCTTACTACCCTCTCAGTGGCCAAGAGCCTAATGTAACTTGCGAAGTCTAGATAGACCCTAACCACATATGGCCATTTCTGTACGTCAGGTCAAGTGGCACACCATCAGTTCCATGAAGACACCACCACACCACTTCCAACTCCAGCCTCCACACGGCTGGCCACTGGCTACAACACAGGACTATGTCTATCTGTGCCCATTCCTGCAGTCAGCTGTAACTAGAATGCTGGTGGTATCTGTTGAGTCGGCATGAATGGTGTTAATATTGTGATACCACAACAGTGTACCAATTGTTCTAACAGCATCTGCTATAAATAACCCATTTGGTAGTGTGTGAATGTAAGTGAAACTAGATTTCCACACGGTCGGATCTGACGACTGGAGCATGAACAATGTAGGTGACAACCCAGGACTCTCAGTCAGGAGAGTGGGGTTGACATTGTGCAGTACAAATCTGTGACAGTGGGAAGACTTGAAACATCAACTGCTATTAACCATTGATGACCACGTTTTAGCTCAAGTGTTCCAACTTACTATAGTTACCACAAAAGCATGTTTATTTCCCCCAGACGCACCTCAATCTAACACTTCAGATATAATATTGGGTTTTTGTTTTGTTTTGTTTTGTATTTCTGATTCTGGGACCTTAAAACACAGGCAGAACATCAGATTACCTTTTCTTATAGGCTTAAAGTTCATGGGCCATGGCTGCCTGGTTCTGCCTGTGACTGTGCGTGAATCGGAAACAAACCATTTAGCAATCAAATTAAGACCTCAGGCCCAGCGTCTGCATCAGTGAGGCAGGCGGCATTTGGTCACCAGTAGCCTATGCCCCACACTTGTGTCTTAACTGCCTCTGGACAGGGCATGGAGAGAGACATTATTTACTGACACTCTCGAACTACAACATGGATGTGCACGTGGAGTGTTCAAGAACTCTGCTGGCTGTCAAGGATCTTCCCCCACTAGTGTTATCAGCCATTAATTTCAAGGTCCAACTAGACTAACAAAGAAACAGTTAACTCTTTCCCAAGCAGCTTAATGTTACTGTTACTACAAACGGAATTCACTGAGCTACCTTCAAATACACAGTGGACTGACAACCATCAACAGAGCAGAATGTTCCTTCATCTAACAGAGCAAACGAAGCTTATCATGAATTTATCCTACAGATACTAGTACCTACTGAATATAAAAGTCGTTAAAAACCTGTATTTAATTAAGCGAAAATAGTCTATATCCTAACGAGCTGTAATTATAAGTAGTCCATAGATTAACTCAGGTGGCCTATTCAAACTATGTTAATACAACCGATGGGCCATCAGCGAATCCCGCCAACAGAATGTTGCCCACAAACAAGAACAAGATCTTGATACAAACAGATATGCAAGTTCTAACACTTACACATAAAAAAGCAAAGCTTACCACAGTATGTGCGACACAGTATGTGTTTCCACTCGTGGTTTTTAAAAGGTGTGTCTCATCAATCAACTCAAATTGCCTTTTTTTTTTTTTTTTTTTTTTTTTTTTTTTTTTTTTTTTTTGAGACAGGATTTCTCTGTGTAGCCCTGGCTGTCCTGGACTCACTTTGTAGACCAGGCTGGCCTTGAACTCACAGCAGTCCACCTGCCTCTGCCTCCCTGGGACTACAGACTCATGCCACTGTGTCCTGCTGAAATTGCCTATATTCTGATTTATAAAAATAAAAATCCACTTGGTTCAACATGAACAGGATCTGAAGAGAATAGGAAATAAATACCCACACAAGAACTGTCAGTAGATACTTTTCAGCTCAAAATTTTATCATGTATACTTAAGTCTTCTACTTTAAAAAAGGGGGTGTGGGGTTGGAGAGGTAACAGAGTGGTTAAGAGAATCTGCTGCTCTTGCAGAGGACCTGGGTTCAGTCCCCAGAATTTGCGAGGCAGCTCACAACTGTCTTGTACTCAGTCCCTAGAGACCAGATGCTGCTTCTGGCCTCCACGGGCTCTGCGTGCATGTGGTGCACATACACAAATGTAACAAAACACGCCTACGTGGAAAATAAAACCAAGTCTCTTGAAATGGGAGTGCACTTCCCAAGACTGGCAATTATGTTCTCGTCCAGAGCAAATTTAAGGCTTCTAAGTAAAAACAGACTATGTGATTAAGAGAACTGAGAGGAATAACTCAAACAGCACATATAAGAACTAAACCCTGTGGGCCCTCGCAGAAGTGCACAGACGCACGTGCACACTCACACACTCTCAGTCTGTGTGTGTCACACACTCCCTCAGGAGGAAATTCTCAGATGCACATACACACACACTCAGGAGAAAATTCTCAAGACGCACATGCACACTCACACATTGTCAGGCTGTGTATGTCACACACTCACTCCCTCAGGAGGAAATTCTCACAGACTCACATGCACATATACACTCACACACTCTGTCAGTCTGTGTATATGTGTCACACTCACTCCCCCAGGAGGAAATTCTCAGACTCATATGCACATACATATTCTCTGTCAGACTGTGTGTTTGTGTCACACACTCACTCCCCCAGGAGGAAATTCTCACAGACTCACATGCACATACACACTCACACACTGTCTGTGTATGTGTGTCTGTCACACACTCACTCCCTCAGGAGGAAATTCTCAGATGCACACGCACACTCATACACTCCGTCAGTCTGTGTGTGTGTCACACACTCACTCCCTCAGGAGGAAATTCTCACGGACTCATATGCACATACACACTCACACACTCTGTCAATCTGTGTGTGTGCGTCTGTCACACACTCACTCCCTCAGGAGAAAATTCTCACAGACGCACATACACACTCACACATTCTCAGTCTGTGTGTGTGTGTGTCACACATTCCCTCAGGAGAAAATTCTTGCAGACGAACATGCACACTCACATATTGTCAGTCTGTGTGTATGTGTCACACACTTACTCTCTCAAGAGGAAATTCTCTGACTCACATGCACATACATACTCACACACTGCCAGTCTGTGTGTGTGTGTGTCACACACTCACTCCCTCAAGAGTAAATTCTCAGGCGCACATGCACATACATACTCACACACTCTGTCAGTCTGTGTGTGTGTGTCACACACTTACTCTCTCAGGAGGAAATTCTCACAGACGCATGGTTAAGTCGCTATACCTCTGATCTCAGAAATTCAGAAAAGAAGTCAACAGGACTTAGTCTCTCTGATAGACAAATCACATCTGGAGTGCGATGGAAAAGAATACTGCATGATAGGTAGGTGAATATCAAAATGGTGAGGATTACTCAAAGCAGATTCGATACTCAGGTATGCATGTCCCCATCTCTAATAGCACTCCCCCTAGGAATGCTCATTATACCCCCAGAAGAATTCTAATTCCCCAAACACAAGCTCTACAAAAATGAACTAGACAGAGTAGACGAGATTGACCCACGTACATTACGTAAGCTTTTGTAACCAGCTAAATTAGGCATGTCGTGATTCCTTTTCATATGCAAAGAACTGGAAGTTTCTGGCTACTTCAGTTACAACCATCCTACTAATGGCCAATGGTTACACACTGTATTGAAAAGTGTGCTTCTATAACATGTAACAATGAAGAATCTCATCTACGCCAGGAGTGCTGGGGTTCATAAAACACCTCCTCAGACTCAAGGGTTCCAAGCACAAGAAGCAGTAGCAACAGCAGCAGCAGCAGCGACCCCCAGCTCTCTTCCTCACAAGCCCACCATCCGGCCCAGGAGGGGAGCACATGCTCTGGGCCTGACTCTTGTCCTCTCAAAGGCCTCTCTGAGTGAGTTTATTCCAGTTATAACCACCACAAAGTCCTTGATCACTCCAGGGTGGAGCATCGGTTTCCCAGCCCATTCTCCTCCATCTCTGGCTTTCTTCCTTGCCACTAATCATAACAGGAGGATGGTTCTCTCTTTTCATTGCTTTTTTCCCTCCTATGTACAGTTTAAGTCATACTTGTTTTACTTCTTGTCAACTATTTTAAGTGCACACAATTCAGAGAATATAACATGAACACTCATGTACCAACTTATCAGAAAATTAGAGTTGACACGCACTGTGTACCAACGCTCCCATCCCCAAGCCCTTCCCCTCCTTCTCTCCCCAGAGATAGCCACTTGTTTGGTTTATAACATGCCCACACATTTTTTTAAAGTCTTGAAATTCATATTTCATATTAATATGCATACATACATTGTTTTGTATGTCTTTAAACAGTATATAAATGGCATCACACTGTACAAATCATTCTGCAACTTGCTTGACACTCAACATTGCACTCATTTTAAGTGCTATTTAGAACATCTTTGTATGAATATACCATAATTCATTTATCCATTCCCCTGCTGACCGACAGTTATGCTGTTTGCACGTCTTTACAAACAACACTACATGAGCTCGCACATGTCTTCTTGGACACACATCTGACAGTTGGGGAGGGATGACCCTAGACGTGGACTGCAGACTGTACATCTCTTCGCCTTCTCAGACTGCTCTCCACAGTGACTGGACCAGTTTACACTTTCTCCAGCCGAGTAGGAAAGTTTCCTTTGCTCCACATCCTCAAATACGTGATATTACGAAGTTTTTAAGCTTTTGCCAATCTGATGGGTATGAAAGAGAAACTTGTAGTTTTTATCTGCATGCTGTTAAGGATAAGCAGGTCCTCATAAATTTGTGACTGTTTGGATCATCTGTCTTAAAATTTTACCAACGTTCACAATTCCCATTGCACCCTACTGTCACCAGTCCATGGCTAACAACAGACTACATGCAGGTAAAGTGGGCCCAACTTCTGGCTGCATCGCACCCATGTAAGCGCCCTGGACACTGCTGGGCCTCATGCGCCTCCGTTCTCTCATCTCAAAGAGACAGCAGCAACTACCTGGCATGGTTGTAAAGGTCTTTAGGAACAAATATGCATGAAGAACACGGGACAGAGCCTGTCATAAGTCACCGTATTTTTATCTTTTTAGAGTGTAATCTTGTCAAAGTCATTTTTTTAACTGAAAGTTTTCATTTTCTAATATTTTAGAATTAAAGTATTTTATAACCATTAGTACATTTTAGCATTCATTCAAGCCTTTAATCACTTTTCATTTCAGTTCTTCTACAGTTCAATTCCTGCTTTGTAACAAGTAGGAAGTCTGGCCTGGTGACCCACTGGGAACAACTCTGTCTCCCAGGCTCAGTGGGTGGGTGCTTCATCTCCAACCGTCCCTGCAGCTGACCAGCCAGACTCCCAGGACGGGTCTAGCTGGCATCCATGTGGTATGAGAATCTCACAACGCGTCAACCTTGGTAATTCAGCTGTAAAAAGTTCTTCTCAGAGCAAGATTACTCCTGTATCCGGGCACATCTCACTGAGTGGCACATGTTCCTGTGTCACATCGTGTAATCACTGCATCAGGAGGTAAAGAAACCTCATCCCTACATTACAATATGCAAAATCCTATTAGCACACGTGAGAAGGTAGGCGGCATCAGGACACTGGTGTGGCACCGTTCTGTATGCTGGAGGAGCATCAGATACATGCCGGTGGCCGCCTGGTGAGAACCAGGGACTCGGCCGTCCACTAGCCTGCCTGTGTCCTCACATGTGCTCAGCTGCACACTAGAACATCAGTGAGGGGCAGGGGGCCACTGCTCTACTCTTAGCCTTCAGCTCATGCTATCTGGAGGCTGTTTCTACTGTCACCTCCTGTTGCAGCTGGGTTTAGGAAGATTCTCCTCATGTGTCTATCTCTCATAAAAGCAGAATCAGCCTGGTTTGCCCCTCAGCTCTCAGAGCTGGAGAGTAGACGACCCTCTGCTTGGCAAGATACCCCAGTTTTCAGGAGAGGCTAGCCAAGCCGGAAACCTATTTATCTGATCTTGAACACACACAGATTCACCATCACACAGTAGGTATCTGTTAACTCTGGCCCTAGCCAGAAACAATGGCCTAGACATTTGTAGCTCATTTCTTGTCAGAACCAGTTGAGAGCAGTGGTATTGATGGAAGACTGTCAAGCCCATCCATTCCTCTAGTCTAGACAGCCTCGGATATCCACGGCTTAAGCCGTCTAACAGCTGCATAACGTTAATACAGCGGTATTTTCCAAGGTGGTTGGATTACTGGTGATATTTATTTTCTTCTTTTTATACTCTTGTATTTTCCAAATTTTCTACCATGAGAATGTATTCTGTTTATAATAAAAGAGAAACACAATGAATGTTACTTTTTAAAGCTGCAAACTTGGAAGACACTACACCGCCCCCCACTCCCACTCGCCCATGCCCCGGGGAAGTGCTCTGCTGAAGAACAGCTGGCACAGGACTTCTCAGCTTTCCAGACCCCACAGGAACACTTTGTGAAGCCACACACTGCGTTTCTCCAGAGTTTTCCCCCTCATCTCTGGAGTCTTTCTCCATCACTTAACTCACATTACTACTGATCCACGTAAACACTTTCTAAGGTAAAGTGTGAAGAAACCACCTCCAACCAAGCAATCGCTACCAACGTTTCTTTGTGAATAATGAGACTTTCGTGACTTTTCAAGTTTTCCTTCTTTATTTTAGGCAACAGAAAGTCACAGGCAAAAGTGAGTTCTAACTACTATCTATGCCAGACCTTAGGACAGGCAGCCTTGCCCTGAGGGTGCCAGGTTCTAACTGGGTTTTCCAGTTTGATGTGTTTTGAATATTTTTCTCTGCAAGGATGTATTTTTGGACCCACTCTCTTACAATAAGGCAAGGCATAATTGAATACATCAATCTATATTGCTTAATATTAACATTTATAATTTATATACTAAAATTTTTAAAATAAAGGGCAACAAAAATCACAGAAGTCTTTCTCAACTCATAAATAAAAGCAAAGTTCAAATTCAACATAAGGAACTAAATTAGTTATGATTCTATTCCATGAATATCATTAATTTTCTGTGCATTCTTTCACTTGTGAAGGTATTTATTTAGTTTTATGTAACAAGACAAAATAAACAGCGAAGGTACACTGTGCAGGTTAGAGAGAGCGAAGGACAGAAGATGTTACATTACAGCGTTGGTATCATCAGCACAGTCTGTGTTTAAATCTCAGCATCACCACTCACCAGCTGTGCAGCTGTCCAAGGGTAAATGTGGAAGACAACATAGCATTAAGGGTGCTGGAGACTTGTATGACATGTGTGACATGTGTTACCATTCTCCCACAGTCATTACAAATAAAACCTCCTTTTTACCCATTTAACTATTTCATACAAAGAACTATTCAGGGGTTTCCTTGCATACCAGCAAGACAGATGAACGTTTCCTAAAATAGGTATTAGGTATAATAATTCAGTAATTAGTAATTAGCCAACTTACCTAAACTGTCCCATACGAAGAAAACAGAGAGCTCGGTTACCATAAAGAAGATGGTTCTCAGGTCTTAAAAAGAAGTAACATTTAGTTAGTAAAACACATTAGATCTGAAACAAAAATCACATTGAAAACATAAAACATTAAAAAAAAAAATCTTCTTAAAACTTTACAACTATATGACAGAACAGAAAGAGTCCAGGGTTTAGAGTCCTAACTGACTGAAATTGAGGTTTTTAACATTCTTGATCTCTTGTTCACAGGAATGAAAATAGATCACTTATGTATGTATTTCACAGGACTCCTATGAGAGCTAACTGACTACAAAGTCTGTCCCCGCTGATGACAAGAGCGCTCGTGGACGTCACACTGGGGCACTCTAACAAAGACTGAAGACAAAAAAACCTTGCATCATGTAATACTAGTAACAGGTAGATTTTGTTATTTTTCATAGTCTGACTCTGTGTGGTCAAAAACAATTTTTCCCTTTGTTCTTTCCTTCACAGAGTAGAGGGCAGCAGTGTTAGGTGCGACATCCCACTGGATCCCCTCAACCCTGTGAAGAACAAGGTAAGAGAGGGGGCAGTCTATAGAGCACCCCTAAAATATGCCAAAATATCAGGTTGCCCAGCTCAGACGAGTAGTGAAAACAGAACAAGACTCCCCAGAAGGAGGCTATGAAGCTCAGCAACCACAACTACCGCCCTTAAAAGTGGCCCCCAAGAAAGCAAAGCTTGCTGACGGGTAACATCTTCAGCGTGAGAAGCTAGCCCGCTCCCTAGAGTCAGCTAACAGGATGATGGAGTGAACTCTCAGGTGTGCGGGCTGCCGGCACTGCCACTGATCCCCGCAGAGGAGAAAGCCTACTCTGCAAATGGAAGACAGTCCTTAATTCACCTGCTACTACTTCTGCTAAGGTTCTAACTTAATCCGCCACATAAAAAGGGTTTTTATTTTTCTACTTTGCTCTTACCTATACTCAATGGCTCTGGTGTAATAGATGACAGCTATTTCAAATCTTTGTTTGGAAAACTCTTCATTTCCTCTCATTTTCATTAGTTCTCCTTGCTGAGGAACCAAAGTAAAAGGAGAGCCATCAGTTACCTGCAGAGACCAGCAGGAGCCCGACCCCAGGCGGCGTGCACTTCACCCCTGCTATCAGTGCAGAAAGTAGGAATGGAATCTCCAGTATCTCGATACACTCAATTACTAAGGAAACCCTAACCATGGCGCCTGTATCTGTAGATTCAATCCTGCCCAGATGAAAAATATCTGGGAGGCCAGGCGGTGGTGGCACACGTCTTTAATCCCAGCACTTGAAGGCGGATTTTTGTTAGCTCAAGGCCAGGCTGGTCTACAGAGAAAGTTCCAGTACAGCCAGGGCCACACAGAGAAACCCTATCTTGAAAAACCAGAAATAAAAAATAAAATGTAAGATGCATGGTGAAATTCTAGCATTGGGTTATTATAAATGTAGTATTAAAAAAAAAAAATAAAAAAAGAAAAGAAAAGAAAATGTAGTATTGCTGAGTGCGGTGGCACATGTCTGTGACCCCAGCACTCAGGGAAGCAAAGGCAGGCAGATCTCTGTGAGTTCGAGGCCAGGCTGGTCTACAGAGTGAGTCCAGGACAGCCAAAGCTACACAGAGAAACTCTGTCTCGAATAAAAAACTAAAAATTAAAAAAAAAAAGAAAGAGAAAGAGAAAGTCTAGTATTATCCAACAGTCCTTGGAATGTCACTATATACACAGAAATCATTAGCTCACAGGCAATGCTGACTAACTGCTAACAACAATGTAGCAGGTTAGCAAAAATGTGCATGAAAAATGCTACATGTACAACTGAATTTTTACTTCAGATACTCATATCTTTTAATTAATGAAAATTACTATCAGTGGTTTTAATTACAAAATCCTATAGAACATTAAACACCTCCTAAGTATTATCTCTAAAACTGAGCTACGAGTCGGTACTTCCTCTGAGTGACCTGTGGCGCACAGTCTATATATCACTAAAGCTATTACCAAAGAAAATCGTATTTCTTCAAGGCAGTACATGCCTAGTTGAAAAAAATCTAATATTTAAATCATTAGATTAAGATAGTATTTCTTTTTTTTAAATTCTAAATCAAAATTCCTTAACATTTTCCCTTAAGCAGGTTACTTTAGTAGTCCCAGTATTTTATTTTTCCAAAGCCTTAATTATTAGTGTAATATATTAACAGTAAATATTCTTACCTTTACGCACTGCATACAACTGTGTCTTCTAAATTCTTCAAGCAAGTTGCAATTTTCAGTTACAACTTTAGTAATATGGTACTTATCTGAAATTTGTATTTGGAGAAAGTGAAAAGAATTTTAGTTTTAAATTTAAATATTCTATTATCAATACTTGGCTTAAATAGGCAAATCTATTATGTTCATTTTATTATTAAACGTTTTAAATAGTTCATATTTTTTTATGGGTTTTTTTTGGGGGGGGGACAGGGTTTCTCTGTGTAGCCTTAGCTGTCCCGGACTCACTTTGTAGACCAGGCTGTCCTTGAACTCACAGCAATCCACCTGTCTCTGCCTCCTGAGTGCTGAGATTAAAGGCGTGCGCCACCACGCCCAGCTTATATTTTTGTAATCTTTCATAAATATTAAATATTTAAAGAATAAAAACTTGGGGCCGAGGATATAGTTCAATAATTCAGTTATTACCTAACACATTTAAGATCCTGCATTTAGAGCCAGGCACAGTGGTGCACGCCTTTAATCTCAGCACTCGGAGGCAGAGGCAGGCAGAGCTCTGTTAGTTCAAGGACAGCCTGGTCTACAAAGTGAGTCCAGGATGGCCAAGGCTACACAGAGAAACACTGTCACGAAAATTATAATTAAGCTTCTATCTAACCCATCATTGATTTCTGTGGTTAAAGAACTACCTAGCATTAAAGATTTGAGCAAGATCTAGGACGGTGACCAAAGAGTGGCAAGGGACACAGCTAAGCTTAATCAAAACAAACGAGCAAAAGCAAAAGCCTGTGTTGTGACTTCAGAGGACAACGTGAGTGAGTCCTCCCCTAGGTTGTAGGGCTCACAAGGCTGAGGAAAATCATCTACCCCGGGGTTCTCACCTTCCTAACGCTGTAACCCTTGATACAGTTCCACATGGAGTGGTGACCCCAACTGCAAAGCTATTTTCCTGCTACCTCATAACTATAATTCTGCTGTTATGAATCATAATGTAAACATCTGATATGCAGATGGTCTTATGCAAGCCCTGGGAAAGTCATTCTACCCAGAGGGTCGCGACCCACAGGCTGAGAACCACTGATCTAAGCCCTGAACTTCTGACGTATCGCCCCCAAACAAGACAACTGTGGCCGCCGCCCTGCAGAGCAGGAGGGAGAATCAGGAGTGAGCCCACACTGGTGCGTCTCTGCTCCTTCACTGTGCTTACAGGTTTTTGAAACAGCAATGAAAACAAAACTCTACTCTCTGGACATTAATGCACCTCAGTGTCTAACAACCCTACCAGAAGGTTCTGTCTCTATTACTTACAGCATCTAAAACAGACAAAGCAGGCACGCTTCCTTCTCAGTGGAGGTAACATGTTTCTCATCATCATGTACTATAGGGCCAAGATTTTCTGTCCTAAGACTTAACTATATAATAAAAACACCGCTAATAGTCAAATGCTTTGAAGTATAATATTTCGTTTGTTATTTTGAGACAGCGTTTCTTCTCTGTGTAGTCTTGGCTGTCCTGGACTCGTTTTGTAGACCAGGCTGGCCTCGAACTCACAGTGATCCACCTGCCTCTGCCTCCCGAGTGCGGGGATTAAAGGCATGCGCCACCACGCCCGGCAACATTTTTAAAAGCACAAGTATAGAAGGCAGTTCCATCTCACATCAAAGAACAGATGCATCAGGAAAATGAAAACCATGGTAGGCTCTGTCCTTTCACATAGTAACGACAATGCACGAGGACCCAGCCGTGCGTTCTTTCTTTGGAGTATATAATCACATGGCATCCACTAAGCAGCAGCTTTAAGAGGGTAATGCCACAAAGGAGATAGAGAACAAACTGCAATGTTAAAGTATCTTACTTGGACATGATACCAGAAGAAAAACACTGTTTAGCCTTCCTAAGGTAAGTCAGGTATCGTCTATGCACACCTTCCCGAATAACATTTCTTTAACCAAGACTTAACTTTTAAAGCACTTATACTTACACTCGGTAAAGAAAATACTTAGCATGGGCCAGCAACTGTCAACTGATCCTAATTTAGGTAGAATTGTTACATCGCCTGTGTATTTTATCCAATTTAAAGCTTCTTCCATTGCCAAGATTTTCTGTTTCAAAAGAGAAATGAGGGTATATGAGCATTAATCCTAAATTATGTGGCATTATGAATTTGCCTTCTACAGAATTTCAGACCACTAATACACATTTCATACACTTATACTCATGGCTTTGTCATGCAGTGGCAAACAGCTGGACTCCAAAATACGAGGTAAGAACAGGCACTGTGGACTCAAAGGCATCTTCAGGAGGCCTCAGGCCACTCTTACAGAATGTTTCTGCAAGGATTACAGACATGGAAGTTGAGGTCTATAAGCCTGGGCTGCTGAGGTAGCAGGAGAGCACAGAAACACAGAGGTGCATGAGGACAGGCTGGGATCTATCCAGACCACAAGGTGTAGAGGTGCAGACCAAGGCTCAGAACTGGGCACATGTCCTGTCATGAAGACTGACAAAAGCCTATGCTGGGCAAAAGGGCGAGCAAGGCAACAGTGCTCATCAGGAGTCCCAGGAGCAGTCTTTTATTTTATTCCATTTTGCTTTTAAGAATCTAAATAAACAGCTGAGTTGCCAATGTTGGTATCTGGCTTGAGGGAAATACACAGACATTCATGTCTCTGGTAAGATTGCAAATAGACTTATCTTTGCACCTGAACATTACCTAGCATTTATAAAACAAACAAACAAACAAACAAAAAACCTCACACCAAGGACTTAATTTTGTTGGAGGAATATATGGTAGACAAATGAATAACTTGTAAAAGGCTTAAAACTATACTACAAATGATTTTTAAAATGAGGCAAATCTATAAAATAAGATTATATAATATACAGAAACTGGTGTTAGCAAATACTACAAGTAAAAGGTTGGGCACACGGAGTCGTTATCTGAGAGACATGCAGTGAGACTGGCATCTGCAGTGAGTGTGCTGGGGTTTCATATGTAACACTTACATTTTCTATTTTAAAACCAATTCTCAATAAGCCTTCAATAAGGAATGAATCATTCTGCAAAATAAAAAAAAAAGAACAAGAACCACACATTTTTCCTTATCCTGTCAATTTTATTCGAATTCTTTTTTCTTTCTGGTTATTGGGTGGGGTTGTATGTGTGTGGAGTCCACAAGCGTCTGTGCACATGTATGTGTGTGGAGTCCACAAGCGTCTGTGCACATGTATGTGTGTGGAGTCCACAAGCGTCTGGGCATATGTATGCGTGTGGAGGCCAGAAGTCTACGACCGACACTCTCCACCTTACATATGGACGGGAGGTCTCCGCTCCCTGTTCCGGCTGGCCAGCCCGCTCAGATAACCCAGTCTCTGCTCAGAACACAGGCACGGCTGCCCAGCGTTACATGAGCACTGAAGATCTAACCTCAGGACTCACTCTTGCACAGCAAGCACTTTCTCCACGCGGCCATCTTCCTACATTTTAGGAAAGTCCTGAGCGGCACAGTGACAATTAACAAGAACCACAGACAGGACGGAGGTCCCCCAAGACTATAACAAACCTGAACCCTAATCACCTACATCACAGTCCAGCTACGGTAATTCTCCAACTCACTCTCTGTGCTCATGCCTAAGTAACGCATACTGCACTACTGCAGGGATAGCGTGCACAATCACATGATAAGCAGCCCTGCCACAGGCTGGGTACTTACTACAATACATTTCTTACAGTATTTTAAAGAAGTCTCTACTGATGAAGAGATATTACAAGGAACAGCATGCCACAGTGTACGGGCAGCATGTCACCCTGCCATGTTTACCCTGTCTCTCCTTTACACTGAGACACTGGCCAGCAACATCTTGCTCAGGGTTAAATACAATCTATGAGATTCATACGACAGGGAAACTAGCTGGTGACCCAGTCCTCACAATGCGTGCCCATCACTAAGTGATGTCTGACTACACTATCTGCGTACACAGCAATGTATTTGCCATAAGCACTGACAGAATTAATTTGTCCCTTTAACATCGCAATTCAGAAATAGTCTTCCATACAGCTCTAGATAAAATTGTACTGTGTAACTTGTACATATTCAGGTTTCTGAAATTCATTACACCCAGACTTTTAATAAAGGTATATGCATCATCTGTGTGTTTACAAGTGATCTTACTGGAAAAGAGACACCTTTACCAAATGTAAGCTTCAACGAGAACAGTACCAAATACTGACGAGAACAGTACCAAATACTGAAACAAGAAAAAAAAAAAAAAAAAAACCACATGCAAGATCCGCAGTGTAGTACAAACCACCCCCTCAAGTTCTCAGTGGTGGCGTTTTACATCAAAATAGCCCAACACTCTGATACAGCAGGACTCGCTTTCAATTATGATGCCCGCCCCACCACCCCAGTGTGATGCACGGAACAGCTAGCCTTACTTATAGTTTCAGCACTGAGCGTGCCCCTGGATGCACTGTCTGCTGACTGCTATGGACTGGAACTATAGGACAAACACCGTCCACGTACAATCTTGTTTGTTTGCTTGTCTCTTTTCTTCTTTTGTGTGTGGGATGGAGGGGGGCACAGCGCAGTGCATGTATGATACATGAACATGTGTGTGCTGGAGCACACACCTACGTGTGTATGTATGCACACATGTAGAGCTCAGAGGAGGACATCTGATGACCTGTTCTCTACCACTTTCCACCTCTGGGACAGTCTCCCACCCCAGCTGGGCTGGTGGGCAGCAAATCCTAGCGATGCTCCTGTCTTCACCACAGTGCTGGCCTTGCGGGACCCCCCAGCCCACACAGCGAACACTCTACCCATGGAGCCATCTCTCTGATTCCTGTTCATTCGCATTCAATGGGAAACTTGTTCCAGCACTTACTGCAACTTTCTTTGCCAAATCCACAATGTCCTCCATCAACTCAAGATGTTGTAATTTCTTCAAACTTATCTCAGCAGCTCGAGAACGGCTGAAAGTCAAGATTTGTAGAGATTGGGAACCCAAACGTAATGATTCACTGAACGTTACACTTATATGAACTTTATACTTATAGCTCTACTTCAACTATGTAGAAAGGTCTTTCTCTTTACAGGTGTTCAATAAGAAAACCAGACAACGTATCTTTAAGCTTACAATCTATTGTTATTCAGGGAATTCATTAAAATGTTGTAATTACTCAGTTACACTCAAATCCCAAGTATTTGCTTTTCTTCTCTGATTAAACAAACATAAAATTAAACAGCATTCAACAAAGAGGTGCAGGCCTCTTAGTATTCCTCAGTGCTGTACAACAAGCTACCACAGTTGTTAAGGAATTGTTATGACGTAGAAACTCACGTGGCTTCTACACAGGGATGCAATCTTGATATGACAGAACTGTGTTGATGTCGGAAGAGAAGTGGCCAGAAGATGTACAGCTTAATGGTGTCACAGTACTCTTGCAGGATGGAGAGTGGCTTACTGCACCATATATTGCAGATGTCATATTCTTAATTAAATTTAAAAAATTTTAATTACTACTTTTAAATGAATCAATACCATTAATGGGGTTTCAATAGGTATAAAAAGGCAAAAATTGAAGGATTAAAATATTCAACCTAAACTGGGCGTGGTGGCGCACACCTGTGATCCCAGCACTCGGGAGGCAGAGGCAGGTGGATCTCTGTGAGTTCGAGGCCAGCCTGGTCTACAAAGCAAGTCCAGGACAGCCAGGGCTGTTACACAGAGAAACCTTGTCTCAAAGGGAAAAAAAAGGAGGGGGGGTGGGTCTTTGCTATATATTTTCTATACTACTGTAATCTATAAGGTGCATTCTTTACTTCTGTGGTTACAAAAAGAATTTAGTAACAACTTCAAGTGTAACTGCATAAAGAGCCGGGCATGGTGGCGCACGCCTGTAATCCCAGCACTCGGGAGGCAGAGGCAGGTGGGTCTCTGTGAGTTCGAGGCCAGCCTGGTCTACAAATTGAGTCCAGGACAGCCAAGGCTACACAGAGAGACCCTGTCTTGAAAAAAATAAAAAGAAAACAAAACAAAATTCAAACTTTTAGATATTAAGAAAATTTAAGTATTGGCTGAGTTCTGGCTTAAAAAAATTACAGGCTCTAGTCTGAGACAAGCGTCTCAGCATCTGACCAAAGCTGGCCCTGAACTTCCAATTCTCCTGCCTCAGCCTCCTCCCCAAGTGCTGGGATTACAGACCTGTATCACCAAATCAAGCTAAAATACATTTTAATGATAAATTTATATGTTGCTGTGACTGGACAGATAGACCTCCCTTGACAAATCAGCATTAAAGTAGTAATATACTCACCTAAATTTTTCTCACTTTGGGCATAATCTTTATATTGCATACCCTAAAAGAAGAAAATTATTCTGATTTTTATCTGGTAAATTTTAAAGTGTGCACGACTTGTGGTTCCTGAAATCACCTTGGGCCTTCTCACCGGGCTTGCTCTGAGTCTGCTCCTACAGCTCTTCCTCAGGAGCTTGGCTCATCTCCATCACAGTAACTACTGCTCACCATGCTCTGGCCTCACATCCCTTCCCTTCAGCATCATCTCTTCAGAAGCATGGTGCTGTCAGTACCTATGCCACAAAAGCAGCTCTAAAGCAGAGTTAGCAAGCCCACTCACCACGCCGTCATAGTAGAGCTGGGTCACTCGGACATAGTCGTCTGTGGTAAAGTCAGGAACACAGACACAGTCCTCCTCGTAAGGGTAATCCTCCAGTAAGACATCATCTGCCAAGCTGAGGCCTCCCTCAGCAAGGTCGTCCATGCTGCACAGTCAGTCCTAAGGAGACAGCGACATTCAAGTCAGCAGCCACACCACCTGAGGTGTCGGAACAGCAGCACTTCCCTACAGCACACTGGAAACACGTTTGGGGCCTACATCCTAAGGAAAGAAGTCCAGTCGGAACACTGGTGTCTGTGAGGTTCTCACCTCCCCAGACTTTTCTCAAACAGCTTAATCTATTTCTCTTCTTTAGGCTCACATATTCGCCAGCTCTCCTCTGAATGTAAGGGTTACGTGTCTCTCACGGGTAGAAGAAGATGGCTCAGGGCATCCTACTCTGTGTGTGCCTAGCAAGCTACGCCTTCACAAAAGTGTTTGCTGAACGTACACTTAAGACCTGCATTCTCCTGCTGTGTATTTCCCTACCTGCTCCATGGTGTATCACAACATACACCCTCTCACAGCATACAAACGGCTATGTTCTCAGCCATCCTGACTCTACCCAGAAGCACTCCTGTTAGCTGCTCACATGCTCCTAGTTCCTGTCCATCTCTCAGGAAGCCTCTGTCTAGGGCTGAGGGGCCAGGCTGGAGCGGCTCTCCACGGCTGCACCCTAAGCACCCCGCTTGCTACTCGCTCCACACAGCCTGTGCTGCTCGACGGCAAGGAGACAACACCTCTTCCCGTTATCAAAAGGGAAGTGGAGGAAGAGGAAAACTAGTCTCAAGTTTTAGGCTTTTTCCCTAAAAAAAAGTTCAACAATGAGGATTTTTTTTCCCAGAGCACATTACGAAAACTCTAGCTCCATCACCAGTGCTACCATTAATGCCCTGCTCTATCCCTTCAAAGCCTACTGTTGTTAGGTCAGGTTCACTCCTAAGTAGACCACCAGTCCTTAGGACACACACCTGTATCTGCAGGCAAACGGTAAGCTCAGTTTGATGTG
This sequence comes from Acomys russatus, assembly GCF_903995435.1. Taxonomy (NCBI): domain Eukaryota; kingdom Metazoa; phylum Chordata; class Mammalia; order Rodentia; family Muridae; genus Acomys; species Acomys russatus. The sequence continues at coordinate 72,966,208 of NC_067144.1, read as the reverse complement.
TGAAAACCTAACAAAGTCAAAAGTGAAGCAGGCTTCCTCGCCGACTACTCACACTACATGGCACACACTGCACCGAGGGCTTTTACAGAAAGAGACAAGAACTGTCACAACCCCCCCCCCAAAAAACCTCACCATTGGTGTAGCTTACAATACAACTGGCACACTCCAGCCACTGTAACATGATGCTAGTCACTCAAGCCTGGCAGACCTCATGACACCACACACAGCAACAACTGCGCTGTGATTACAATGCTGGTGTGTGTTTCTATGTTCCATTTTGTTTAGCTACAGGGGCAATGTGGCAAAACGGTTAAAGCACGGACTCTGAGCCCAGGGTACTGGGCTGGAAGCCTGAGCTCCCACTGCCTGGGTGTGTGATCCTGGGCAGATTACTTAGCTTTGCTGTGCTTCCGTTCTTCACATACCACCGTCCTGCCCAGCCAGCTAGGACACGTACAGCACGTTCAAGGTACCGGGCACGCTAAGAAACACAGTAAATGATAACTATTACTAACACTGGAGGCCAGTTTTTAAATCTCCTGTTTCTGGTGATTCTGGCTGAATAGTCTGCCTTCATTGCTAAGTCTGAAGAGCACTTCTGAGCTTACAACTTACTTGACACTGTGGGCCACTTCCTCCTCCTGAGAACGCGTCACATGGACTGCAAAGCCCCTCTTCTGGCTCTCCTCCTACTCTTCTGGCTGCTCTTCCTCAGTCTCCTTCATGGGCTTGCCTCCATTCCCGCCACCCAAATGTCAGCTCTCTTCTCTTCTCACCCTTACTCTCTCTCTCTGAGTGACCTTACCCACCACGCTGTGGCTCAAAACACACTTCCTGCACTTTTCATCACTAGCAGAGCTTCACCACGGCCTTTGCCACCTCCATTTATTGTATGAATTTTTACTTAATATTTCCCTTTCATGGGTTTAATTAGTCTGAACAATAACATCCATGACATCACAGGTTTAGTATACAAGCTTTTCCACACATTAAATTGCTATTAAAACCTTTCAGATGTTTATCTATGCACCATTTAAGCTAGCTCAGGTGGTACTACTATTGGAAACACTGTAATCCAAATCTCCAAGGCTGAAGAGTTCCAAATCCCTCCAGGATGGGCCACATCTCTCAACTTCTAGAGCCTCCATGTTAATTGCTACTAGATCTTAAGCAAAATGTCTCATAAGGCCCTCAAATTCAGGAAGCTCAAAAACAAACATGTTTTTTTCCTCCAATAAAAACTCTCAAAAGAAGCCAAGTTCTTTCCTCTCTCTGTATACTATTAACTAATCATTCTAAATGCCAAATGGTTATCCAAACTAAAAATGTGAAGGAAATAAAAAATATAGGTCAACACTGACTCCCCACTCTCCTTGCATACTGATCCAATATACCTACACCATTTCCCTAAAAATAAAAAACAAACAAAACAGGAACTCCATGCCAAAGGCACACACCAGCTCTCCTCCTCTGAACTAATACAACAAGCAATCTAAGTGGCGCTCACCTTCACCTCAGTATCCTCTGATCAGTATCTCACTCATTAAATCCACTCAACATCCTCTCTTTAGCACCCCAACAGCACGCTGTCCCTGCAGCTAAGGCCTAGTATATTCCCACTCCAGGGCACACTTAGCAGTCTTCACCATAGTGCCCACCAGTCCCACTCAGCTCAGGAAGCAATTCCTCAGCATCCCATTGCAGAGTGTACATCTGACCCCTTCTCTGTAAGCTTGGAGCACCGTGCCCACATCACTGAGGCAGGTTGCACGCTATGCGATCATCGCGGCTCTGTTTACCTGTTACATCACTATAGGTCAGGAGGGTCAACTGTAACAAACTCAACATGTGTGTAAGTTACTTAATATTTCTCTATAGAATGACTTAACACAGCTTAATTTTAAACTTGTTTTAATATGAAATTTTTTACAGAGAAATTCTATTTTATAATTTGTTTCTAATACAAACTAAAACTATCATAGTTATATATTAAAATAAAGGATTTACTAGATATTGAAGAACTCTGTCAGTGTGGGGGAGGCGTTCTGAGACAGGGTCTCGCTATTGCTGTCCTAGCTAGCTTAGAACTCACTATGTAGACCAGACCAGGATGCCCATGAACTCACAGAGACCCACCTATCTCTGCCTCCCAAATTCTGGGATTAAGGTGTGTGCCCTCAGGTCTGGCAGATTACAGATTTAAAAAAATTTTTTTTAATGTTTTGTCCACTCATAGATAGAGGGAAACATTTATAGCTACCCTCTCCCTCCAAAAGCAACAAACCTCAAGCTAGGAACTGAGCAGACTCGTAAGAGCTGGAGGCAGTGCTACCGAAAGCCACACCAGAGGAGGGCAGTAAACCCGGGGCCAGGAGCCCAATAGGCAACTTAAGAAGGGTTTCAGCTCTGCCTCCAGCCAAGACTGACACAATGCACTCCCAAGTTAGACCTGCGACCCTCACGAGAGGAGTCAGATAGTTTACAGCCGATCATCATCAAACAAGGATGTAGCCATTGTGAGACAACAGGAACCAAGCAACATTAGAAGCCACCCCCCCAAAGTTCAGACATCGAGGTGGCCAAGTACATCATACAGAACAGCTACAGATTTTTAAATGAACACAAACATGAGGCGAAAAGAATGACTCAATATTACTAAAAGGGAACCACGTAGAACTTTTAAAAATAAAATAAGCCAGGAATGATGGTACACGCCTGTAATCTCAGCACCTCAGGAGGGAGAGGTGGAAAGACTGTACACATGCAAAGTTAAGTTGAGCCACACAGGATGACCTTGTCTCAATACAAATACAGAGACATGACTGACAGGTGGGTAGGTGTTAAGCGTGAAAAATCTTTACAAATCGAGGACTAGCACAGTTATAAAGAAAACTGGCTACCTAGAAGATGAACTCATGAAAACTATCTAGCATCCAGCTGAAATGAAGATGAAAATTACGAAAGAGGGAAAGAAACCCAGGAAGAGAGGAATGCACATGTTCAATTAAAGTTTCAGAAAAACAGACAAAAATCAGAATCATTAAAATAACATAGGGTTTATAATCTTTTAATCTAGATTTAATGAAAGACAAAATTAGCCAGGCATGGTGGTGTACACCTTTAATCCCAGTGCTCAGGAGGCAGAGGCAGGTGGATCTCTGTGAGTTCAAGGCCAGCCTCGTCTATAAAGCAAGCCCAGGACAGCCAAGGATACACAGAGAAGCCCTGTCTCAAAAACAAACAAGCAAGCAAAATTCAGAACGAAGATCAACCATGCATCAAAATTTTATATTAAAAAAGTAGGAACTAGAAAGACAGCTCAGTGGTTGAGGACACTTTCATGCTCTTCCAGAGGACCAGAGTTCAATTCCCAGCACCCGCATCAGCTGAGTAGAATGCAGCAACAGCCTTTCCAGCCTCCAGCAACACCTGTACTCATGTGGCATATATTCACACACATACATGGAAAAAATTTTTAAGTAAATGTTTTTTTTTTAAAAAATAGTGATGGCTAATTTCGGTTGTAAACTTGACTATTATCTGGAATTAACCAAAACCCAAGCATCTGGGCGTGGCCGTGAGGATTTTCTTGATTGAAGACCCACCCTAAATCTGGAGCACATCTTCTGATGACAGCTCACATAAAAGGACATGGAAGACAGAAGCCTTTGCTTTTGCCTGCTCGCTCTCACTCTAACCAACAAGTTCATCCACCCGTTACTGAGGCATTCCTTCCCTGGTGTTAGAACTTACACACTCGGGATTCCAATGTAGACTGAAGACCAGCGGCTCTGTAGAATGCCAGCACCAGACAGGGAGTGCTAGACTCAGCCTGGTGGGTTGCACAAACACGTTCTCTCCCTTCCCCCTGGGAGACAGCTAGTGTTGGCTACCTGAACCACAGCCTGTAAGACACATACACACGGGAGGGGAAGGGAGGGAGGGAGAGACAGAGAGAAAGAGAGGGAGGGAGGGAAGAACAGAGGGAGGAAGGGAGAGAGAGACAGAGAAAGAGAGGGAGGGAGGGAAAGAGAGAGACAGACAGACAGAGAACATGAGAGGTAAATATATATTCTTTCTGTGTTCTGTTTCCATCTCTTTAGGGAACCTTAAAAAATGCAAATAGTATATTTAAACTTAGGGGTAAAATGAGACACTCCCAAAGATAATCAAATGTAGCTAAACTAAAACAGCATTTTCTTCTAAAAAAAAAAAAAAAACCATAAATAAAGCTGGTAAAATATTACATATCTTTGCTATACTAACAGAAAAGAGACTTTAAGGGCCTTGAACTGTACCAATATGACTTCTCCAATTAAAGGGTAAAATAATATTGATTTTAGATTTAAAAATGAGTTGCTCACCAATCAAGAGATTTGAACTAAACAAGAATTTCTAAACCTAAAAATTAAAAGACATATTGTCTGAAGGGTTGTCTGTAAAAAACAACTAAATTGTAAAGAAACTAAAATAGCTAAAGTTAAAGAAAAACGATATTCTGGGTAATTTCTGTCAAATGAGACTTTAAGGCAAATGGAAGGATGGACAGCAATAGGGCACGGGTCAGGTCGGATCCACTAGGAAATCAATATTAGGCTCGCATACATCAAATGACGGAGTCTCAACACACACAGCAAGAAAAACTGATGCAACTACTAACAAGGCCTGGGTGTCAGCCGGGCAAGAGTCGGGCTGGTCAATGAACAAAGGTAAGCCCACCAGCTTGACTCTACCCTGGCACACTGAAGAGACGTGAGAAGTCCTAGGTGAGGAGGATGAAAAGGCAACTAATCAAGACCAAACGATACAATTTTTAATCTTTACCTAACAGATACGTAACAATTACCAAATGCATAAACTTCACATATGCACATGAAACATTAAAATAACTCACAAGCAATTATTAAATTCTATTTAAGACAGACCATAAAACATGGGTTAAAAACTGTTTTCATAAATGTGAAATGAAGACCACATTTTGACACCATAGTTAAGAAATAAAGACAATGAAAAAAAAAATCAGTGTATTTAACAATGATACATTTAAAAAATAAGATAAAATTACTCCTTTGGCAAAATTAGCAAAATAGATCAACTCCTGGCAAGTCCAACCAAGAAAAAGAGAGCCAGTGATGGAGACTGAGGCTGGTAATCTCAGCACTCAGGGGCAGAGACAGGAGGACAATCCTTTGTTTGAAGCTGCCTTGGACACTTGAGTTCCAGGCGAGGCCAGGCTACAGGATGAGCCCCAGTGTCACAAAAACAATCGAGAGAGAGA